>NC_061815.1:33308818-33613151 GCF_021462225.1 Girardinichthys multiradiatus | reverse complement strand
ATGCATCCATCGATTCATTTCGTATACCTGTTTATTCATTCAGGGTTGCAGTGGGCTGGTTCCTATCTCCAGCAGTCATTGAACGAGAGGCATGGTACACCCTGGAGAGGTTTCCAGTCCATCACAGGAGAAATGAAATTACACAATACTTTTCATTTTAAAATAAACTCTAAAATAAAAAATGTGAAATATTTCTTTTCTTTTTAGGACTTCAACCATTCTCCTTATTCTTATGGGTTCTCTCAGCTGGACAGATGCTGAGCCTCTCTGCGAAATAGCAGCTCTGATTGAGTTCAGACGGTTTCAGGAGCCTTTAGACTAGCACAAAGGTTTCAAATGGAGGCATATCAGCGCTGATGGAAGGCGAAAGTGCAGTAGAGCCGCTGGCAGACAGCATGATCATCGCTGTGTGAGAGACGCTGCACGGAAAGAAAAGAAACACACTTTAAGGGCCGGCTGACAGAGATCCGCGTGACATTTTCAAGGTGATGAAAATGTTGCGGAGAGAGCTGGATAAGAGGATGACACAGGAACAGTAACAGGAGGACACAGGCTGAAAAATGTTACACTAACCTTTACTCAAGCAGAAGTGGCTCTGAGAGCAAAACGATGGAGCAGAAACACTTATTTAATATAATTATTAACACAATTACCTTCACCTTTTCATCTCAAGTTTTCCACTTAAAGGATTGATTAAGTTACAAGGATTATCTGGTGCCACTTTTGACTCTGACACTCTTTATTAATGAGTAAAATTAAGATTATGTTTGACTTGAAAAATTCTGATGTTAACCTCTTTAATCTATGAGGTAACACTGATGTCAAATAGTGAAATACAGCAACTGTTTAGGAAAAAAAACTTACTTAATGAGTCTTCATTGTTTGCATTTAGTCAGTCACACTTTTATGTGATCTTTAAAAGTAGTCAGGATTATTAATTTGTCAGGCTTCCTTAGGTTTTATTAGTTTTAATTTAGACTTGGGTGCTTTTTCACTCATTTTCAAGCCAGGTTTTATATTTTTTACTGTTCTACCATACTTAATCTGCTGGCATAATTTCTCCTTTTTTGGTCTACGGTTGCCAAGGTTTCATGAATATTAGACACTATCATGAGTTTATTTTGAAGTTTAAATTGGAAGATAAAGCTTCAAACCTGCCACTGTTTCAGTTCGGTATCTAGGCATGATTTCTCCTTTTTTGGTCTACGGTTGCCAAGGTTTCATGAATATTAGACACTATCATGAGTTTATTTTGAAGTTTAAATTGGAAGATAAAGCTTCAAACCTGCCACTGTTTCAGTTCGGTATCAAGGGTAGCCATCAAGTCTCGAGAATCAATTGGAACAGGGACTAACATAGCAAATCTCACAGAATCATTCACATTTTTATATTTTGATTCCTGCTTTCGATGCCCAGTCAAATGACTGGATATAATAAGATTATATCATGCAAAGGAGGGTACACAACCAACATGATTAATCTCCTCTGGATTCGTGGTGTAAAACTAACAATGTACCCCATTTTTGATGTACTGCGCCTGCCTTCCGCAACTGCTTCTTCCTCCAGCTCCGACAATCAGCCTAGCACTGCACAGCAGTTAGAATCAGGTAGGCAAAACAAAAAAATAGCTTTTATAGCAACATTTAGGCAGCTAACAAATCGTACTCGACCTAAAATGGTGGGTCAACTCAAATACAAGTACCCATATACATACAAGTTTGCGAATATGGGGCTGCACGGTGGCACAATTGGTAGCTCTCTTGACTTGTAGTGAGAATGTACTCTCTGTGCATGCGTGGGTTCTCTCCGGGTACTCCACCTTTGTCCCACAGTCCAAAAACATGACTGTTAAGTTAGCTGGTTTCTCTCCATTGCCCTTAGGTGTGAATGTGTGTGTGCATGGTTGTTTGTCGTGTGTGTTTCTGTGTTGCCCTGTGATGGGCTGGAGACCTGTCTTGGGTGTACCCCCCTTCTCGCCTGCAGATCGTTGGAGATAGTCACAAGCTCCCCTTGGACCCTGTATGGACTAAGCGGTATTACATAATAGATGGATGGAAGTTAGCCAATGTATTTTTTCACACCAGTGACCTGAAATTGCTAACATTAGCCTGCCAGTTTACCACGATGTGCTTCTCTGTTCACCATAGCATCCAAGGGAAAAATATAGGTGCACCAAATTAAAGAGTGCCACAGAAAGGTTACAGCATATATTGTGAAAAAGTTGGATCCCTTTTCAGATTTGAAATCAGTAACATTTAGGTTAGTTAAGTAATAACAATGATAGAGCTAAGCTAATTAATAGTACACCGTGAGCTACCATTTAAACCATATAAACATTTGACTCTGCCTCTTCAAACAATCGAAATCGAGAATCATTAAGAACCAGAATTAAAATGAGGAATCAGAACCGGAATCATTCAAATTTAAATGACGCACAGCCCTATAAGATGTACTGCCTTACCTGTACAGCACACCTTTAGGTGTCCTCAGAAATGGGGACACAGGCATGGTGAGGCATATTTGTCACTTCCTGTTTTCACTGTTGCACTCGGTGGATTGTTTGGTGTGTGAAGGGTCTCTCATTTGATCTGAATTCTCTCTACTGTGATATCTCTTACTTGTTCTAATACAAAAGCACATTAAAACACATACTTTCTGTTGCTGCATTTAATGTTTGGGGACTCTCTGTGTCTTACATGTGTCTAGTAGTGGTAAGGGGTCGCTAGCTTAGCGTTAGCTTTAACTCCACCATGACTACCCGTTCTGCTGTTTCTCTCTCTGAGTCTCCTACTGTCTCCTGCTCTCTGTGTCAGATGTTCAGTTACTCCTCTGCCTCCTTTCGTGATAATGGTATGTGTGATAAATGTAGCATTTTTGTAGCTTTGGAGGCGAGGGTGTCGGAATTGGAGGCCCGGTTCCGCGCTGTTGAAACACCAGCAGATAGCTAAGGCCCCTTAGCCAGCATGGAGCCACCGAGGGTAGCTCCCCGCAGCAGTCCTTCAGCAGAGCCTGTGCAGCCAGAGCCTCAGGCCAGCTGGGTGACAGTACGTAGAAAGCATAGTCCTAGATCCCAGCCCACAGGTCACCACCAACCCGTCTGCGTTTCTAACAGATTTTCCCTGCTCAGCGACACACCCGCTGAGAAGCCAACTCTGGTAATTGGCAGCTCCATTGTCATAAACATGGCACTAGAGACACCAGCGTGTCATAGTTTTTACAGCCGATTTGACCCACATGCAGCGAACATTCAGGAGACAGAATGCAAGTTTAAGAAGTTTATTTCTTTCATCCTGTATGACAGGTAAACTGCCGGCACCAGGGGGAGGGCTGCATCGCCAAACAGTGTAGAGAGAGAATGGTCAGTCTTTATGGAACAGATAGGCGAGGTATATAAATAAATAATCCTTACTAGAGACGAAGAATGGAATTGCAGGGGAGGGAACCAGATGAGGGAGTCCGGGGTGAATCCAAGGATTGCACTGCTTGAGTCTAAGATGGTGAGTGGGCGTGCCGCAGCAGAGAGCGAGCAGGAGATGCCAGTGGATGGGCCGTTGGAGGATGAGCACGTTGGGGGGGAACAGGTTACGGTCAGCATAGACGGAGTTGATCAAATGAAGGCTGTCAACCAGAGTCTGACCTGGGATTTTTCTTGAACGGGGATCTTGACGGAGAATTGCTTCCGCCCCGGATGTTTTCTGAATAGCCCGGGACTTCTTGATAGAAGAAATTTAGAAGTATTAAAAAGATGTAGCCACAAAATGGTATTGGACTTCACATTTTTATTTAAAAACAATCAGATTTTTTCAATTGTGTTACATACAATCATGTCCTGCTACACGTAACCTGACAATGAGTTAAAAGGAGAAGACAAAAAATAGCTATTTGCGCACTCGCAGCACCATGAATGCGCAACTACGCGCACAGGCAGAAACGTACTCCATTGTGGAGAAGTCCAGAACAGCAGTTTACTCCAGGTCAACCTGCCCCCTTCATTACCTGAAAAGTTACACTGAGCGCCTCGAACAGGCCTCACTTCAGAGCAACCGCGGAGCCAATCGGAGAGAGGGAGCCTGGTGCATGTGTGTGTTCAGGAACAGGTGGACGGCGTATAACCCAGACGAGATAGCGGTAAAACCTGAATGCTGATTTGGAATGGGCTAATTTGTAAGTTACAGCTAATCACTTGTTCAACCAGCAAGACATGAGGTGGAGGTTCACTCTAATGAGCATAATCAGGGTCATGAAGAGGGAATTTCACCTGAGCTACAGGTAAAGTTAAATGATGTGGCTGTGATAGAAAACAGTAGCAACTCTGTGAGTTTCTAGCCAGATTTGCATCATAATGTCAAAATATCTGGTCCTTTACTTCAGTCGATGTAAAAGCATTTAATCCTAACGTAGTTGAACACATTAAAAGGTCCTTCAGATCAACACATTGCATCTCATGGCTGCAGCCAGTCCTATAGTCTAGTTCTAGATGTAGAAAGAAAAAAGTGTTGCTCAATAAACCAGGAAAATATGTCCTGGACTTAGTAGAAAGTGAAAAAGTAAGCCTCCCTCTTCTCTTTCATATCTTCTGTGCTGATTCTAAACATGCAGCTCTGGCTTTAAAGATGCAGTATAATTAAGAAATAAGTCATAGCAATTAATCACAGGTGGACCATTGATTAGTTAACTATTTAATTTTTCTGAATTACACGTGTAATATTATATAAACTACACTAATTAAACAAGGATACAGTTTTACTGAAGGTGAGACATGCATACCATATGTATACAGTTATTAATAACTGTAATATTAGTACTGATACGGTCCAGGATGAGGCTCTATGCTCTATTTTAAACACCACAGCTTACCACCCTTTCCAGACAACATTGGAAGTAACTGTAGAACCTGATTTGTGTTTGGACTGCTTTGATCCTGTGGAGCTTCCTGAGTTATCAGAAATATTAGCTTCATCTAAACCTTCAACTTGTATGTTAGACCCAATCCCAACCAAATTATTTAAGGAAGTGTTTCCTCTGATTATCAGTCAATTTTAGATATGATTAATCTATCTGTAGTAAATGGATATGTACCACAAGCTTTCAAGGTAGCTGTAATTAAACCTTTACTTAAGAAACCTTCGCTTGATCGAGATGACTTGAAAAATTACAGACCTATATCCAATCTTCCATTCTTATCTAAATTTCTTGAGAAAATAGTGGCTAATCAAATGTGTGAGCATTTACACAGCAATGACCTGTTTGAAGAGTTTCAGGCAGGTTTCAGAGCTCTTCATAGCACTGAAACAGCTCTGCTGAAAATCACTAATGATATTCTTATGGCCTCAGATAATGGATTTGTGTCTGTACTTGTCCTGTTAGATCTCACTGCTGCAGTCGATCACAATATTCTCTTAGAAAGGCTGGAATATGCTGTAGGGATCAGGGGATCAGGCTGGTTTAAATCTTAATGTCTGACAGATTCCAGTTTGTTCATGTAAATGACAAATCATCTTTAAACTCCAGGGTTAATTGTGGAGTACCACAGGGTTCAGTACTTGGGCCAATTCTCTTTACTATATATATGCTTCCAATAGGTAAAATTATTGGGCAGCACAGGATAAATTTTCACTGTTACGCTGACGATGGTCAGCTTTACTTATCCATAAATCCTGATGAGCCCAACCAGTTAGATTGACTACAAGCATGTCTTGAAGACATAAAAACTTGGATGACTTTAAATTTTCTGCTTCTAAGTTCAGACAAGACAGAAGTTGTCGTCTTTGGACCGGAGTCTTTAAAAAGAAACTGCTTAGTCAATCACTTAACCTGGATGGCATTAAATTGACCTCCGGTAATAAAGTAAAAAACCTTAGTGTTATTTTTGACCAGGACATGTCATTTGAATCCCATATTAAACAAGTTTCTAGGATTTCAGAATCAGAATCAGAATCAGAATTAGAAAAGCTTTATTGCCAAGTACGTTTTTGGACATACAAGGAATTTGTTTTGGCGTAGTCGGTGCAATACAATACAAATTAAACAGTATAAACATATCTACAATATAATATAAATATATGTGCACAGTTTTAAGTGAGTGAGAGTAAGTATAGAGCAGTATAAGATGCAAGAGCAATACAACAGTGCAGATGATCATTGTGCAAGTATGGCAGTGCAAGTAAAGCAGGAGTCGAAGCTGAGCGTTAATGTAACGCATGGAGTTACAGGTTACAAGTGTCCTGTCAGCAGGTTTTGGTCCGGATGGACCGCAGCCTCCTGCCAGAGGGGAGAGTCTCAAAGAGTCTGTGACCGGGGTGGGAGGGATCAGCCAGAATCTTCCCTGCCCGCTTCAGGGTCCTGGAGGTGTACAGTTCCTGGAGCGACAGTAGACTGCAGCCAATCACCTTCTCAGCAGACCGAATGACACGCTGCAGCCTGCCCTTATCCTTGGCTGTAGCAGCGGCGTACCAGATGGTGATGGAGGAGGTGAGGATGGACTCAATGATGGCTGTGTAGAAGTGCACCATCATAGTCTTTGGCAGGTTGAATTTCTTCAGCTGCCGCAGGAAGAACATCCTCTGCTGGGCTTTCTTGATGAGGGAGCTGATGTTTGGCTCCCACTTGAGATCCTGGGAGATGATGGTTCCCAGGAAGCGGAAAGATTCCACAGTGTCAATTGTGGAGTCACAGAGGGTGATGGGGGTTCCTTCTTTCACCTCCGGAACATTGCCAAAATTAGAAATATCCTATCCAGGAGTGACGCTGAAAAACTAGTCCATGCATTTGTTACTTCAAGGCTGGACTATTGTAATTCTTTACTATCAGGATGTCCAAAAAATGCAGTTAAAAGCCTTCAGCTGATTCAAAATGCTGCAGCAAGAGTTCTGATGAAAATTAAAAAGAGAAATCATATTTCTCCTGTTTTAGCTTCCCTTCATTGGCTCCCTGTTGAATCCAGAATAGAATTTAAAATTCTCCTCCTCACAAACAAAGCCCTTAATGATCTAGCTCCATCATACATCAGAGATCTGATTGTTCCATATATTCCCAACAGAGCACTTCGTTCTCAGACTGCAGTTTTACTGGTGGTTCCTAGAGTCTCTAGAAGTAGAATGGGGGGCAGATACTTTAGTTATCAGGCTCCTCTCCTGTGGAACCAGCTCCCAGTTTTAGTCTGTGAGGCAGACACCCTGTCTACTTTTAAGGCTAGGCTTAAAACTTTCCTTTTTGATAAAGCTTATAGTTAGAGTGGCTTAGGTTATCCTGAGTTATCTCTGTAGTTATGCTGCTATAGATTTAGGCTGCTGGAGGACATAATGAGCACTTTCACTCTCTTCGCTACATTCTCATACTACTCTCCAATTTTGCATTATTTGCTGTTATTTCAGCTTTTAACCTTATGTTCTCTCTCTTTTATCTTCCTAAAAGCTACACCTGGCCTGACTCTGTTTCTACCTGTGACACCTTCCTGGAGGGGGGGCATCGTCCAAGCTTCTGCTGGCAACAACTTAATGCTAACCCTCTACCGATGATACACTTGGCCCTGTCTTTCAGTGTTTAACCCTTTCTCTCTCCTAGACATAGCAATTGACTGAGCTTTTACCGTAACTAATTATATATGCTCTCTTTCAGACTCTAACCTTGAAAACTGGCTCAGAGTTGATCAGTTCCTTCTTTCTAGATGAAACGACAAAAGGAGCTACATCCATTAACATTTATTCTTCCTTCCCATAGAAAGTACTCCCGGATCAGTGCTTCTGTATTCTTTGTGTTGTCTCTGCTCTGTTCTCTCAAACCCCCACTTGGTCGTGGCAGATGGCCGCTCACACTGAGCCTGGTTCTGCTGGAGGTTTCTTTCTGTTAAAAGGGAGTTTTTCCTCTCCACTGTCGCTACATGCTTGCTCAGTATGAGGGATTGCTGCAAAGTCAACGCCGGTGACTGTCCACTGTCGCTACATGCTCATCCAGGAGGAGTGAATGCTACAAGTCTCTGACTCGATGCAATCTGCTGGGTTTCCTTAGATAGAAAAACTTTTTATCCAATTTGAATAAATAATTGAATCTGACTGCACTGTTCAATGGTTAGGATTAATTGGAATGTATGTACCTGACTTTGTGAAGTGCCTTGCGACGATATGTGTTGTGAATTGGCGCTACATAAATAGCAATGCTGTTGTTCTCAGTGTGGCGGCAGGCCAGTCACACCTGCTGGTAGCAGCTTCTCCTCTCCATGGGACCAGACTGCTCAGACGCAGCATTGAGCTCAGCAACCTTGGACTGCTTAGTCGGTCAATGTCAGCAGCTAATGGGAAATTGATCATCCGCTTGGCCCTTCTTAACGCTAGATCTCTAGCAAACAAATCCTTCATATTTTTTTTTCACTTTGCAGGACTTTGATTTCATGTTTTTGACAAAAACCTGCCGTCATGATGGTGACCTTGACCCATTTTCCAAACATCTTCCTCCACAATGCAGGTTCTTCTGCTCCCCTCAGACTACTGGTAAAGTGGAGGCGTCACCCAGCTGTACCGATCACAGTTCCAGTGTCAGCAGCTTCCAACTGAAACTTTTTCCAGTTTTGAAGTCCGACTTGTAGAGATTAAGTATGATTGTTTTGCTGATTTATCAGCTGTCCAAATTTAAAAATACATCTCTTCAGGGTTTTGCACACTTTGTTACACAGTATTTTAAATTATGACCAGATTCTAATTGTGGATTATTTTAATATTTATGTTTGTTGTGAAACCAAGCTACTCACCAGAGACTTAATAAACCTGAACGGTTCTTTTAATGTGACTCAGCTAGTGAGTGGCCCCACGCATGATAAGGAACACACCCCAGACTTAGTTTTAACATTTGGTTTGGACAGCCATGTTACTGAGTTATGTGTATTTGTTTTTTCTGATGACTTGCCAGTTTTATTAGATTTTCCTCTTTTATCTTCTTCACTTTCACTCAAGAGAAAGAGACACAACCTTCATGATATGTACAGACTAAAAAGCAGGACAAGTTCTGTTCTCCTCTTAGGCTTTAAGTCAACTCACATTGCCCAACCGACAAGCTGCCGCTGCTTTCTGTTGATGTCAGGACATGAGTTGTGATCAATCGATTAACATGTGCCTGAAACATTCATAATGTTCACCTGGCAGCTGGACACCGATGCTACAGCGGTCAATACCGAAGTTGGTCATAAAACAAACATCAGAGCTTGCTGCAGGTGAAGAACAGCCTCTGTCCACTTCAGGCTCAGATCAAATGCCATGTCAAAAACTTATCCAGCACTTTGACTTGTCTTTCAACAGAAGTCAGCAGAGTGGGAAGCTTGTGCCTCAGGCAAAAACATGTTCGACAACCGTAAGACGAAAGCAGTGCTGTGCAGGGAGCTCCGAGTGTTACATAGGAAAAGACATGCACAAAAAAATAGCAGCAGAGAAGGAAAAAACAGAATAACAGGAATCAGAGAAAAAGTTTCTGAAGAGAGGACGACAATACCAGAACGAAGAATAGTTTGGTTCACCTGAAGGTAGGTCAGTTTGTCGTACCAGCAGAATACAAGGTTGGAATGGATAGGAATTTCATTTGTACACAGATGGATGACCACCAAAGGCAAATATTTGAATGTGTGCACAAAGTGATGTTGGAGTTAAATGAGGTTAATTCATGGACATGTGTTTAACTTAGAAAAGTTGATTAAACAAAAAAATTAAAGGGTAAACAAAAAAATATTTTATAGTTTAACAGCATTTATTACTTCAAAGGTTTTTCAAAACTTGAAATTAATGAATTTGGAAAAAAAAATCTTTATCTTAAGTTTCATAAATGCTATACACATTCAGCTAAAACAACATAATCACATATTTAGCAGTTTAAGCAATATTATACTTGTTTGAATAGTTCTGGTTGGTATAAAATGTTTGTATAAATTTATGAATGCGAAGCAATGAAAAACAACTCAACCTATGGGTATCAATACCTTGAACCCCGAATCTATATTCCCAGTTCCCTTATTTGCAAAATAATTTGTCAAAAGAATGTGGTGGTTATGTATCTGAATATGGAACAATCACGTCTTCAGCAGGTTCTAAATATGTTTATATCTGACATCAACTTCCACATCCTCATTATTTTTTAAACAACATTGAAAACAAAATGAAAAACTAAATCAGATGATACAACTGCTTTTAGAAACACTTCATCATTGTTGAGGAAATTCAGGTCACTCGTTTTTCCAACATTATTTTATTTTTGCTGTGTTTAGGGTTCTACATTTGAGTTTATCAGTAATTTATAATCTGGTAAGGACCAGACGATTTTTATTTCCTTGATTTGTATTTTTGTTGTTTTTTTAAGCAATCTAATCATCCTTTTAAAGCTCCTTCTCCACTTGCTAGAGGTCCAGCAGGTTCGGATGCTGAATTAACTTGTGGCTAACCACTGAGCCTCACCAGACTTGCCATCAGCAGCAGTTGCTAACTACTGGGCTTCTCCAGACTTGGCAGAAGCCACCAACCACTGGGTTTGGGCAGCAAGTATGGGACCTTGGTTACATACAACCTTATCATAAAGTGACAACTGGAATCTTCCGGCTTGGTCAAACAATACCTAGCAGAGGAAATAATGCCAAGGAGAAAGAAACATCCACAGACAACTTGGGAGAGATTAAGACATTTCCGAATTTCATGTCAACAGACCTGGCCAAATTGACATCCCAACAAGAACAGCTGATTGCTTTAGTAGCTACAGTGAAGTCTATAAAAGTAATGCTAGTTGAAGAAAGCAATGTTGGAGCACAGGGTGGACTTGAAACAATATTCAAGAAGGGATGAGTTGGTTCTAACTGCTTTTGCAAAACAACAACAATCTTATGCAAAATTTACGGCAAATGTAGAATCCAGATAGATGCTTCTCAGAAGTTACTGCAGACTCTAGAACAAGTGATGAATTTTCAAAGGGTCATTTTTGGGCGATTTTGAAATTTCTTACTTGTCGAACTTTGACAAACTCCTCCTAAAGATTTTGAGCTATCAACTTCAAGTTTGATTAGTATGCACTTAAGGCATGGGGGATTAAAAGTAAAACCATGGATTTGTTGAAGGGTTGGGGCCTGGCCTCACACTCACAAAAATTAAAAACATTATAATTTTTACATAAAAAGGCTGAGTAACACCAAACCTGGTATGACTAATCCCTCTCAGGTGACCAACAATCCTATGTGGTCAAATGATGAGAACAGGAAGTGACTATTTTCACTTGGAAAAGTCCCTCAGTGACCCTCTTGACCTAATTAACGTAAAGTTGTGTTAGAAGACAGATAACAAGTTGGTCTAACATGATTTGGAACACAGTGACTGTATTCTGGAGGGCATGGGTGTGGCAGTGTGGCGAAGTGCAACTTCACGGCTTGGCCATACAGTACAGACCAAATGTTTGGACACACCTTCTCATTCAAAGAGTTTTCTCTATTTTCATGACTATGAATATTGTTGCTTCACACTGAAGGCATCAACACTATTAATTCACACATGTGGAATTATATACTGAATAAAAAATTGTGAAACAACTGAAAATATGTCTTATAATCTAGGTTCTTCAAAGTAGCCACCTTTTGCTTTGATTACTGCTCCGCACACTCTTGGTATTCTGTTGATGAGCTTCAAGAGGTAGTCACCTGAAATGGTTTTCACTTCACAGGTGTGCCCTGTCAGGTTTAATAAGTGGGATTTCAAGCCTTATAAATGGGGTTGGGACCATCAGTTGTGTTGTGCAGGAGGTGGATACAGTACACAGCTGATAGTCCTACTGAATAGACTGTTAGAATTTGTATTATGGCAAGAAAAAAGCAGCTAAGTAAAGAAAAACGAGTGGCCATCATTACACACATCTCTAGAACAACTGTTAAGAGGAGACTGTGTGAATCAGGCCTTCATGGTAAAATAGCTGCTAGGAAACCACTGCTGAGGACAGGCAACAAGCAGAAGAGACGTGTTTGGGCTAAAGAACACAAGGAATGGACATTAGACCAGTGGAAATCTGTGCTTTGGTCTGATGAGTCCAAGTTTGAGATCTTTGGTTCCAACCACCGTGTCTTTGTGCGGCGTAGAAGAGGTGAACGGATGGACTCTACATGCCTGGTTCCCACCGTGAAGCATGGAGGAGGAGGTGTGATGGTATGGGTTGCTTTACTGGTGACACTGTTGGTGATTTATTCAAAATTGAAGGCATACTGAACCAGCATGGCTACCACAGCATCTTGCAGCGGCATGCTATTGTATCCGGTTTGCGTTTAGTTGGACCATCATTTATTTTTCAACAGGACAATGACCTCAAACACACCTCCAGGCTGTGTAAGGGCTATTTGACCAAGAAGGAGAGTGATGGGGTGCTGCGCCAGATGACCTGGCCCCCACAGTCACCGGACCTGAACCCAATCGAGATGGTCTGGGGTGAGCTGGACCACAGAGTGAAGACAAAAGGGCCAACAAGTCCTAAGCATCTCTGGGAACTCCTTCAAGACTGTTGGAAAACCTTTTCAGGTGACTACCTCTTGAAGCTCATCAACAGAATGCCAAGAGTGTGCGGAGCAGAAATCAAAGCAAAAGGTGGCTACTTTGAAGAACCTAGAATATAACACATATTTTCAGTTGTTTCACACTTTTTTGTTCAGTATATAATTCCACATGTGTTAATTCATAGTTTTGATATCTTCAGTGTGAAGCAACAATATTCATAGTCATGAAAATAGAGAAAACTCTTTGAATGAGAAGGTGTGTCCAAACGTTTGGTCTGTACTGTACATTTGGCTTTAATTTCCACGTATCTCATCTGATCTGCACCAAATTCTATTTAAACAATCTTAGTGCAGCCCCTGGAATATTTTAAACAATTATATCTCCCTGATGCGTTATCGAATCTGCACAACATTTTGTGTGCTTCATCATGGTGGGTGTTCAACACATTGATGACATTGATTTAGCCATGCCCAATAGGCAAGGCAAGGCAACTTTATTTATATAGCACATTTAAATAGCAAGAAAAGTCAAAGTGCTGTACATGAAAAAAAAGAAAAAGAGACATAATAGGCAAAGTATATTACAGTGACATAAAGGTAATATAGGTAAATAAATAATTAACGAGCACAAATAATTAAAGAGAATAAAAATGAATAATTAAAATGATAAGATGATAACAAAAATAAAAATGAATGATTAATAAATAAGATGATAAAAAACGAATGAAAAATGAATGATAAAATGATTGATAAGAAAATTAAGGGACGTTGGACTGAAAACTAATCATTTTTAGATAGCACATTCAAAGGCCACTCTAAACAAATAAGAACAGCAAGTCACGTTTCATTGTTAGATATCCTCCTTTTAAAGTTGAACTAAACTCGATGTAACCCATAACCCCACCACCAGACAAATTTTGAAAAATGCAATCAAAGTGGGCATTGCCAAAAGCCACTAAGGGTCATGGCCAACTGTGGGGATGTGCGGAGGGGATAAAGCGGGGATGTGGTCAGGAGGATGAGGAAAAACAACAGCTAGCTGAATTTGACATATTGAAACACGGAGAGTGAGCAGGGCGACGCTGGTAGTTGCGCCACAGATAGGCCTTTTGGATCCACAGGCCTGAGCCTTACCAGTGCAAAATTTTGCCTGCTTTATTTCTTTGCCTTTTTTTCTTTTTTTTCACCAGTTCTTTCCATTTTTCATAACTTTATGCCTGCCCTCTCTCCTTCTTTCTGGTAATTATTTCCTCTATCTGGACTTTAAACTTTTCTGTCTTGGCTGTGATAACTTGTTTTTTCGGCCGCTGACTGAATCTTTTTGCTGAATTTTGTTTGGATGGCTTTAAACCTCAGCTCTGACCTGCATCTTGTCTGAAAGCTGCCACTAGTCTACCTACGATATATTACCTGCCCTGCTGCTGGGAAATAATAACTATCAGGCCGGCGGCGGCACAGGATTACTAATGGGCTGCAGCTAAAGATTTGCAGCTTTGGCGATCTGTCACAAAATGAAAATAATAACATTGCCAGAGTCAGACGGGGAAATATGCTGCCAAGTGTTTGTGTGTTCCTGACGTGACTGATGCCCAATAAATTATCCATTTCAATTTCTAAAGCAGTCATGATGATAAACTCCCCAACAGGCCTTCACGCTTACCTGTGTTGATGCACGATGTCCCCCTCCTGTGACAAAGTGGCTATTTAATCAGAGATGTGACGCCTTTCACTGCAGGGAGGGTTCTAGCAGCAGCAGGGTTTCCTCTTAGTGTCCACAGTGCAGCAGAAATGCATTTTTAAAAAGATGCCTGCAGTCCAAATCAATTCTGATTAATATGCGGAAGACTAGTCGAAATCCAGTTTTGTTCTCCTGTTGTGCTACAGATACTGTATCACCATGTGGTAAACTTTTAACATCACCTGAGAGATCGTCAGTAACCTTCATCTTTTTCCAGCAGCATCAGCAATGCCTTGTATTCCTCTGAGTTAGTCTTCACCAGTGGAGAAGTGGCAAAAACCAATTTACTTTACTTTATCACTTTATCTTCTTAATGCTAACTTGATACTGATTGTTTCTACCTGGCTCAGCCAGGGAAAAGGAGAAGCAACATTACACTGGACTGAGTTAGTCCAAAGTAAAACTAGTTTAATTTTTATGTAAAAAATAAAAAACATTTAACAACAAATGTCTGAAATTTTCACAGTTACAAATTAGTAAAACTAAATTAGCAAAACTAAACCAGGATGATTAAAAATTGATTAAAATATACTGATCAGGCATAACATAATGACAACTGACAGTTGACATAAATAACAATAAATTATCTCTTCATCATTTTGCTTGTTTGTGGGCAAGAATTATTAGGCAATAAATGAACAGTTTGTTCTCAAAGTTGAAAATGGACAATAGTGAGGATTTAAGGGAGCTTGAAAAGAGGGCCAAATTATGATGTTTAGATGAGTGAGTCTGAGCACCTCAAAAGTGTACACTTGAGGGGTGTTCCCTCTCTGCAGCAGTTGGTATCTATTTAAAGTGGTCAAAAAAAGAACAGCAGTGAACTGGCCACAGAGTCATTGAACGACCTGAAGAGTAAAGAGTGGCCCTTGTGGTCTGATTCAAGAGACGAGTTACTGTAGCTCAAACTGCTAAAGAAGTTTGAGGATGGCTCATTGGAAGAGTGTGGTTTGATGAATCAGGTTTTCTCCCTTATCACATGGATGACTGGGTGTTTTTACGTCCCTTACCTGGGGAACAGATGGCAACAGGATGCACAATGGAAAGAAGGAAGACTGGCGAAAGCAACGTGATCCTTTGGAGTATATTCTGCTAGAAAACCTTGGGTCCTGTCATTCATGTGGATGTTACTTTGACATGTACCATCTCCTTAATTTAAATTATCCCTTTCATTGAAAGGTTATTCTCTGATGGTTGTGGCCTCTTTCAGCAGTATAATATGCCCTGCCAAAAGTGCAAATACAAACACACACATGGAGGCTAAAAGTACTAAACCACAGTGTGACTAAAAAGCATCCAGATGGGAAATGGTCCAACAACCCTAACACGTGATTTAAGATGGAGCGGTATCTAGATTTATCTGTCCTATAAAGAGTCTGTTACTCAAAATGTTATCTAGGTGCCACATCATGGTGCAATAAAGAAGCCAGCATAGGAGTTCTGCAGTATGCAGTCCTTTTCCGTTCATCGTAATGTGCCCTGCCTTAAAAATATTTTGGTAATGGCTTAATGGCCACAATGAGTTTAAGGGTTTGGCTTGGCCTCTATATTCCTGAAATTTCAATCCAAATAAGCTGAATCATGGGTTTTAAATTCCAGCCCTCGGGGGGCTGGATTCCTGCAACTTTTTAAGCCAAATCTGCTTCAACAAACCTGAAGCAAATATTTTGGTCATTCACATGTCTCTGTAAAATGTGATTGCATGCTGAGGAGGTAATTAGCCTATTTAATTCTGCCCTTAAGTACTGGAGTGTATGTCCCCTTTGTTGAACAAACAAGACAGATTCATGGGGGCCCTACATAGTAACTTAGATGACTTAAATAATCTGTTGCTTACATCTCGGTTGAATACCACAGCATGCTTTTAGGGGTCATGCCTTGACAGGTGCTAAGAGTGTGACAATACCTTTTTTTGCAACACTATCCTCACTGGTGTTGGCTTGCTAAGTGTGTGGCAAAGGTATGAAGCCAGGGTGGCTTGGTTTGCTACACAGGTTAGTGCCAGACCTATTCAAAAACGGCCTGCCCCTACACTCCCTCAGGCCTCTCACAGGATACTAATATTTTGTCACTGCAACATCATACAACAACACAAACTCCCTTTCTAAGTTTTGTCCATGTTGTAAAGTATCTGCAATTCCACCATTACCTGTAATGTGAAGACCCATACAAATTTATTATGAACCAGAAATCCCTACAACACCCTGCAAAGGCTTCCTATGTTCTTGCTCATTTTTAACATCATAGTGTAGTCTTAACAGGATATGAACAGATCTAAACGCTTTAATAAGGTAAATAAATAAATAAAATCTTTTCCCAGAAGAGTGCAAGTTTGGGTTGCTAGTCATATTGTTGTCTTTTTTCTGTTGGGTCGATAGAGTTAATCGCATTTTTCACTGAATTTGTTTTGATTTCCTTCCTGTGTGACCTCAAACGTTTGGTTGCCTGAATTTGTAACGCAATCTGCTTTTAAGTTCTTTTCAGCATCAAACGCAACTTCTCATGATAGTATCTAATTTGATTTCATTTGGTTTTCTGTGTTTTACTTTTTACATTAGTTGTAATATTAGCTCTTTCCTTAGTTTCATTTTTATTACCTGCAAACAGTGCACCTTTCTTTAATTAATAATGACACTTCCCATCAAATGTTTGGTTGCCTGAATTTGCAGCTCAGTATGCTTTTTTTCACGCTTCCCAGTCCTCATTGTTCTCAGCCAACAGATCTACCTGTTAAGATCATGTGTGATACATTTTCCTTTCATTTTCACTGCTGAGTTTCAAAGAATCATTTGTGGCCATAGTTATAGTTATCTTAATGTTGATAAACCTCAGATGCTCAGTGGTCCCACTACTAAAAAATGATTGAAAACAGACTATTCAACTTGAAACACTTAGTCAGAGTTTGGTCTCATGGAAGAAATAATGGTCAGTTTTATTGTTACTCATCTGTGACATTACATTTAACTTTGAGACATACATCACAAAAATGAAATGCGTGACAGTAGCTCACTAATTTTGACTTCTCTCTTCCACTGGTTTCACTATTTTCCCGTTCAGAAAATGATAACCAAATGAAATCAAATTAGATACTATCATGAGAAGTTGCGTTTGATGCTGAAAAGAACTTAAAAGCAGATTGCGTTACAAATTCAGGCAACCAAACGTTTGAGGTCACACAGGAAGGAAATCAAAACAAATTCAGTGAAAAATGCGATTAACTCTATCGACCCAACAGAAAAAAGACAACAATATGACTAGCAACCCAAACTTGCACTCTTCTGGGAAAAGATTTTATTTATTTATTTACCTTATTAAAGCATTTAGATCAGTTCACATCCTGTTAAGACTACACTATGATGTTAAAAATGAGCAAGAACATAGGAAGCCTTTGCAGGGTGTTGTAGGGATTTCTGGTTCATAATAAATGTGTATGGGTCTTCACATTACAGGTAATGGTGGAATTGCAGATACTTTACAACATGGACAAAACTTAGAAAGGGAGTTTGTGTTGTTGTATGATGTTGCAGTGACAAAATATTAGTATCCTGTGAGAGGCCTGAGGGAGTGTAGGGGCAGGCAGTTTTTGAATAGGTCTGGCACTAACCTGTGTAGCAAACCAAGCCACCCTGGCTTCATACCTTTGCCACACACTTAGCAAGCGAACACCAGGGAGGGTAGTGTTGCAAAAAAAGGTATTGTCACACTCTTAGCATCTGTTGAATACATCACATCCAGTAGCTGCTCTGGCTTCAACCCAAAGGATGTATGCATGCCGCTGCAATGAACAATCCACGCTCTCCATGCCAGTAATTGCTGCACTGGTTTTTTCTCTTTGCTCATGATTAGTATGCCAGCTGGGTAGAAGCATGCACACCTCCAAATTGCACCCACAGTTTGCTGTGCTAGTTGCTGGGGGAGTAAAGGAACAGTATTAATTAAAAATAATTCTCATAGAGTGAAAAAATATACAATTTCTCTTCCATTGCAAGGCTGAAACTGAATGTGCAGGTGTATAAACCTCCCAGGAATAGATATAGAAATTCTTGAAATTTTGACAAGGTCAAATGAAAAATCTAATGCAGACAGGATGTGGGCAATGTAGATAAGGAGGACAGTAAAGAAGCCTATCTGGTGACAGCAGAATCATGAGTGCTTTCACAGTAAAATAATTATTTTCAAACTTTAGATAGTAGAGCAGACGTAACCCTTGGAATATCTTCATTTTATCCTCTACCTGGGTCCCTTTGACATAAAGGCACTCTTTTAAGAATTTACATATAAACATGTATCAATACATTTTATCCAATTTTAGGAAAGTACCGAATTGACAAGGCCATTTTCTTAGTCTGATCAAATTTTCTTGTTTGCATGACTTAAAGTTATCTTTGCTTTTTTACCTCCATGGAGGATTTTTTTCCCCCCCTAAAAGTCAAACAGAAAAATAATATAAATTGTTGTACCTTTTTCTGCTAGTGGGGGCACAGATGTGAAACCGCCAGCTATCACTAACACTGTTTAAATGTAAAGCCAAAGGACTGTTTACCAAGAAGCAATGTCCCATGTGTGAAATAAGGTTGTTTCAAGATTTTTCAGTTTTTTTTTTCCTGCTTGACTTTTAGGAAACAAAGTCCTCCATGAAGAGGAAAAAAAATATAAAACATTTTTTGGAATTGGATTATTGGCCTTTCAGAGCTTCAGTAGGAATGCCATTATCAGTTATTATTAATTCAGAATATTCATGAATAAATATGATGAGGACTGTTGATACAAAGAGGAATATTTATTTATTTCACTTTTTGTCTTTAATTAGCAGCAAAATTGATTCTTATTAGCTTTAAATTTTTGTGGAAAGTCATCAAACCAGATGTTATGCGATGCATCAACACCACCAAAGTTTTGCAAAATGTACTCCCTTTGGTTTGAGAAGGTATTGGGATTTATAAAAGACAAGTCAAATTTCTAAACAGTTTCTAAAATAGATTGAGTCAAACTGAACCCTCCCCTCACATCTGGGATGGTGATTAAAACTCATCTGATGTTTATAAAGTTCAATGATTAAGCTAGTTTGTACAGAGATGTTTGGATTGTTCTCTCAGTACTGTCTGATGATTTTTTAATGGTGGTCCTTCTGTGATCCCATGACTGATCTGATTAGATTCTTATTGGACTACTGTAATTAGCCATCTGAGGTGTCTTTGTTCTCCTCATCCCCTCCGATCGCTGATGAGCACTTGATGGGTGGACAGCTTTTTGCGACTCAGAGCAGAGAGCTACTGATTGGGCCCCCAGCTTTTCCTCTACAACCTTGCAGAATCAGCTGGCTGTTAGGTATAACCTAAAAGGGTGAACAGGGATTTCAGAGTGAATGTGAAGTGAGTGAATTTCTCTCGGCAGCTTTGAGCTGTACTGCTGTTGGGTTTTTCAGACAGCTTGTTGTTTCTTTGAACACTCCAGGGGATTCCGCCTGCAGAATAAACACCCTCTAGTTTAAGACTTATTTTATTTAGCCGCAAATTAAATGTGCTTTTTTCTGCTGCTCTTTGTGGAATTACTCTACATTAACACCTTTTTTCCTGAAAGCAATAATTTTTCTCTAACTAGGTCTGAGTAACCACATTTGGCCTGATTAGTCATAAAATTGTATCTGGTTGTTCGCTCATTGGCATTTCTCCTAAATCTTACAGAAACATAAACTGAGGGAAAGAATTAAACTTGAAGTCAATCTTTAGGGTGCTGGACAGGTTTTTGGCCTCTGAATTAGACAGAAGGATGCAGAATATCTTCACCACATCCCATCACATCCAGCTCTGTCTGCTTGTAAGTATCTGGATTTGACTCGTGTGCAGGAGTGTCGACTTGACCAATCTATCTGTTAAACCTATATTTAAAATAAAATCATGGATCATATCTGGGGCCTCTTTGCAAAGTCAGCACATGGGATCTTATCTCTCTCTCTCTCTCTCTCTCTCTCTATATATATATATATATATATATATATATATATATACACTGCTCAAAAAAATTAAAGGGAACACTTAAACAACACAATAAAACTCCAAGTAAATCAAACTTCTGTAAAATCAAACTGTCCACTTAGGAAGCAACACTGATTGACAATCAATTTCACATGATGTTGTGCAAATGGAATAGACAACTGGGGGAAATCTTTGGCGATTAGCAAGACACACTCAATAAAGGAGTGGTTCTGCAGGTGGGGACCACAGACCACTTCTCAGTACCTATGCTTTCTGGCTGATGTTTTGGTCACTTTTGAATGTTGGTGGTGCTTTCACACTCGTGGTAGCATGAGATGGACTCTACAACCCACACAAGTTGCTCAGGTAGTGCAGCTCATCCAGAATGGCACATCAATGCGAGCTGTGGCAAGAAGGTTTGCTGCGTCTGTCAGCGTAGTGTCCAGAGCCTGGAGGCGCTACCAGGAGACAGGCCAGTATACCAGGAAACGTGGAGGAGGCCGTAGGAGGGCAACAACCCAGCAGCAGGACCGCTACCTCCGCCTTTGTGCAAGGAGGAACAGGAGGCCACAAATGTGCATGTGTCAGCACAAACGGTTAGAAACCGACTCCATGAGGATGGTATGAGGGCCCAACATCCACAAATGGGGGTTGTGCTCACAGCCCAACACGCAGGACACTTGGCATTTGCCAGAGAACACCAGGATTGGCAAATTTGCCACTGGTGCCCTGTGCTCTTCACAGATGAAAGCAGGTTCACACTGAGCACATGTGACAGACGTGACAGAGTCTGGAGACACTGTGGAGAGCGATCTGCTGCCTGCAACATCCTTCAGCATGACCGGTTTGGCAGTGTGTCAGTAATGGTGTGGGGTGGCATTTCTTTGGAGGGCCACACAGCCCTCCATGTGCTCGCCAGAGATAGCCTAACTGCCATTAGTTACCAAGATGAAATCCTCAGACCCCTCGTGAGACCATATGCTGGTGCGGTTGGCCCTGGGTTCCTCCTAATGCAGGACAATGCTAGACCTCATGTGGCTGGAGTGTGTCAGCAGTTCCTGCAAGATGAAGACACTGAAGCTATGAACTGGCCCGCCAGTTCCCCAGACCTGAATATGATTGAGCACATCTGGGACATCATGTCTCGCTCCATCCACCAACGTCACGTTACACCACAGACTGTCCAGGAGTTGGCGGATGCTTTAGTCCAGGTCTGGGAGGAGATCCTTCAGGAGATCATCCGCCGTCTCATCAGGAGCATGCCCAGGCGTTGTAGGGAGGTTATACAGGCACATGGAGGCCACACACAATACTGTGCCTCATTTTGACTTGTTTTAAGGACATTACATCAAAGTTGGATCAGCCTGTAGTATGTTTTTCCACTTTAATTTTGGGTGTGACTCCAAATTCAGGCCTCTATTGGTTAATAAATTTGATTTCCATTGATGATTTTTGTGTGTTTTTGTTGTCAGCACATTCAACTTTGTACAGAACAAAGTATTCAATGAGAATATTTCATTCATTCAGATCTAGGATGTGTTATTTGAGTGTTCCCTTTATTTTTTTGAGAAGTGTATATATATATATATATATATATATATATATATATATATATATTCTACTTGTCAAATGTTTGGACATACCATGTCACTCAATGACTTTTCCTTCCTTTTATTTCTACATTTAGACAGTGAAAACATTCAAACTATGAAACAAAACATGTATAACCATGTAACAGACAAAATATTGTTAAATAGCTCGTTTATATTTTAGATTAGCACATCTTTGACCCCCGTTCTCTTGAGGTAGTCACCACTGTGTGAGAAGATGTGTCCAAACTTTTGACTGGTAGTGTATATATATTTATAAAAAAAAACTGCTACTGTGAACAGTAACACTTGTGTTCTGGCAGTTCCTTACCATTACCAATTTCCTTTCATATGAGATGGACATATTCACTCAGATGACCGAGACCTGGTCTTAGTGCTGTGCTCCAACAAGATGATCCCAAACATGCATCCAAACTGGATTTGGAATGATGACTAATCTATAAATTCTCATTAAGGTTAATGTTGGAGCTTAGGGGAGGCCATCACAAAAGTTGTATGTAAAAACATAAAGAACCTCTGTGTGCTGAGGACTTTAGGTTATAAACAGTACCCTCACTGAGGGTAGCTCCCCGTAGCAGTCCTCCAGCAGAGCACACACAGCCGGGGCCTCAGGCCAGCTGGGTGATGGTAAGTAGAAAGTATAGTCCTAGATCCCAGCCTACGGGTCACCACCAACCCGTCTGCATTTCTAACAGATTTTTCCCGCTCAGCGACACTCCCGCTGAGAAGCCTACTCTGGTAATTGGCAGCTCCATAGTCAGAAACATGGCACTAGAAACACCAGCGACCATAGTCAAATGTCTGCCAGGGGCCAGAACGGGCGACATCAAATCATACCTGAAACTGCTGGCTAAGGATAAGCGTAAATACAGTAAGATTGTTATTCACACTGGCGGTAATGACACCCTGTTACGTCAATCGGAGGTCACCAAAGTTAGTGTTGCTTCGGTGTGTAAGTTTGCCAAAACAATGTCGGAGTCCGTAATTTTCTCTGGTCCCCTCCCCGATCTGACCAGTGACGACATGTTTGGCCGCATGCTGTCATTCAACCGCTGGCTGTCTTGGTGGTGTCCAGAAAACAATGTGGGTTACATTGATAATTGGCGAACATTTTGGGAAAACCTGGTCTGATCTGGAGAGATGGCATCCATCCCACTTTGGATGGAGCAGCTCTTCTTTCTAGGAATCTGGCCGAATTTATTAGTTCTCCAAAACTCTGACAACCCAGGGTTCAGACCAGGAAGCAGAGTCGCAGTATAACTCTCCTCTCTGCAGCTTCTGTACTGCTACCCACCCCTTACCCTATTAAGACAATGTCTCGTCCACGGCCAAAATTGAATAGGTCAAAAAATAATCTAAAAGGAGCCCCCTTGAAAAAGAAGGTAATCATTCATAGGAGGCTAGGTCCTTGGTTTAATTCAGAGCTGCGTACTTTAAAGCACAATGTTAGAAAATTGGAGAGAAAATGGCGCTCTACACACCTAGAGGATTAATACTTAATCTGGAAAAATAGCCTACTGTTGTATAAAAAGACACTTTGCCAAGCCAGAACAGCTTATTTCCCATCATTAATAGAAGAGAACAAGAATAATCCTAGGTTTCTCTTTAGTACAGTTGCTAAACTTACACAGAATCATAGCTCTGTTGAGCCATCCATTCCCTTAGCTCTTAGCAGTCATGACTTTATGGGATTCTTCTTAAATAAAATTGATTCTATTAAAAATAAAATCTTTGACATACTCCCGAAGATGATTACTTCATCCTCAGCAATTGAGACAACATTGGAAATAACCGCAGAACCTGATTTGTGTTTGGACTGTTTTGATCCTGTGGAGCTTCCTGAGTTATCAGAAATATTAGCTTCATCTAAACCTTCAACTTGTGTGTTAGACCCAATCCCAACCAAATTATTTAAGGAAGTGTTCCCTCTGATTACCAGCCCCATTTTAGATATGATTAATCTATCTTTAGTAAATGGATATGTACCACAGGCTTTTAAGTTAGCTGTAATTAAACCTTTACTTGAGAAATCTTCGCTTGATCGAGATGACTTGAAAAATTACAGACCTATATCCAATCTTCCATTCTTATCTAGAATTCTTGAGAAAATAGTTGCTAATCAAATGTGTGAGCATTTGCACAGCAATGACCTGTTTGAAGAGTTTCAGGCAGGCTTCAGAGCTCATCATAGCACTGAAACAGCTTTGCTGAAAGTCACTAATGATATTCTTATGGCCTCAGATAATGGACTTGTGCCTGTACTGGTTCTGTTAGATCTCAGTGCTGCATTTGATACATTCGACCATAATATTCTCTTAAAAAGGCTGGAATATGCTGTAGGGATCAGGGGAACAGCGCTAGGCTGGTTTAAATCTTATCTGTCTGACAGATTCCAGTTTGTTCATGTAAATGATAAATCATCTTTAAACTCCAGGGTTAATTGTGGAGTACCACAGGGTTCAGTACTTGGACCAATTCTCTTTACTATATATATGCTTCCAATAGGTCAAATTATGTATGACCCCTTCTCTTTTCCAATGGTTATAATCAGTCTGACAGAGGGAGGTATCCCAATCCTTGCGGTTTTTAGTATAACAATGACCATCAGTGGGACCCTTTGTGGGGTTCCTTGAGACCACATTGTTGTAAATAAGAGCCGTTTAACCAAATAATCTGAACTGAAACTATCTGTGTAGTTATGCTGCTATAGGCTTAGGCTGCTTTCACCCTCTTCACTACATTCTCACACTACTCTCCGACTTAGCATTATTTGCTGTTATTTCAACTTTTAACTTTGTTCTCTCTTTTTTCTTTCTAGAAGCTACACCTGGTTCCGTGTCTACCTATGACACCTTTCTGGAGAGGGGAATCGTCCAAGCTTCTGCGGGCAACAACTTAATGCTCACCCTCTACCAATGATCCACATGGCCCTGTCTTTTAGTGTTTAACCCTTTCTCTCTCCTAGACATGGTGATTGACTGAGCTTAACTGTAACTAACTCTATCTGCTCTCTTTCAGACTCTAACCTTGAAAACTGGCTCAGAGTTTATCTGTTCTTTCTTTCTTGGTGAAACGACTAAAGGAGCTACATCCATTAACATTTACTTTTCCTTCCCATAGAAATTACTCCTGGATCAGTGCTTCTTTGTTCTTTTTGTGTCTCTGCTCTGTTCTCTCAAACCCCCAGTCGGTCGTGGCAGACGGCCGCTCACACTGAGCCTGGTTCTGCTGGAGGTTTCTTCCTGTTAAAAGGGAGTTTTTCCTCTCTGCTGTCGCTACATGCATGTTCAGTATGAGGGATAGCTGCAAAGTCAACGACAGTGACTGTCCACTGTCTCTACATGCTCATCCGGGAGGAGGGAATGCTGCAAGTCACTGACTTGATGCAATCTGCTGGGTTTCCTTAGACAGAAAAACTTTGTATCCAATTTGAATAAATAGCTAACTCTGTCTGCACTGTTCAATGGTTAGGATTAATTGGAATGTATGTACCTGACTGTTGTGAAGTGCCTTGAGACAACATGTGTTGTGAATTGGCGCTATATAAATAAAACTGAATTGAATTGAATTGTCTTTTACTGTTAAAATAACAGTGTTGCCCATTGACACCAATTGAAGCAGGAGTATCGTTTAAGATTTCCCCAGATTCATGTATATCAAACAAAGATTAAATGCTTACAACACTACCTAGCAAAGCCAGCTCTCAGAAAAAAAAATCAGTTTAGTTTCACTCAAAAATTTCATGAAAGCAAAATTTTATTATTTTTTCCTCTTTATTTTATAGAGGTGTTACTAGCAAAAAATATTATTCTTTATTAAGTGCAATATCAAAAATGTGCATTTCTTTATTTTTCAAAGTAAAAAGTCGTTCATCTACAATCATCCGCAAACTTTATGAGATCTTGTTAGACAATGTGTAAAAAAAGAGTTTGAGTGACAGAAAAACATTCCCAAATTCTTGATTCAGTTTTACCCCAACCCTTGATGTGAATGTTAGGTTTGATAGCTTTTGACCTTTCATAAACAGCTACTGTGCCTCAGTTTCTAAAAGTATGAAACTCCTGACTATACTGCACATATAAAAAAAATGCTTAGTAAAACATTGGCCATATTTAAATCTTTTGACTAAAATAGGATGTCGGTTTTTTGGTCAGGGTATTAGTGTCTGAGTTTACCCTAGACTCAAAGCTGGGATCAAATGCTTTAAAACTTGTTAACAAGAATGCTAAATGCGAGGCAATTTATTTTGTCATTATAAAGACATATATATTCGAGCAAAACTCAGTACTATGTGAGGTCTTTGAATGCCTAACCTCCTGGAAACAAAATGTTGTCCACCCCTGATCTCCTGTAATGACATTGTATGAAAAGTGTGCTTGCTTTAATGGCTGGTTTAATTCAGTTAAAGAAGATTAAATCGGAGCCCGTCTTCTATCTCCACTGAGATCAGCAACTTCAAGGAGAGGATCCTCTCTGTCACTGAAGCGTGCCAAGGGGAGGACGACCGTGGTGATGGGAGGAAGCCCTGTGGGCGTGAAGCAGCCATGGCAGCTCTTAATGCAGCTGTCATGCGTCCTGGTCCAACCATGCGCTCTTCCCCTGCTGCTCCGTCACCTCCGAGATTATACGGCTTTTAAATGAGCCTCAGCCGTTGGGAATGGCAACCGCGGAACGCCTGTCGCCTCTGCAACGCGAGCCATGATATGCTGTGCTATTAATCTCTGCAGGGAGATTCAGCCGATTTTGTCCCCATCAACAAACGAAGCTGTGAAACTTCTCTTCCTCTTGCACGTTTCTCCTCTGACAACAGTATCCGGCCATCACTTGGACCAGAGCGCTGTTGCTTAGCAGGCCATGTGATCAGAGGGAAGATGCATGCAGACCATTTGGAAGCTGAACAGACAGACACATGACATTTAGGTTTATGTTTAATATCTGAGAGGAGTTAAGCTGAATAGGGGACAGACAAAAACTCAGCCTGAGATTCATTCTGAGAATTATAATCATCTCAGAGACAAAGTTTCTGATGCAGGAAGTGAACATCTGTGAATGGATGACGCAGATTTCAAAATGAAAGACTTCAATCACGCTCTCATTAATCTTTCTCATATCTAGCACAAACAAGTAGGCTTTAAATGGTTGTTTAATTCATCTATTTTGTTCTGTGGAAATAACAGACCTATGTATTTTTATTATTGACGTACAGGATTGAAGTTAAACATAAACTTCATAGTTCTCTGTATTAAACAAAAACATGTAAAAATGTTGGGTTGCACCCGTTAAATATTACAAGCAATCCACTCATTCTGAATACTTTAGGAGCAGGCGGTCTTATCACTGAGACAAGATAATAAAACACAGAACTCAGAGAATTCTCTCATCAATCAGTTTTTTTCACAGGGGCAACTTTTATTATTCAAAAAGCACACAGAATCATCTTCATCAAAAATTCCAGAAGTGTCCCCCCTTCAGTCCTTAAAGGGCGGTTTTTTATACAGATACAAAGCATTAGTGTGTACTGGTGTCCTCTTGACCAATTGAAATCATTATCCTCATTTACGTAACACTTCTTGGCATCTTCACATCTTCAACATTGCTTTTCTCTACTTTTCCGAGAATACACATTCAGCCAAACATCTGGGAAACATCAGATTGGCCTACGTGACAGTTTATAACAACATTCTCATTACTTATCTGGATGCAAAACTTCTAATGTCACGTTGACCTGGCAGAGTCAGCGCATCACAAGATTTCCTGCAATAACAAGCCCATTAGTTTTTCCCTCTCACCAAGAACGTTTACCTAATGTAATCTGTTTCCAGACAGGCCTATTTCCTTATGCACAGAACAAAGAATTCACAGAATTCATCTTATAATGGTAAACACAATAATAACACTTTTAATCTATTCAAACACAGCTTTATGCCTCCACAATACCTGCTTTTGGCCACGTGGGGCCTCGCTGCTACCCTGAAGAGTTTCGCATTTGGCCTCCTGCTTTGTTTTCTGTCTTCTTTGGTATGCTTTAATGGTGTGCATTATAGGCAGCCAGCTAGCCGCAGTGGTGCTTGTTGATGCTGAGAATCAGATTTAAAAAAAAACCAACATGGAGTTCTGCGGGGAAGCCTTCAAGAGGAAAAGTTTTAACACAAACGAGGAGGGGGAACTGGGTCTGTTAGCTGCTCTAACTGGTCTCCCAGGCCCTCTTCCCTCTAAACCTTCTTCCTTCTCCATCCACCAGAGCATCATGGGAAGGTCAGCTGGTGGAGAAGTTTCTAAAAGCAAAGCCTTACAGCTCCTGCTGGATTTGGTGTTTGTTGCCATTGGGAAGGGGGCTCATGTCCTACATCATCTGTTGTTTTGTGCTCAGACAAGAATTTTCTGGGATTCAAATTCCCGAGCTGCTCGTTACTCTCACATGAGCTGTTTGAATTAAAAAGAAACACAGCAT
Source organism: Girardinichthys multiradiatus (assembly GCF_021462225.1). Classification (NCBI taxonomy): domain Eukaryota; kingdom Metazoa; phylum Chordata; class Actinopteri; order Cyprinodontiformes; family Goodeidae; genus Girardinichthys; species Girardinichthys multiradiatus. The sequence continues at coordinate 33,584,887 of NC_061815.1, read as the reverse complement.
TGGGAAGAGTAAAATAAAAAATAAAAATTAGCCAAAGAAGGACAAAATCTTCCTCTGTACAGCTGATGGTACAGCTGGGTTGTCATTTAGAAAAAAAAGAAACACGAAGCCATCAAATCGGACCACTAAACTGAAACAAGCTGAAGTACACTATACATACTTGTAACAGCTCAATGATTTGCTTTTTTTTTTGGTAAAATACAACATATGCTATCTTAGCTACCTTTGCATGTGTGTTGTCCGTCATCAGGCTAGAACCAAATACATCTTAAAGATGATGTGAATGTTTCTGCTTCTTGTAACCACGCCGGTTTTCTTTCTGCACAAATAAGATTTAATTCTCAGAAAGCCTCCCAGTGAGGTCCAGAAATAGACCTTGAAATTCATAAGGTGGACTTTAGTTTTATCTCATGTCTCTTATTTTCCATCTAGTTGAGCAAAAACTCTATTAGATATTCTTTTTACACCTTGTTGCTTTGGTTTTTAAATGAACAATACACCTGTTGCTCTGTCTAATTTTGATAACGGTGGATAAAGGCATAAATAGCTTAATAAACTGAAGGCATCCCACAGGGCTCCACTGTAGGTCACATTTCTTTTTCAATATTTATGAATATGTTGAAGACACTAAATTGAATGTTAAAGAGCAGCATTTATGTTTTATTCAAAAGTTCAACGTACTCTGAGTGACAATTTAAGATCCTAATACATCCACCCAGACATCCACCAAACTTCATCTTTATTCCTGAGATTAGGTTGCAGAGGTAGTAGGTCCAGGATGAAACCCAAGATGACTCAAAACAATGTTTGCATAAAATCTTCAAAAAGTTGTGTGGAGATGCCGGGTCTAAACATGGGGCCAAAGGATGTCATACCTATACTTAACGGCAGTCAGCATGGCATTGTTTATCCTGTACAGGTCTTTGCGTCCCTCAGTGGATACGCCTCCTCAGACCAACACTGACCCACAACCACACAGATCATGCTGAACAATGTTGCAGGCAGCATAACGTTCACCACAGCTTCTCCAGACCCTTTCACATCTGTCACATGACCTCAGAGTGAACCTGCTCTCATCTATTAAAGGAACAGGGGCTAGTGCCGAACCTGCCATTTCTGGTGTTTTCTGGCAAATACCAGTCGATCTCCCTGGTCTTGCTGTAGGTGACTTTCTGGACTCTGAAAGTACTGATCCTGTTCCTCTTTGCACAAAGGAGGAGATAAAGGGCCTGCTGATGGGCTAAGGACCTCTGAATGCCCTCGCCAGCTTTCATAGAGTACCTGCCTGTCTCCTGGAATCTCCTCCACGCATTTCAAGACTGATCTGAGAGACAGCAAACCCACTGGCAGTGGCATGTATTGATGTCCCGTCCTGGTGGAGTTGAACCCCCTGTGCAACCTCTTTAGGGTCCAGGTATCTGCCCATGCTGCCAATATATATATATATATATATATATACATATATATATGTATGTATATAATTGTTTCAATTTCCCTTTGAAACTAGACTTGACTATGTGTGGAGACCTGCCTTGTATAAATTTCAGTGATAAAATACTTAATAATGATAGCTAAATGTTCTTCATCATAAACCTGAACGTTGTTGCAGTCTTTCAATTGCTCTTTGCTTTACGTTGTTAAAAAATGTATTTGAATCAGAAGGCAGTCCATGAACAGCTGGAAAAATAAAAAGCAACAATCTAAAAACTACAGAACCCCAAGGACTGAAATTAATGAACCAAAGTCAGGCACGTTGAGTTAATTGGTGATTTTAAATAGGCTCACCCTGAACAGGATGAAGACAGCATAAGAAACAAGCTGTTGTTATGTGAGGTCAAAGAAAAATCCTGAGCGCATCCTTATGAAACTTTAATCAAACGTACATGCTGATAAGCAAGGCAGATGATTACTGGAGTGTCAACATAAGAACAGACTCCACAGTTAAAAGCAAGGACAAATGGTGGTATATAATACAGGAAAACAGAATATGGATTACTTCTGCAGAAAGCACATCCAACTTAAAAACACATAGAAAAACACAAAGACAAGCGAAGACATAAATCAAACAAAGGAAGCAGAAACAGCAAACTGGGAGGAAGTAAGGACAAAGAATTGGAAAATTAGATACAAGAAAAATATTCCAAAACATGCTGAAAAAACTGTAAAAGGATTAAGTCATCTGGATCGGCGGCATCAGTCTGTAATTCGATCCCAGAATGACGTCAGAATTAATCTGCCCAATCTCGGAGAACATTCTCCTGTTCAAAAATACCAATTTAAATTTTACATGCTATTTAAATTATTTATTCTATTCATTGTGTAATACAAACCGTCTGACCACAAGACATAGAAGAGCTCATACATGGTGATTTTATGCATAGATTTTGGTTCAAATTAAATAAATCATGAAAAAATAAAAACAGAAAAAACAAAGGAAGAAGCTTCAATATAAATATGAATAAATCCAAATATTATTTCCTTTCTCAGGAATGAAACTGTTTTCAACTGCCCTTCAAAGGGTTAAGGACTTTGTCCGTTAAAGCTTCCATACATTGTTTACAAGCACATCCTCTCCTATTAAATGTGTCGTCTCAGTGGTAATCTGGATTAAAACCTGAAAACCATGAACATCCTTTAACTTTAAGGCCCAAAATGTGTTGAATCAACTCCTGTTTTCTCTGTCAGCCCTGCTGCTGTCATCTCTTCTGCTTCATCTGAGACAAGGAGTTAATTACAGTGAAAGTCGTGGAGGAAAGTCGCTAAAGCTGCGGCTTATTTGCAAGGTGTGAACAGGTATTTACTCCAGCTGGCTGAGACGCCACCAAAAACGTTACCTTGCTAACGCCCGATTAGCGGCGGGGTTCTGTCAGCACGCCTTCAGATCCGTCACTTGTGTTAATGTGGGGAGACGGCCGGAAACTGTCCTGGTTCTCTGATCAAACAGAGGCCCTGTGGTTCATGCATGGCAGCTGCTGCATGCTGAGCATTTGGATCAGAGACTTTGGTTTTTAATAATTCAAATATCCCCATACCATAAAAGAAATATTCGTAAAAAGCCAGTTGCACAATGTCTTTTAACTTCTGTTTTGGCTCTTTTATACCACACATTGAAGTTTTTGCATTGCTTTTTTGATTTGATTTAACTTTTTATAATGTGTAAATATATAATTCATATTTTTGTTATTTGTTTCCATTCAAAAAGTACAAACACAGATCTCTTACATCCGTTTCCTGATTTTCAGGACTGCACAGAGGCCGGTCCAGGGTCTGTACCCTTTTCTTTCTCAGCGGTGCCTTTAAAATGTTGTTTTTCACTATCTTGAAGAAAATGCATGTATGTCCTTTGAAAAGATGTGGGCATGAAATGAGCTTCACCAACGGCACTGATGCAAATCCATTCTGTGGAGGTCCAAAAGATAAAAAATCAAAAACAGACCATTCCCTTGAACTACTGTAATATTTTTGTGTACTGTTTACACTTCTTTACTTTTATTTTAGATGGTTACTCTGAATGGAAACGTTTTACATATTCCATGAACAGATAAACTTTTTTTTACACAGGGAAGTTCACTGGTAGTGTACTAGTAATGGGACATCAGGTTCTTTAAATGATAAAATTTTTCAATTTAATAGATAACTCCTTATTCTGGCAATATTTAAAGGTAGCAGTAGACTGATTAGGTAAGAGATTACATATGGTGTTTAAAATACAGTTCTGAGTCCATGAAGACAGTTCATTGTTTTGCTTGCTCTTTGGCCTTTAGCTCCGTGGAGTCTCGTTAAGTTCCAATTTATAACCTTGCATTTTGAGGAACAAAAATATTTTTTTGGAAGAAAATCTGACTCATCCACTCATGATTATTAGCAGATAAATTGAGTCAGTCACTGTAGTGGAATATGGTGAAGTGTAAAAAAAGGAATATGGTGAAGTGTAAAAAAAGGAATATGGTGAAGTGTAAAAAAAGGAATATGGTGAAGTGTAAAAAAAGGAATATGGTGAAGTGTAAAAAAAGGAATATGGTGAAGTGGTGACATACAAATATATTGTTGTATGTCATCTGCATATGTTTATTAAGAGATGTTGTAGCACTCTATTAACTTAGCTTGGGGGATCATGTATATGTTGAATAAAATGGGTGAATATTTTTGTCAGATGATAGACTGCTTCTCCAATGATCACACTAAAGATGTCAAGATATGGGCCTGAAAGAACATATTACTGACGCACCTAGATTAGGCTTTTGTAAAACATGTTTGATAAGTTTTCAGGACATGTGGAAAATGACCAGGGTGAAGAGAAGTATTTACTATCTGCAATATTTCAGGTGCAATGCAGCTTAGCAAAATGTATCCTTTATGTTCCTCCGTTTATTTAAGCTCTTCACATAGAAAAATGAAAATTATTTCTGTTTCTAACTATTAATTAGATTTAAGGAATTACTTTTAGAATCTGAATTTGTGACCCATAAAGGCTTAAAAATCTCAATTAAGGTCGTTTAGATGAACACACATTTATACGATGCTCTCTTTAAAGGTGAAGTGTCACGTTTAAAAAGAGTCTTCGGTAAAAAAATAAGAGTAGTGGAAGGAGGAAAGGAGGTCAAACAGATTTTTTCCCTCAGTGATATCATCATTTGCCTGTAAACGCTGCTGGAGAAAACTGGCGAGAGTAACTCAAGTCACTTAAAGAAGTCAATGACATTCTGAACAAGGCGGCATGGCTGCTCTTAATTCTCACTTTATCTGGCAGGAGTCGAGGTTTGAATATTTGTGCGCCTGGTAGCCTCTTGGTGTGTCTCTCTCTGCATGTTCTCCTCCTGTAAGTCGCTGCTGTGGTCTTTGTGGAGGATTTTGTTAAATTATAAAGCAGCTGATAATGCCTCTTTGAATATCTGCAGCTTTAGGAAGTTAAAGAAGTTAAAAAAAGATCAGGAGTAGAGGAAGCAGTGAGGACGCCAGCATAAAGCTGACTTTGAAGAGCAGCTGCAAGATTCAGTTAATCCACTCGGAAGATTTGGTGGCATAAAGAGGGAAGAAGAGGACGAATCCAGGATGACTTTAAACCTTTCCTACGCTTCCCATTCCTCTTTTCTCAATTATTATGCTTTATTATTGTTTTTTTCCTTTATATTACCTCCCTGTCTATTTGAACTAAGTCATTATTAGAAATTTATATGCATTCAAGTGAGTATATCACCACTTCAACCAGTCATTAAATCTTTGCTAAACTCTGAATTCTAACAACTACTTTAAAATAAGTGAAACAGATCTGGTACAAGCTTACCAGGGCCATTTTTAGGGTCTCAACACATTGGGGCTTTAGCCCAAATCCAAAATATTTAGATATCAATAAGACAATTTATGGGTAATTAAAATTAAAATAATATAGGACATATTGTCCCAGTTCTGTCTCAGCTGGTTTTAGACTGAATGTAAATTATTGTGAATCAATCATAAAAAGTTTGCAATAATTTTATTTTTTATTTTTGTTAGAAGCTGAATGAAGGACAAGGGGAAACAGAGTTTAGGCCTGATGAAAAACCATTTTGCTGAAGCAAATAATGACACATTTTGAGGTATTTAGAAAAGAACTTAATCTGAATTTTTGCTGACAAAAGTTTTTCTTAAAATCAGAGATGTTTACTTTGGGCCAGATAAACGTGCTTCTTTTGTCATCTACATAAATTACCTTTTTAAACATTACATTCTCATCAAAGTGTTCCACTCCTGAGGCTCTATTGTCCTTATTCTTATATTTCAAAAAAAGGAAAGTGGTATAAAGTTGATTTTCCTAAATCTTAGTCAAATGGTAAAATCCTAAAACACATTTCTTTCATTATGCCAAGAGCTTTCGAAACATTTTATTAAAATTGTTCCTTCTTTTATGAACCTGTTCTCTTTTATCGCCATCTTTTCAGCCGTTCATTCCACTTCTGGAGAAATTTGGCCTGCAAAAAATAATAAAAGAAACATTTTTCAACACAATCTTTTGTTCTGCACTGAGCATGTGAGACATTAGTGCAGTTCTTGCTATTAAACACTGAGAGGAAAGGGTGTTAAGTTGTGGTGTTTAAAATAGAGCATAGAGCCTCATCTTGGACCTTATCAGTACTAATATTACAGTTATTAATAACTGTATATATATGGTATGTATGTCTCACCTTCAGTAAAACTATATCCTTGTTTAATTAGTTTAGTTTATATAATATTACATGTGTAATTCAGAAAAATAAAATAGTTAACTAATCAATTAATCAAACCTGTGATTTATTGCTATGATTTAATTTTTTAATTATACTGCATCTTTAAACCCAGAGCTGTATGTTTAGAATCAGCATAGAAGATATGAAAGAGAAGAGGGAGGCTTACTTTTGTACTTTCTACTAAGTCTTACTGGCACCAGGAGATATTTTTCTGGTTTATTGAGCAACACCTTTTTCTGTCTACATGTAGAACTAGACTATAAGACTGACTGCAGCCATGATATCAATGTGATGATCTGAAGGACCTTTTAATTTGTTCAGATACATTAGGATTAAATGCTTTTATTTTGACTGAAGTAAAGATATTTTCACATTATAATGCAAATCCGGCTAGAAGCTCACAGAGAGGGTTGCTACTGTTTTCTATCACAGATCATTTAACTTCACCTGTAGCTCAGGTGAAAGTCCTTCATCATGACCCTGATGATGCTCAGAGTGAACCTCCACCTCATGTCATGCTGGTTGAATAGGTGATTAGCTGTAACTTACAATTAGCCCATTCCGAGTCAGCTTTCAGGTTTTACCGCTATCTTCGTCTGGGTTATACCGCTCGGCGTCCACCCGTTCCTGAACACACACCCTCTAGGCTCCCTCTCTCCGGTTGGCTCCGCGGTTGCTCTGAAATGATCCCTGTTGGAGAGTGCGCAAATAAGTATTTTTTGTCTTCTCCTTTTAACTCATTGTCAAGTTAGGTGGAGCTGGATTATATGGAAGACAAATGAAAAAATCTGATTGTTTTTAAATAAAAATGTGAAGTCCAATACCATTTTGTGGCTGCAACTTTTTAATACTTCTAAATTTCTTCTATCAAGAAGTCCGAGGCTATTCAGATCAATATAAAAGTGCAACAAACAGATACTTTTATTTTCATTAAACAGTAAAACATTACTAGGAATGCTCTATTAATTATTTAATACAAAATTACCACAAAGAGTAAAGCTCAACATTTTCCCTACAACTGTAGATTTTGATTAAAAATAATCCTTTTCTGAAAATCATGGTTTTATTCTCTGGAAGTAACATTAACCTTTTGATGTGGCCCAGCTAGCATCACAAATTGAATCCAATTCAGAATCTGTGGAGTTAGCTAAAGATTAAGGTGATGGCAAGGAGGCTTTCCTACCTCAAAGTGATGGAGCTCATCGCAAAAAATAAATAGTAAAAAATGGAAACATGCACAACGTCTGGTCAGTAATTAGAAGACAAATTGATTATTGTAATTCCAATTAAGATTATTCTATTAATAATTCAAATAATAATGAATGATAATTCAAATGATAATGAAGGGGGACACGTTTTTATTTTGATGTGTGGCTGTTTTAGATTAAAATTTTTTAGTTAACAGTTTCATTTATTTATTAGATTGAGTCTTAATGGTGTGTGGTGTTGTAATCACATAGTTTGATTTACAGTGAGAAACACACTGGACCCATGGAAATAACTGCTCAACAGTTTATTATTAAATAAACTCCAAAAAAGAAGTTTAGTCTAGTTTTTTAATTCTGCAGAAAAACAGTAAAAACCTAAACAATTATGTTAGATCTGCTTTTTGTCTTCTCCGGATTCTTGTCAATGTTGTTAATCCTATTTTTGGAACTTTTCGGACCATACCCTGCTGCTATCCTCCTCTTCCTGCTGCAGATATAAATTACATCCATTTAATTATAAAAATATCCATGTTTCTTTCAGACAGTGTTCCTCTTTTTTCTTGCCTCCAACACAATTAAAATGACGACTTTGAAATAGAAACCAGAGACATCTTTTCTTCCATTTCAATTCCCTCTTTCTTTTTAGAGTCTACGTCTGATGTCACAACTTCATTTTCGTCGGGTTTTACTTCCGTCCATTCGCTTGCAGCAGAAAAATTGCCCTTGTGAGTCTGAAATATGAGTCGCGTAATCACTGCAAGGGAGGAAGGAGGCTGCAGAGTTCACAGCTTCTTAATTAGTTTGCAGTATATGTGTAATTACTTGTGCATTTTTAAATTCACTTAGGGCAGCGCAAGCCTTTTTCCTTTCTTAATTTTTTAGTATCTGGTTCAAGGATGTCCTGCAGTTACGAATCAATCCCGCATTAGGATCCATGTAATTACACTATTCTTTTCCTCACTCCACTGAGGAATGAACGGACATATGGATTTAAAACCAGACGCCATTTTTAGCTTTTCACACTTTTCATCCTTCTCATCAGTTTAAGAGGAAGCCGACAGTCACGGGCGAGCAGCCGAGTTCAACGTTTGTCTCTTTACAACACTTTCACACGGAGTTAAATGAAAGCTGACAGGGATGAGACAGAGACGTGTTGTCAAAAAACGCAGAGTGGGAATTTATTCAGATGTGAAATCTTTATTTTTTAAGAAGAGTTCAGACTTTGCAGCAGTTTTATATTAGACTGCACAGAAACTTTAAAGAAGTTAAAACATCATTGTCATCCTACTTTCAGTTTGTAAATAAAGATTTGATTCAGCCTTGAAGCAGAGTATGAATTATACAGAGGCATTCAGGAGGGGTTGATCAGTTCTCTAGTCAAGATTTTCTATAGACTGAACACCTACAATCCTTCCATGTCTACCATTACACAGTGTAGTGGTTAAAATAATTATTACTGCCTGAAGATTTGATATCTGATTAGTACATATTTGTCTCAGTCCAGCCAGAAATTCAAAGACAAAAGACAGGAATGTGTTTTTAACCCTATGCTTCTCTGTTGCCCTCCACAACAAGGTGTTCTGTGATTTGCATACAGGTGTATCTCAGTAAGTAAAATGTCTTTGAATAGTTTCTTTATTTTAGAGATTCACTTCAAAAAGTGAAATTCAAAAAGATTCCTTTGACACAGAGTGATACATGCAAAGCATTTAATTATTTTATTTTTGATGATTTTGAAACTATGCCTTCACCTTAACAAATTTGTGAAAAAAAACCATCTTAAAATGTTACAAAAAAACAATAAGAATCATAAAAACTGCTTGCTTCCTTCACAGACCTAATGTTTTTTTTTTATTAATTCTTAATAAAATACAGAATCTTGGGGCCTATGAGTAAGACACTTCTACAGATTTGAAAATAGCTCCCTTTTTTCATTAGTGATTAAATCCAATTTCTAAGAACAGCTTAACTTCACAACACATTACACCTATTCCTATGTCCTTCTCCTTCTTTTGGCCCTCTTTCTTTCTGTCTGTTTCTACCAGTTTTCATCGTCACTATCCATTTCACCACATTATCCTCAAATTTCATTCCTGTTTTTAACCACATTCAGCTTTTCTTCCTCCAGTTTTGTCCTTCTCACATCCATCCCTGCGCAGTCTTTTTGTTCCATCTTTCTGCTCCTCCTTTTTTTCTCTCGCTGGATGTGATGAAATTATGTTTCCCTTTTTTTTCTTGTATTTCAGTGTTCACTAATAAACTGCTTAGAGGGACAGAAGCTGTCTGACCCAGTAGGGTCTCACAGCAACACCAAAACACAAACAACTGCTATTTTCAAATCTATTGACACAGAGACACCATCTTTACCAAGACATTGCAGGGAAATGTGCCAGTGTTTCTGGGGGTTTTTCCAATGTTTTCAATGCAGGCACCAAGTTCTACAGTTTAAGTAAATCTGATTATGCACCAAATTAAACATATTTCATAGCCTATGTCATATTATGGAAGATACAGCAGATTTTTCAAGGTTTTGAAAAATCAGCTGTTTTGAAATAGTGTATTACTGATGGCCTGGGAATGCCTCAGTCTTCCCAGATGAGATGATGACAAAGGTAGATGAGAAGAATGATGTCTAAGAAACTGCAACTGTTTCCTCTGCAGTCTGTTAGATAAGTAGTAGAAGATGGATGGATGGATAAAGCTACAAGGTTAAGAAATTGCTTCCAATAAATTGTAATGGTGAGAAATCAATTCAGCAGGTCTCGGCACATATAGGAAATATAAAAACAAAACCTCTTGTGTACTTTTGGACAAACATGGAACTTAGTTACACGAAGTGATGAGATATCTCTAGAACCTCAATAATTAGTTTGCTGCTTTGGTGTTTTTCTTTAGAAAAGTTACATTTTCTGCAGATGTACTGTAAAGAAACATAAAATGCATATGTGTCAGCATATATCACCATAAAAGTGGCTGTCAGAGCTTTTCTCTGACATGTTTTTACTAAATTGAATGTTGTAATGTGAACCTGAAGAATGATTGCTGTATTTGAGCTTTCTCTCTCTCAGTGACTTAAAGAAAAAAAGCACCTAAACCTTTTTTTGTGTTCTGACATAGAAGGATGAGCTGATTTTGTGCTGCGTTAACATTAATCCGTGTTCCTTTTGACGAGCAATCGCTCTCCATCTGAGGACGTTCCTGGTGTCCGTTTGTCCTCTTAAACGGAAACATGTCCCAGAACTCAGTGTGCATTTAACTGCTGTGCGTCCCTCAGAAATCAATTTGCTCTCCAGTTATGGGTTTATTAATTTTTCCTTTTAAAAGTCAAACTGACACGGTGGATGACAGACTGTCATTGCTCTTGTTTCGTCAGCTTTCTGTAAGACTGCACAATCATCAATTTTTCGACACCAACTCTACTGTAGCTCATTGAGTGTCAGGTTTGGTTTTAAGCAGAATTCGAGAAAGCTTTTCATTTCTTCTTTTATTTAGACATGGGTCTGGCTGTGTCCTGTCAAAAAAAGGAAAAACGGAGGAAAGAGGAGGACTGGCTGAGCTGATAGGTGGAGTTTGCTTTGACTGGATCGGATCCTCAAAATATCAACCTTCAGCTATGGAAAAAGGAAGATGAGCTGCATCTGTAAAACTCTTTATTTTTATCCAGAATGAAAAACTAAAAACGTTGACCGTTTTTAGATGGGAGCAACAAGTCTGCAATAAAGATGGCTGTGGGTTTGCTGTAGCAGCTGTCACTCTTGTTCTAAAAGTTTAAAGTGGTGATTCTTTGTAGTTTCTATAGATGTAATTTTTTTTAAAAGAGCCCGTTTTCTTTTCCAGTTGTGAAGAAACCGCGGTGTCATCCATGCTGCCAGATGGCTGTTTGGTTTCTGCCGGAAAAGCTCTGACTAATCACAGTAGTATCTATGCATTCTGTGTTTTGCTTGACTCACATGTAATTGTCATTAAAATTAACTGCTTCATGCAGCAGAACCCTCCAGAGATCCCAATATTAGCAGATGGCCTGTGATGCTCAAGACTCTCTGAATCTCTGAAGCTCTGGTGGTTGAAATGAGGGACAGAACGTTGGATTGTAGTGACCAAGACTGTCTACCCAGTTCTGAGGAATTTGTAAGTACAAAGAGAGGATCTGTAAATGAAATGGAATTTGACAAGGAGCCAGTAGAGATTTTTAAGTGTCATAGTGATATGTTGGTAAGGCTAATGTGGGTTACCAGTCTAGTAGATGAGTTTTGGACATACTGAAGTCTGCCCAGTGCTGGCTTAGAATTAGTTCTGGGTTAGGGTTACCTCTGCTCAGCTATGTGAACATAGAAAGAAATTGTAGTCTATTTTGGATCAAGCATTAACATATTTTTCAAAACTTTATGAAACATTTGTATCATTCATTAATGAAGGTTTGCACATCCATCCAGTTAATTTTCACTCACTCAACCCCTCATTCTGAGGTATACATAAAATGACAGAACACCAGCAGAGTCACTCGAGTGATGAATCCCGAAATAAATCCTCCTACTTCACCTCTTATTAACGCATGCTGGTTGTCAAAAGATGCCAATTAAAATGTGCACCTTTCCGTTTTGATAACTTCAAATTAATTAACTGTGTTCTTTGTAAGTGTGATGGTAGTTATATTTAAATTACTTTAATACAAATACATAAGAGTAAGGATGCTTTCAGAGGGAGATTAAACTTAAAGACAAAATCAGTTTAGAAAAGCATGAAAAAGAAACTAAAACATTTTGAAAAATTCACACAAAATCAACGCATCTCAAGTTGTAATTTGGATTTCAGGGGACATTCCTGTTTTCTTTTTTTCTTCTTCTGATTACAAACAGTGGACTGTGTATTCACTATACACCAAACACCGACGCCCTGTTTTTGCTACGTCTAGTAAAGATGTAAAAAAACAAAACAAAAAAAAACAAAAAAAAAACATCTTGTATTGCAATAGCATAATAATTTACCATTCACCATAATCCCTAATGGTAACATTTGGAGAAGGCCTTAAGCAAAACAATCTCCCTTCTTGTCCAGGTTTCCCTGAAAAATATGTTTATCCCAAATTACTGCCTGGTTCAAAATCAGTACAGGGGCCAAAATTCACATTGAGAATCACTGTGTTTTTTTTTTACAAAAGCACAGCTGCCACACTTATAAGCACCCCAAAAAATTACTACACAATTTCTGCTTTACCTTTTTAATTTGGTCAAAGTGTTAGTTTGAGATGCTTGAGTGGATTCCCTTGGGTGGCATGACACAGAGGCCCAATCCTCTTAGCCATCTTTCAAATATCAGTGAAATAAAGTGAAAATTTGATCTTCATATGTTAGAAAATAGCTTCATGAAAAAGCAAACTTAAAGCTAAGCCAACATAGAAATGTGTCACTAGATTGAAAATCATATTTCTTCCATGGCAATTGCAGTCTCCTGCCATAAAACTATGCAAAACCTGTAGGTTAAGCTGAAAAGAATAGAGCATACGAGAAGACCCAGTACTCTTGATGATCTAGAGTGTGTGTACTAAAAGGAATGGTTAAACATATCCCTCTCTGCATGCTCCAACCTTGTGAAATATTCGTGGACAAAATGTGTCTTTTTGTACAAAGTATTAACAACAGTGGTATCAGTAATTGTGGAACTGGGAATTTTGTTTAAACCAGTTCTTTCCTGGGTTGGGACATGACATAGTGGCCACTTACAGGTCCTTCTCAAAATATTAGAATATTGTGATAAAGTTAATTATTTTCCATAATGTCATGATTAAAATTTAACATTCATATATTTTAGATTCATTGCACACTAACTGAAATATTTCAGGTCTTTTATTGTCTTAATACGGATGAGTTTGGCATACAGCTCATGAAAACCCAAAATTCCTATCTCACAAAATTAGCATATCATTAAAAGGGTCTCGAAACGAGCTATGAACCTAATCATCTGAATCAACGAGTTAACTCTAAACACTTGCAAAAGATTCTCGAGGCCTTTAAAACTCCCTGCCTGGTTCATCACTCAAAACCCCAATCATGGGTAAGACTGCCGACCTGACTGCTGTCCAGAAGGCCACTATTGACACCCTCAAGCAAGAGGGTAAGACACAGAAAGAAATTTCTGAACGAATAGGCTGTTCCCAGAGTGCTGTATCAAGGCACCTCAGTGGGAAGTCTGTGGGAAGGAAAAAGTGTGGCAGAAAACGCTGCACAACGAGAAGAGGTGACCGGACCCTGAGGAAGATTGTGGAGAAGGGCCGATTCCAGACCTCGGGGGACCTGCGGAAGCAGTGGACTGAGTCTGGAGTAGAAACATCCAGAGCCACCGTGCACAGGCGTGTGCAGGAAATGGGCTACAGGTGCCGCATTCCCCAGGTCAAGCCACTTTTGAACCAGAAACAGCGGCAGAAGCGCCTGACCTGGGCTACAGAGAAGCAGCACTGGACTGTTGCTCAGTGGTCCAAAGTACTTTTTTCGGATGAAAGCAAATTCTGCATGTCATTCGGAAATCAAGGTGCCAGAGTCTGGAGGAAGACTGGGGAGAAGGAAATGCCAAAATGCCAGAAGTCCAGTGTCAAGTACCCACAGTCAGTGATGGTCTGGGGTACCATCCAGTGAGTTCTGGGCCTGCCGCAAAGCTTCCACACAGTTCAATGTGCCCTATAAAAAACAGGTCAAAAAGAGGCATCATAATCAGATGTCTGAACCACCTCTGCTGACAAAGAATTTGGCAAAGCTGTGATTCTACCCTACTCTCCCCAGACAGAAGGAGCTCCATACCTTATTTCTAAAGCGGAGCCTAGGCCTACAGAAAAAGCTCCTTTCAGCTTGCTATCTGATTTTAAAATAGTACTCTCTCGAGTAAAGATATGTACCTACTAAATGTGAATTTCAGCAGAAAACAGAACTAGATCATTTTAGGCTCCCTGATTTGAGAAATTAAGGATGTAAAAACGTATGAGCTTTAGCAGCCTATGCTGCAGGGGCTGTGTGTTGACTTCATAACATTTGTAATAAAAGTGATTTAAAAGAAAGTTCATTTGGTAAAACTGTCCATAGCTGCAGGGTTCTTGGTTTGTTCTATTTCCTCACAATTGAACTAAATCTGTATTTAGCCTGAGGTAGCACAGTTTTTCATATATATGTAGAAATTATAATTAAAATATGGAGATAGATAGTGCTTTTCAAAAGGAGATTTGTAAGAACAGTTCTTCATTTAGGAAACAGAGCAGACCTGGATCTCCAGTTGACCATTTGTAGTTTTTTCTGCGGTTCCAACTGAAATGTAAATGTTCCCTCGGCCCCAGTGTTTTCAGCCGCAGACTGACAGAAGGTGAGTCTGATCTTCTGCAACAGATGAGAGAGCTGACGCCTTGCTGCGCGATGTGCGTTTTATCCAATCCTGCCATTACCTCCAACAACAAATAATACCTGAGCCTCGACCACATCAGCAGCAACGGTAGCAGCAACCAAATCTCATTAAGTTAGAGATGGCAGAGGCAGCAATTGTTTTCTATTTTGCCCCCCCTGTCTACCCCCAATTCTCTTCAACACATACACTTCTCATTTTCCTCTCGATGCAATGTCAGAGCATTGAAATAAAAGCTGGTGAAGGCT
The DNA here is from genome assembly GCF_021462225.1 of Girardinichthys multiradiatus. NCBI lineage: Eukaryota > Metazoa > Chordata > Actinopteri > Cyprinodontiformes > Goodeidae > Girardinichthys > Girardinichthys multiradiatus. The sequence continues at coordinate 33,569,848 of NC_061815.1, read as the reverse complement.
TTGTCTCCTGCACAGCCTCTGGCTGTGGGACACAATATTCTCATAAAATCATTACTTTTATTAACGGTCAGATAGCTTTTTAATAGAATCTCTTTATTATGTCGTTTCTCATTTTCGGCCTCTCGGTAAAATTTCATCCCCCTGTTCTGTTGATGTTGTTCTGTTTATGGCTGTAGGGTTGACGCCACAGAGAGATTATTTTCTTTAAATCGGAGCAAGCAGGTTATTGGTTTCTGTTTTTGTTTGATTATTTGTGTTTAGTGAGCATCTAGCAGCCTTTTTCTGTTTTCAATCTGACCCTGAAAATGTTTCATTTCTTTTTCTTGCTTAATCTGATTAATATCACACTTATGAGCAACTTGCAACACACTGGCACATTTCCACAGCTCTATGTCCCGATTTGAAGAGAAAACGCCCAAGCTTCATGAAGCAGCAGGTGATGTGGGTTTATTTGATTTGTGCTACAGGGCTCCCTCAAGCAACAAGACGAGATGAGTACTTACACCCATTATGTATCTGAGCAGAAGGGATCACAGGTACGCTTGGAGCATGAAAATGTAAAAGGAGATTTAATCTCCAGAGAACAAAATGGAATAAGAAACAAGACAGAATGGAACATGCTCAGACTTAGTTTTTGAGTAAATACAGTATGATGCATGATGTCATGGTCAAAAGTTTCAACAGTGACCCAAATGTTGTTTGTTGCATTCAACATGTTTGGATTGTAATGCTTCTCTGGTACACCAAACATCAATTAAACACATTGCAACTAATGTTGAAACAGGACTTATTCAGGGTGGATGCAATATTCGTAAAGTTGGCAGCATGACAAATGATGGTTGGTGTTGATACTGGTCAGAAACAGCAGCAGCTCTAATTGCAGCTGGCCGGATTATCTGTGGCTGCAGCGCGGCGATCGGGGAGGACAGAGACAGAGTGACTGTTAGCTGAGCTGGCAGGTGGTAAAACAGCAATTATAGAACTAAACTGTCGCCTCTCAGAAAGCGTGTCTTATTTGTTACGAGTGAAGTGATGAAAGAGAAAAATAATTGGATTTTTCTCCGTCTGTCGTTGTCATCCTCCAAGTCCTAAATGTTTGAGGAAAAAGGATCTTTGAACAAAGTTTATTTCATTCTAACCTTTGATTAATGGTTTCCCTCTCGAGGCCACGCTGCAAAAGAAGCAAATTATTCTCAAGATCAAGCTTTTAGCTGTCTCATTATCTGTTTTCTATCTCTCCACAGCTTTACTTGCACTCTCCCACAGACCAAATGATGTGTCTGTCCTCTGAAAGTGGACATGCTTGTGTCCCTTTAATGCTGATTTTCAGTCTGTTGTGTGTTTTATTCCTCCCCCTTCTTTTGACAAACAACAAAGCATTTTTCATGACGCCAATTAGAGGTAGTGACTGACCCTGCTGACATTTTGCTGACCTGCCATCAGAACCCAAGGATGGGTTTGATGTGCTTAGATCCAGTCATTAAAATGAAATCAGCTGGCAAAAAGTGGGAGCTGGGGACCAGAAGAGCTGGGACACATCAGCTGTTCTAAAGCTGTAGAATTAAAAACCGTCTATCAGAGGTTTTAGTTTTGAAGATAAAGTGTTACTCTTTAAAACAAGGCAGAAAGTTCCAACAAGAAGCAAATTTTCTGGCCTAGTCTGAAATAATTTATTACATGACCTCCTGAAGAAGGTGGTGGAAGCTGATGCTTGTCAACTAACTAGTGACTGTTAAATGACATGTTTGCATGTCTTTCTTGTTTTAAAGAATGGCTTCATGCCCCGAAAAAGATGACGTAATGGATAGCTCATTAAACATTTGTAGACACCTTGATAAACGCAAAAAAGTAATGTATTATCTAAATAAATGTAGCTCTTTTCAGTTAATAATGATATTTATATAGTTTTTTAAAGATGTCTTTAAAGTCATTCAAGGTCATTGAACAATAAAATATAGAATTTGCATTTGCATTTATTTGAGATGAAACTTTCAGGATTGCCACTGAGTGTGACACTAGTGTTTTAATAAGACAGACTAAGTTCTTATTCAGTTAATATGCTCAAATTAAAGGTTCCACTTTAAAGATCAGTTTATTTTAAGGCATTTTATACATATTTTTAAGGAAAACCAAAATATTTGGAGGATATTGTATGTATATGACCATTCTGAATCTGTCTATTTCACTACATTTTATTTCACTACACTCCAGTGTAATACAATGAAATTCAGCTAGACACCATATAATTCGATCTAAATAATATGATATAGTCAGATTCATTATAAATCAAATCGGAAAATCCCACACTGTAAAAAAAGGAAAAGTTGGCAGAACTCAAAATTCCAAGGCAACTAACTTAAAGTTATTTGGAAGTTCAGGACGTTGACTTAACCACTTAAGTTTTGCCTATGAGTTTGCCCAACATTGATTTCTACATTACTGTAACTTTACCAAAAGTTGTAGATTACAAAAAATCTCAAATTTCTTTATTCTTCCCATAGTGGGGACATTTGCCCTCTGCATTTTAAACCATTCCTTTTTTTTCAGGAAGCAGTGGACTGCACACACCAGTGGGGCCCCAGGAAGCATTTTGTGCTACATGCCTGGCTCAGGGATCCAGTATGACAGTCTAAGTTTCAAACCAGTGACCATTGCTGCATCTCCAGGAAGCAAATGCCCCGCTCTTTAACCACTACACCATTATGTAGCAGTTATGAATCCTGACTACTGGTACCTTAACTATGAGTGGTAGTAGCTTTATTGTCAATGTACTGAAAGTACAACGGAATTTTATTTGGAGGCATTTATTTACCAGGATTTCTTTTGTTGAGATTGAACATTGCAACAACACTTGGCATCTAACTCAAAAGCCAACTGCAAAAGTTGGTTTTCCCGCATTTCACAACGAAAGTACAAAAGTTAGCAGAACTCTACCCATTGCAATGCTCTACAACATAAAGATATAAGTACTGACAAATCATTAAATAATGTTGAAGATTACAATTACCTTGGTTTACTGGACTGGCTTAAGATAATGTTGCTAATATGTCACACTTAGATTTTCCCTTTTCACAACTGAAAATAGTTTTTCAAGTTGTTTTTTACAGTGCAGTTGGTAAAGAAAACAGCTCATTTCAATCCTCTTGCTCATCTTAAGCAAACATATGCAGATTGTGGAGTGAAACCATACACTTTTAAAAGGAAGGAACTTCTAGCTGGACCAGAACCAGGCTCACTAAGAGCATCCAGCTTGCTCGACCAGGTACTAAGAGGACATAAAGAGAAATAAATAAAACACATAATCGCTTTTTAGCAATTCATGGATGACAATGTCTTTTGGATCTGTGGTGTCTGATGGACTGTTGTTTTTTTATTTCTCAAATAGTTGAAAAGGACAGATTACTCATCCCCCAACAAAAGAAGTCTCTCTATCAAAAGTACTTTTGCTTCAGAATTATGGAACAACTGAATGATCAAAGCAATAGAACAACCCAAGTCTGAGGGAGGAGGACATAACAGAGTTAATATCAAAACTAGGATGGAAAGTTCAAGCAGGGAGGCAACAGCCAGACCACTGATTTGACCGAAGCTGTTGTTTGTTAGCATACATTTTATCAGGCAAGACAATGCACTCTTTTAAGGCTTTTGCTTTTTATGTGTTCTCTGTCAGTACAGAAACTCTGCTAATCTCCAAATTAGATCAGTAACCACTCTCTCCATATGATGCTCCTGAATGTTTGGCTATTATTATAAGTTTCAAATGTAATACATTTTTAACCCCCTTCCAACTGCCACATGAGCATAATTAGCTTGAGGTGCCTTTTTAGGGGCAAATAATATGGCAGCTTAACTAAAGCTGGACTTGTAGTTTGCTTAGTGTGAAGGACAGTGTCCTCAGAATAACATTTTGACAGCAACTGTTAACCTCACAAGTAAAACAGACACGTGGAAAAAAGTAAAGTGAGACTTTCCCAGTTACTGCATAGTTCGCAGATATTACATCTATCTATCTGAATTCTAGTGATGCAAATTATAGTTTTTGTCACAAGCAGTTATTTGCTACTCTAGTGAATTACAGCCAGACTGGCTCCTGGCAGTACAATTTTAAATCCCTCCATGGGGCGAAGGTTACTGCTCTCAGACAATATTTCTCCTGAATTCCTCTACTTCACTGGATAAATGACCACATACATCTTCACTTCATGAACTCAAATTCGAGCTGGAGATTCTGCTGTGGCGACTTTTGTCTTGAAGGTACATTCAGTTATGTTTGATGCCTAAGTTTGAATCTAACACATTTTGGCAGGTTTCGGTTTCCTTGTGCTCGCTTTTTCTTTCAAACATTTACACATATTTCTTGTCTTTTCTGATGTAAAAACTATTACTATCATGAGCTCGAAGCCCAAACAAAACTGAAAAAGCTTGTTTATGTTTCAAATAAGAAACTTATTCTAGTGCTGGAAGCTGACCCAGTTTCCAGCACTGGGGTTTTTTCTGCTGGTTAGTCAGTCATATAAGAGCAAAGGTGTTCCCCCTTTGGACATTTGCTGTAAAAACTGAGCACAGTTAATTTCTGTTTAATATCCTCAATCCTATCCTAATAATCATGAAAATATTTCCCAGCATGTTCTTTGTTGCAACTGTCTATTTGAGCTTTACATTCTGAAATGTCAGTTTCCTCCGGCGACTTCATTCTGCTGCTGCAGATACGAAGTAGTGTGTTCCTCTTCGCCTGCTCTTTAATATTTCATCTGCAGCGATATGATGGTCCAGAGCTGGGCAGCAGCTGCATCAGGAAACTCTGGGATAAAGACATAAAGTTTTATTATTCTTATTTTTGCTCTGCGAGTTTCATATTTGAATTATTAACATCATATCTACCTGTGGTGAGCTCACTGTTAATAAATATTTGCCTCACATGCAGATGCTCATTAATTAATCACAACACTCTGCTGAGATTTATGGATTTTAATATTGAATAATTTATCACAAAGATTTAACTTGCCTGCCCATAAACTAATGTTTTAAATAAACTAATCAATAGTATGGAGTCTGTGTGCGTTTTTAATGGTATTTGTTTACGTTTCCCCTGCAAAGTTTCCATGCAGCTTTAATTTATCCCTGAATAACTTCCAGCTTTCTGTCCAACAGTTTTTTTTTTGTTTCAGTAATGAGTTCGTAGCTGTAACCCTCCGCCTCGGCAAACATTAGCTTTAAATCCGTCGACACAGCCATATTCGTTTAGCTGCCGTTTGACCCAAGCCACGACCGCGGTAATTATTTTCCCTCTCTTGAAGCACATTGGAGAGAGCGGAGGCCTTGGAAAAGAAAACAACATCCGTGTCTCTCAAATATGGAGACAAACAGTGAGGGGGAGTTTCCTCACTAAAGGTCAGAGTCTCTTTATCTGCCCTGCAATGCTGGCTTTGGAAAAATAGGGAGTTTATTTCCTTAGAACCAGCAGACTTCTTTGCAAAACAGCAGCAAAACCTTTTGCATCTGCTTTAGACTTCTAGCACTCCCAGAGAGACAGAAAGCATGAATCTAAAATTCTCCTTGTTTCCATGTTTATTTATTCTCTGATGCCAAGAGTTACATAGAACTGTTACACCTGTTTTAAGACACGTGGCTACTGAGGCTTGGCAAATGAACAAAATGCCTCCAATTAAGTAATTACCTTGAACTAAATTTGATGCACAACAATTTAACTTTGATGCTCTTATGAGAACCTGGTTAAGATTTACAGCAAGTAAGACCAGCAAGTAAAGAACTTTATTTAAATATATATATGATATACATACATATATATATATATATATATATATATATATATATATTAGAAGAAAAGGCAACATCCCACAATGTGTTCTAGAGAAGAATCTCTGTAGATATGGTTTTACCAGTTTAAATCAAAGAAAGAAATTACAGATTTGACATTTGAAATGTTTTTAGTATCACATTTTAGTGATTAGTACAATTAGCAAGGCCAGCAATACTAACTGTAAACAGTGTTCTCCATGTGTATTGCCTAGAAAAGGTAGACCCTTAGGTTTACTCTTAGATTTCCAAAATTTTGCCTACATTTATAAATAAACTGTGTTCCATAATTTAATTTAACTTAATTAACTTAATTAAGAGGTAAACAGATGAAAATAATAAGAAAGAGCAACTTTGCTATTAAACATTTAGCCTTCCTGGTACAGACAGTTCGCCAATTCCGAGAAACGCCTTCAAGGTGAACGAGAGTTTACTTTCCGTGGCAGAACAACCTAAATTGCAAAAGTATGAAAGGGCAAAAGAGCAAAACAACCTTCACCCAACAAAGCCTAGCTCCTGGTTGTTGCCGCCCAAATGTACAATGATCTTCCCTCTGTAGAAAATATATCCTGTCAAATGTTCTTACATCCTTGATGTAAGATCCTGACAACTTAATTTTAAAGACCTCACCAGTACTGTATTTAACTAACTTTGAGTCTTCTTTCCTCAACAGCAACTTCCCCACCAAAGAGTGTTGCTGTCAGCCTGATCTTGTAGCATTTACTGTGTTCAGTCTTAGACAAATATTGAATTTGAGAGTTTCCAACCCACCACTGGTTAGGGCCTGCCAAGCTGGATTCCAGTATCCAGCTGATTTTTCTGTTAATTATTATTATCTATGTTCTTTTGCTTGGAACATTTTATGGTGTTCTGGATGGTCATGATTATTATTTTTTTTTACGAAGCTTTCCCATAGACCCACTTTCCCATTATCCTGATGAATGAGGGCACTTAAGTTCTGGCCAACACAAACTGAGACCCTGCTGCATGCCCGTAACAGCAATGACACAATGCTTAGTCTCGCTATGATTAAGTCTCATTATCCCTCTGGATTCTTTCTGCTTGACCTTTTAAACAGAATATGAACACGCAACCTCAATCCCAGCAACACCCCCCAGCCCCGGGCCCCTGCATCCCTAGTATGATTAAAACCCCCTGCAGCGTAGTGGCTGACTACTGCAAGAGCAATGCGCCTCAGAGCAAGATTAAAAAGCTGTTTGACTTGCAGGAGCCCCAGCTGCCACCCCAGGTGTGTTTTTAAGGTGAGAGGCTGTCTGCGAGGTTTTCAGCTCGCTGTTTATCTCCCTCTGGCTTGGTAAGAAGCCTGTCGAAGCATCTCATCGCTCACAGTAGAGCGGAACAGATCTGTGCTTGAGAGTTTCTCTTAAAGTGAAAATCCAAGTGTGTCTTCTTCCATGGCTGGCAGCAGCGACAGAGACTCAGAGCGCTCAAAGAAACCAGAGTTCCTCCTCTCCGTGTGCTTCAGCATGACAAGGTGTCCGATCCTAAACACAGCCCCAGTACGTTATGCTTTAAAATAGGCAGGACGTCTGCTGTTGGGCTGAGCTAACTGCTCAGATGCTGAGGTGCTGTGGCTGCAAAATAAAAGAGACAATATATGTATATGTATAATTTCAAACATGACTACAAGCTTTGAAACATTTTCCTCACTTATTTCTAAATTGTTTTGCATCAGGATAGATGTTAATGATTGTTATTGACCAGAGATGGCATTTTATACTTAAGAAATTATCTTTTGACTAAAACCAGACAGTGTGGGAGAAATTATTGAGCATAGAATACTCAAAGTTAGCTATTTTCAGTGTCTGTGAGGTGTTTAAGATGAAGTCAGAATAAACACAAGAAGTGAAAAAACGTCTAGAAATGCTAAGGCTTGTGGATCATTCTACGTATCATTCATGCTGTGAGAGCTTAGATCTAGGTGAAACTTTAAGCAGCTAATTTAATTGACTGTGAAAAATAACCTTCATTGAGACATCTAAACCAAGGCCCTTATGAATTATTATTTTTTTACTAATTAAATTTTTTTTCAGAATTTCTTCTTTCTTGTCAAACAATTTATTAAAAAAGTGGCGGGTATACAGAAAGAAAAAATGTCAAGGTCTCAATAATGTGTCGTGTTGTTAAACTGCAATCGATGCTCAGGGGCACAACGTCTTATCCCACTCCTCTTGAAAGGTGGCCCTCAAGTCATTGAGTTTGTGGGGTACAGAGTTATGACCCTCTAGACGATGACTCAGCAGATCCTAATGGTTTTCTATGGGATTCAGGTCTGGAGAAAGTGATGGCCACTCCATTCGAGGCTCCCAAGTCTCCAGCAGCTGTTCACTAATGATGCGACCTTGATGAGCTGGAACAATGCTGTCCATGAAAATGAAATTAGGCATGTGTTCTTCATGCAGGAGCACAATGACTGGATTAAAGATGTCATTTAGGTAGTAAAGGGTTGTCACTTTACAATTCACAAAGTGTAGGGCAGTTCTGTATTGACTAGACACACTTGTCCACACTGTAACACCATCACCTGTGACAAAGTGATTCAGATTGTGTTTACCACTTTTCCCTTATTCTTATTTCTGATTTATTTACTTTCGGTAGCTGGTCATAAAGCTTAAATTTAAACATTAGTTTGCAACTTTGCTTCACTTACTATCCCGGGTTTGTTTGTGTTAGCATTATGTTGCAGTTTCCATCTATTTATATGTTTGGGTTAAAACTATTACTTTTGGACTATTGGTTGAATTTGTTTATTTTGTTTCAAAGTATATTCATGGTATTTGTTTTCCTTTTTATTCCCCATTGTTTGTCATAGTGTTTCCTGCTTGAATGGCTGGATGATGTCACTGATTACCTTGCTGGGTTCTACCAATTAAAGGGTTTTCTTTGGAGTATTGCTTTGTTTGTTTTTCTTTAAAGTAACTTTTGAGTTAACTTCTATTACATGGTATATTTTGCAGATCCTTTCATTATGAAGATGAGTTTGTAAATTAGATTAGTAATTTTGTTTTTCTTGTTTCTCTGTTTAGATTTTGTTTTTTGTTGTTTTTTTCCTGTCTAATTGTGACTTGGTCCACTCAAGCGCAGGTGTGTTGCCAACTGGCTATACAAACCAGTGAGTACTTGGAAGCTAGAAAAAGAGAGTGGTCTGAGTCAAAAGTAACAAATAAAAAGTCAACAGAAGAATCTGAAACTGGTGGCTGATGCTGTTTTCTTGGTCACCTTGCTGCTCCTTGACAACACTACTTCACAAATGGTGGCAGTGATGATTCCAGGATTGTGCCACCAGCACATTTCCAAAGGCTCAGACACACTCTAAATGAAATGGAGGAGAGATGCATCATCAGTGAGGTTGGTTTCATTCAGCAGATCATTCTTAAAACATTATTTTATTAAAATAATATTTTATCTGATTTTGCATTGTGAATGGTTGTCTAAATGACTAACTTAACTTCACTTCCAGATTCTTCAAGATAATCCTTGGTTCTCAAACATAAACATTGCATGGTAATGTTGCATCACTCTTTTTGGTCATGATTTCCAATCATCTTTAATCAACTTGGTTATATTGTACATAGTCCATTAGTCTTCGTCATTCTTTAATTCTGCTTGATAGTTTAGTTGGATTGTTTTAGCATAGTAAATTTGTCCTAATACCATCACCTTACTGGGCTGGTATTCACAGGACAACCCTTAACAGACCGAAATATTATTTGATAAAATATTAAATTATTACAATTAAATATTATTCTCTGATTCATAATCACAACACGTGCAATGATCAGATTGCCAAACAGGTAGCTCGGAAGCCAGGCGCGTAGTTAGACCTGGGCTTCCAGGGCTTCAGCCCCGGATGTTTTCTGAATGGCCCCGGACTTCTTGATTGAAGAAATTTATAAGTATTAAAAAGATGCAGCCACAAAATGGAATTGGACTTCACATTTTTATTTAAAAACAATCAGATCTTTTCAATTGTGTTCCTTATAATTACGTCCCGCTCCACCTCACCTGACAATGAGTTGAAAGGAGAAGACAAAAAGAAATAGCTATTTGCTCACTCGCGGCACAACGAATGCGCAACTACGCGCACAGGCAGAGATGGACTCCGTTCTGAAGAAGTCCAGAACAGCAGTTTAAACCAGGTCAACCTGCCTCCTTCATTACCTGAAAAGTTACACTGAGCGGCTCGAACAGGGATCATTTCAGAGCAACCGTGGAGCCAACCGGAGAGTGGAAGCGTGTGGACCCAGATGAAGATAGCGGTAAAACCTGAATGCTGACTCGGAATGGGCTAATTGTAAGTTACAGCTAATCACTTATTCACCCAGCAAGACATGTGGTGGAGGTTCACTCTAATGAGCCTCATCAGGGTCATGATGAGAAACTTTCACTTGAGCTACAGGTAACATTAAATGATCTGTGAGCAGCAACCTTCTCTGTGAGGTTGTTGTCAGATTTGCATCATGATGTGAAAATATCTGGTCCTTCAGTCAAAATAAAAGCATTTAATCCTAACGTATCTAAACACATTTAAAGGTCCTTGAGATCATTACATCTCATGGCTGCAGCCAGTCTTATAGTCTAGTTCTACATGTAGACAGAAAAAGTGTTGCTCAATAAACCAGGAAAATATCTCCTGGTGCCAGTAAGATGTAGTAGAAAGTACAAAAGTAAGCCTCCCTCTTCTCTTTCATATCTTCTGTGCTGATTCTAAACATACACCTCTGGCTTTAAAGATGCAATATAATTAAGAAATAAATCATAGCAATTAATCACAGGTGGACCATTGATTAGTTAACTATTTAATTTTTCTGAATTACACATGTAATATTGTATGAACTAAACTAATTAAACAAGGATAGAACCGTCACCTTAACGTGGTGGAGGGGTTTGAGTGCTCAAATGATCCTAGAGGCTATGTTGTCTGGGGCCTAAATGCCCCTGGTATGGTCTCCCATGGCAAACAGGTTCTAGGTGATGGGTCAGACAAAGAATGGTTCAAGAACCCCTCATGAAGAACACAATATCGAGGCACGTGACGTCGCCCGGTACGGCGGAGCCGGGGTCCCATCCTGGAGCCAGGCCTGGGGTCGGGACTCGTCGGAGAGCGCCTGGTGGCCGGGTTGCTCCTCGCGGGACCCGGCCGGGCCAAGCCCGAACGAGAGACGCGAGGCCATCCTCCAGTGGGCCCACCACCTGCAGGGGGAACCGTGAGGGACCGGTGCAAAGAGGATTGGGTGGCGGACGAAGGTGGAGACCTCAACGGCCCGATCCCCGGATGCTTAGGCTGGCTCTAGGGATGTGGAATGTCACCTCGCTGGGGGGGAAGGAGTCTGAGCTTGTGCGGGAGGTCGAGAGATATCGACTAGAAATAGTCGGGCTCGCCTCCACGCATAGCGTGGGCTCTGGAACCCATCTCCTTGAGAGGGGTTGGACTCTCTTCTACTCTGGAGTGGCCCACGGGGAGAGGCGGCGGGCTGGTGTGGGTTTGCTTGTTGCCCCCCAGCTCAGCCGTCTCGTGTTGAGGTTTACCCCAGTGGATGAGAGGGTTGTATCCCTGCGCCTTCGGGTTGGGGAGAGGTCTCTGACTATCATTTCAGCCTACGGGCCGAGTGGTAGTGCAGAGTACCCTGCCTTCTTGGCGTCCCTGTCGGGGGTGCTGGATAGTGCCCCTCCCGGGGACTCCATTATTCTGCTGGGGGACTTCAACGCCCACGTGGGGAATGACAGCGACACCTGGAGAGGCGTGATCGGGAGGAATGGCCTCCCCGATCTGAATCCGAGTGGTGTTTTGTTATTGGACTTCTGCGCTAGTCACGGATTGTCCATAACGAACACCATGTTCAAACATAAGGGTGTCCATCAGTGCACTTGGCACCAGGACACCCTAGGCAGGAGGTCGATGATCGACTTTGTTGTCGTATCATCAGACCTTCGGCCGCATGTTTTAGACACTCGGGTGAAGAGAGGGGCTGAGCTGTCCACTGATCATCACCTGGTGGTGAGTTGGATCCGCTGGAGGAGGAGAAAGCCGGACAGACTCGGCAGGCCCAAGCACATAGTGAGGGTCTGCTGGGAACGCCTGGCGGAGCCCTCGGCCAGGGATGTATTCAACTCCCACCTCCGGGAGAGCTTCGACCAGATCCTGGGGGATGTTGGAGACATAGACTCAGAGTGGACCATGTTCTCTGCATCTATTGTCGATGCTGCTGCCCATAGCTGTGGCCGTAAGGTCTGCGGTGCCTGTCGTGGCGGCAATCCCAGAACCCGGTGGTGGACACCGGCAGTAAGGGATGCTGTTAAGCTGAAGAAGGAGTCCTATCGGCTGTGGTTGGCTTGTGGGACTCCTGAGGCGGCTGACGGGTACCGTGAGGCCAAGCGTGCTGCGGCCCGGGCTGTGGCAGAGGCAAAAACTCGGGCCTGGGAAGAGTTCGGTGAGGCCATGGAGAAGGACTACCGGTTGGCCTCGAAGCGATTCTGGCAAACCGTCCGACGCCTCAGGAGGGGAAAGCAGTGCTCTGCCAACACTGTTTATAGTGGGGGCGGGAGACTGCTGACCTCGACTGAGGACATTATCGGGCGGTGGAAGGAGTACTTCGAGGATCTCCTCAATCCTGCCATCACGCATTCCGTGGTGGAAACAGAGGCTGGGGACTCGGGGTTGGACTCTTTCATCACCCAGGCTGAAGTCACCGAGGTGGTTAAAAAGCTCCGCGGTGGCAAGGCTTCGGGGGTGGATGAGATCCGCCCTGAGTACCTCAAGTCTCTGGATGTTGTAGGGCTGTCATGGTTGAGACGCCTCTTCAACATTGCATGGCGGTCGGGGACAGTGCCTCTGGACTGGCAGACTGGGGTGGTGGTCCCCCTTTATAAGAAGGGGGACCGGAGGGTGTGTTCCAACTACAGGGGGATCACACTCCTCAGCCTCCCTGGTAAGGCCTACGCCAGGGTATTGGAGAGGAGAGTCCGACCGATAGTCGAACCTCGGCTTCAGGAGGAACAGGGTGGTTTTCGTCCCAGCCGTGGAACACTGGACCAGCTCTATACCCTCTACAGGGTGCTCGAGGGTTCATGGGAGTTTGCCCAACCGGTTCACATGTGTTTTGTGGACCTGGAGAAGGCATTCGACTGTGTCCCTCGTGATGCCCTGTGGGGGGTGCTCCAGGAGTATGGAATCGGGGGCCCTTTATTAGGGGCCATCCGGTCCCTGTACGAGCGGAGCAGGAGTTTGGTCCGCATTGCCGGCACTAAGTCGGACCTGTTCCCAGTGCATGTTGGACTCCGGCAGGGCTGCCCTTTGTCGCCGGTCCTGTTCATAACTTTTATGGACAGGATTTCTAGACGCAGCCAAGGGCCGGAGGGGGTCTGGTTTGGGGACCAGTGGATTTCGTCTCTTCTTTTTGCGGATGACGTGGTCCTGCTGGCCCCCTCTAGCCAAGACCTACAGCATGCGCTGTGGCGGTTCGCAGCCGAGTGTGAAGCGGCTGGGATGAGGATCAGCTCCTCCAAGTCCGAGGCCATGGTACTCGACCGGAAAAGGGTGGCTTGTCCTCTTCAGGTTGGAGGGGAGTTCCTGCCTCAAGTGGAGGAGATTAAGTATCTCGGGGTCTTGTTCACGAGTGAGGGAAGAATGGAGCGGGAGATCGACAGACGGATCGGTGCAGCTGCCACAGTAATGGGGGCGCTGTGCCGGTCCATTGTGGTGAAGAGAGAGGTGAGCCGAAAAGCAAAGCTCTCAATTTACTGGTCGGTCTACGTTCCTACCCTCACCTATGGCCATGAACTTTGGGTCCTGACCGAAAGAACGAGATCACGGATACAAGCGGCTGAAATGAGCTTCCTCCGTAGGGTGGCCGGGCACTCCCTTAGAGATAGGGTGAGGAGCTCGGCCATCCGGGAGGGGCTCGGAGTAGAGCCGCTGCTCCTCCACATCGAGAGGAGCCAGTTGAGGTGGCTCGGGCATCTATACCGGATGCCTCCTGGACGCCTTCCTCGGGAGGTGTTCCAGGCACGTCCCACCGGGAGGAGGCCCAGAGGACGGCCCAGGACACGCTGGAGGGACTATGTCTCTCGGCTGGCCTGGGAACGCCTTGGGCTCCCCCTGGAGGAACTGGAGGAGGTGTCTGGAGAGAGGAACGTCTGGGCGTCTCTGCTGAGTCTGCTGCCCCCGCGACCCGGTCCTGGATAAGCGGAAGACGACGAACGAACGAACGAGAGTTTTACTGAAGGTGAGACAAACATACCATATGTATTCAGTTATTAATAACTAATATTAGTACTGATAAGGTCCAGGATGAGGCTTTGTTATATTTTAAAAACCACAACTTAACACCCTTTCCTCTCAAAGTGTTTAATAGTAAGAATTGCACTAATGTCTCACATGCTAGGTGCAGAATTAAAGTCTGTGTTGTAAAATATTTCTTTTATTATTATTGGCAAGCCAAATTTCTCCAGAAGTGGAATGAAGGGCTGAAAAGATGGCGGTAAAAGAGAACAGGTTCATAAAGAAAGGAACAATTTTAATAAAATGTTTCGAAAGCTCTTGGCATAATAAAAGAAATGTGTTTTAGGATTTTACCATTTGACTAAGATTTAGGAAAATCAACTTAATACCACTTTCCTTTTTTGAAATATAAGAATAAAGACAATGGAGCATCAGGAGAGGAACAGTTTGATGAGAATGTAATGTTTAAAAAGAAGCACATTTATCTGGCCCATAGTAAACATCTCTGAGTTTAATAAAAACTTTTGTCAGCAAAAATTCTGATTAAGTCCTTTTCTAAATACCTCAAAATGTGTCATTATTTGTTTCAGCAAAATGGTTTTTTATCAGGCCTAAACTCTGTTTCTCCTTGTCCTTCATTCAGCTTCTAACAAAAATAAAAAGTAAAATTATTGCAAACCTTTTTTTTTTTTGATTCACAATAATTTACATTCAGTCTAAAACCAGCTGAGACAGAAAACTGGTACAATCTGTCCTATATTATTTTAATTTTAAATTACCTATAAATTGTCATTGATATCTAAATATGTTGGATTTGGGCTACAGCCCCCAATGTTTGGAGACCCTAAAAACGCCCCTGTCGGAAGCTATGGGACACCTTTTTCTGTTATTATGGATTTCCTGAGAGGGTTCATTCAGATCAAGGTGCTAATTTCGAGAGTGAGTTAATAGCAGCACTCCTTCAAATCTCAGGTGTGAAAAAGTGTTAGGGTTAATTAATGATTATATATGTTTTAACTTTAATAGAAGTGAAGCTTGCTGTTCAGAGTGATTATATCTTATATGTACAAGAGCTGCAAGATAGAGACAGGATGTTCTAGAACATTCTGTCAGTGCAGCTGTTTCTAATCATTATGAGTGTGCATCTCTCCCTGTTTTGTGCTTGGAACATTCTGTAACCAGGGCCTCTTCTCTTATGAATAAAAGGCAGACGGAGCAGGGGCTGTTTCAGAGTGTTGGTGGAGGATTGTAACTGAGCAGCCTCTGAAAACACTCTCACCTGCAGGTTAAAATGAACTAACTTCTCTGTGTCTTTCTTTGTGCAGAATTGTGAAAGTGTTTGGTGTTTAAACCTAACATAAATGGTCCTTCGAGCCGGAGACCAAGACGCTTGACGATCCCAGTGGGTGAGTGAGATTCCAGACAAATCTGTGGCCACAGTACTAATACCCTTTCCGGGACTGGTCCCTCCCTGACAGGCTGGGGTCTGACGGCTGACGGTACTCCCGAGGACACAGAGAACCAGTGAGTAGGTCTTTCATTTAAAAGGAATGAGTGATGAAATGCAAATGACCTAAAATAGTACAGTATAGAGAAACCCTGACAATTCTAGACACTATCAGGTGAACTAAAATAGACAGTTAAATTCCGCAGGAGGGTAGACTCCCTTAGTTGAAATAGACTAATTAAACTCTACACAGGACGGCGGAGTCCTCTGTTGAACTAAAATAGACAGTTAAATTCCGCAGGAGGGTAGACTCCCTTAGTTGAAATAGACTAATTAAACTCTACACAGGACGGCGGAGTCCTCTGTTATGTTTTTGTGAAAGTAATTACAGTAAGAGTAAAACGCGTAAAAAAGTGTGACTGAAAAACGTGTGGAAGAGTGAATGGAATCGTAATGACCATTAGGTCCTTACCTTTCATATAAACTGAAAACAGATAGTAAATGGTGAGCCTTTGTGGATGCTTGTAGGCAAGAAAATCCCACCTGAACAGGGTTGAAGTGGATTTTACCACAACTGACTTCTTGATCACCATCCTGTTTTCAAATACATAAATCCAGTATTTAGAATACACCAGGTATTAAAAAACATACTGGATCTAAATTTAGTTCAAAATGGGAAAGGGGCAAAGTAAAGAGAAACAAAAGTTACTTGATAACCTTACATGCAAAGATTGGAAAGCGGTAGAAAAAGAAAATCAAGATGCAGTAGAACCCCTATGTTATTGGATAAAAACCTATAATTATAATGGAAAGCTGTCTACAAGTGCCCTAACAGAATTACAGAATAAAATAAAAATTAAATGCAAAAATAATGAAAAACAAATGAGAAAGGAAGGTTATGCACAGACTCAAGTCTGGGTTAAAATAGCAAAACAACGTGAGGAAGGAGAAAGACTGGCAAAACAGGAAAGAGAGGAAAGGAAGCGACAAAATAAAGAGAAAAAAAAAGCAAGTGAAGAAGAGCAAAAGAGAGAAAAAGAGGAATCAAAATGGAAAGAAGCAGGACATGAGAACATAATGTTTCACAGAAGGGAAGATAATGAATATTCTGGTCCCTACTTAGCGTTGCAACAGCAGTTACTGCAGCAACAGGGAGGGGCAGTGGGGAGAAATGATATAGATGCACCCACTGCTCCACCACCACCATCACCACCTGGATATACACCACGAACACCAATTGCTACTCGAAGCACTGGTGCAGTGGGTAAACGGTCTGCAACATTGGGACATTTATTATCTCCATTACCTAGGGTTAGTCCCATGACCCTAGATGAAGGAGGGGATGTGCAAACTTTTCCCCTCATTGAACTCCCTAACCCACGAGCAGGCGCAGAAGGCCAATCAGACACAATTAGAGTTTATCGAACTTGGACCCAAGATGATGTTAAAAAGGCTGTAGAAGGAATCCCACACCCTAGAGAGGATGTGGATGAGAGTGTGAGGCAGATGGAGGATCTTAGGAAAGCCTACCATCTGAATGGAATAGAAGTCCAACAAGCATGGATGTGCAAACTTGGCCCTGACTGGTATCATGTGAAGGGAGGTTATAATCCATCAACTGCAGTAGGAGTACCTCTTGCTGCTGATAGCGCAGAGTTAACAACCCAGTTAGTTCCTCTCCTGGAAAGAATAAAAGGAAAATATAAAAAGAGAGCAAACTATACTGAAATAGGGAGATGTAAACAAAAACCAGACGAACCTTTTGATGAATATAGAGTAAGAATGGCAAAGGTTTTTAAAGTTCACAGTGGACTGGAACCAAGCGAGGATGAAAATGGTGCTTATCAGCAGCAACTAAAAAATGCACTCCACTCAGGCTCAACACCCGACATACATGGCTGGGTGAACCGGCACTACATAGGAATGAGTGGGGGCTCGCTTGCAGACTACATAAATCATGCGCTGCATGCTGAAAAAGTTATAAAAGTAAAAAGGGTAAAAAGGACACAGTCAGAGACGCAGTGTTTTACCAAGAGGAGGACAACACTGTGTACTATCAACAGTCACAGGGCAGGGGAAAAGGCAGAGGCCGAGGTAGAGGAAGAGGTAGAGGACACTTTGGAGCACAAAATCCTAGAGCATGTTGGTCCTGCGGTAAAGAAGGACATCTAGCCAGGGATTGTAGGGGAGGTCCTCCCCCACAAACTAAAAATGCATGACTAGATCGTGAGACAAACGGGACAGAATTGGATCAAAATTTAATACAAGAGAAAACCACCTCAGAAGATGAGGAAATACTAAATTTAGATGACCTATTCTATGTTGAAAAAATAAGACCTGAAATAACCCTGCTGGTACAAGGCACACCTATCACGTTTCTTTGTGATAGTGGAGCTTGCAGGACAACAATTAGAGAACAATTACCATATGTGAGACCCAGTGGGAAATGTACCACAGTTCAGGCCGCACAAGGTAAAATCGAACAAGTAAATGAAACAGAACCCTTATGGATCAGAGATCCAGAAGGAAAAACATGTCAGTTATCAGTTTTGATGTTACCAGAATGTCCAGTGAACCTATTAGGAAGAGATGGCTTAATAGCCCTCTGCCTAAGCCTAACACCAACCCCAGAGGGTTTGAGAGTGGTCAGAGGCAAACCTGAGGAAGTCTATGTAGTACAAGGGACGGGAACACCAAATTATTACTACACTTTAGACATCCCTAACAAACCGCCAACTGCAACAGGGGCATCGTTAGTGGATGAAGGCAAACAATCAATGCGGAGCCCACAAGATGTTATGTCACCAGATGAATTACATGTGACAATGTGGTATACTGCAAAGCCAGACACCAAGTACATGAGTGAACTGAACAGGATGACCCCAACAAAGATAACAGTCTCATATGTGTACTCAGATGTAGAAGCAAATGCAGCAGCTGCAGTAATATTGCCAGAAACTGTCAAACCACTGTTCAGACAACTTTCTGGGCCACACATATCCTTATGCAAAGACAAAAAGGAAGAATGGAAAAACTTAGCAAAACTAGTGGACAGAGGTGAAAGAGCAAGGGATTGGGTGGTAACCGGCATGAACACATGGTATAGCCAGTCCACTGAAATGACCAAAAAGGCATTGTTCTGGACAGTAACTGTCCAGGCTGGAGTGCACCTAGACCCAAAACAAAAATGACACATCTTTTTCACAAAAGAAGAAGAGGAACTATTTAAACAAGTTCCTGAGAGACTATGGTCACAAGGACCTACTGATGTTGGCCTGGTAAAAGGAGCACTTCCTGTTGTGATAAGACCAAAAACAGAGTACAGACCCAGAGTTAAACAATATCCTCTAAAACCAGATGCAATGGTGGGAATAGAACCTGTTATTGAGGATTTAAAAAAGGCTGGAGTATTGATTGAGTGTGCTGAATCACCCTGTAACACACCAATATTCCCTGTAAAAAAGGCACCCCCATCTGTGGGATGGAGGATGGTTCAAGATTTACAAGCAGTAAATAATGCAGTAATACAAAGATCCCCGTGTGTAGCAGATCCACACACGTTACTAAACTCCTTGAACCCGAAAGCAAAATATTTCACGGTAGTGGACATAAGTAATGCATTCTTTTCTGTACCACTACACAAAGACAGTCAATACTGGTTTGCTTTCACATTTAAAGGGAAAAGATACACTTATACCAGATTACCACAAGGATATTGTGAAAGCCCCACCATCTACTCCCAAGTTCTTACATCCAGCTTGGCCACTTTTGACCCACCACAACAGAGCCAATTGCTCACGTATGTGGATGACATACTAGTTGCATCTGAAACCGAAGAAATATGCAAAAAAGACTCTATAGCACTCCTGAAACATTTGGCTAAAGAAGGTCATAAAGTCAGCAAAAACAAATTACAGTTTTGTAAGGGAAGTGTAAAATATCTGGGCCATCAACTCAGTTCAGGGGGAAGAACAATAATGGAAGAAAGGAAAACTGCAATTCTGCAAGCACCAAAACCATTGACAAAGAAACAAATGATGTCTTTTTTAGGACTCACTAATTACTGTAGAAGTTGGGTGCCAAATTATGCAGAGCTAACAGCACCCTTGCAAAGCCTGATGTACAAAGAGGACCTTAAAATGTCTGACTACCTAAAATGGAGTTCTGAAGCAGAAGATGCACTCTGTAAATTGAAACAAACTATGGTGGGAAGTTGTGTGTTAGCATTACCAGATTACAACAAAGACTTTGTACAAATGGTAGACTGCAAAGGAAATTTCATGACCTCCGTGTTGACACAGCTACATGGAAGTAAATATAAACCAGTAGCCTACTATTCAACCAAAATGGATGCAGTGGCGTGTGCCCTTCCACATTGCGTTAGAGCAGTGGTGGCTGCTTCCCTAGCAGTCACGTCTAGCGCAGATGTTGTACTATTCCATCCACTCACTTTGAAAGTACCCCATGCAGTTTCAGCACTGCTTTTGCAAACTAAAATGAGTTTTCTGTCACCTGCAAGACATCTTTCCTGTATGTCTATCTTGCTGTCACAACCACATCTCAAAATAGAACGGTGTACAGCACTAAACCCAGCAACATTAATCCCCACAGAGGAGGATGGAGAAACTCATGATTGTGAAACATTATCTGAGGAAATAGCAAAAAGCAGAAAAGACTTAAAAGATACTCCTTTGACAGAAGGAGAAATATTATTTGTAGACGGGTCTTCCAAAAAGGATGAGAAAGGTAAAACAAAAACCGGATATGCTGTAGTGACTCTTAATAAAGTACTGAAAGCAGAAGCACTCCCTTCACACTACTCAGCGCAAGCTGCTGAGTTAGTAGCCTTAACTGAAGCATGCAAATTAATGACAGGAAAAAGTGCAACAATATACACTGATAGCCAGTATGCATATGCAACAACGCATACTTTTGCACAACATTGGAAAAATAGGGGTATGATTACCTCCACTGGAAAACCTGTAACACATGCAGCACTATTAACAGAGCTATTGCAAGCAGTCCAACTGCCAAAAAAGCTTGCAATATGCAAATGTGCGGCACACACCACAGGAACAGACACTGTGACTAAAGGCAACGCCTTTGCTGATAAAACTGCTAAAGCAGCTGCAGAACAACAACCAAGTAGTCTTCTCCTAGTAACAATAGAACTAAAAGATGAAACATTACTGGAAATGCAACAACAATCACCCCAAAATGAAATACAAACCTGGCTAAAAAAGGGAGCTCAACTTAAAGAAGGAATATACACCTGACCAGAAAATAAACCTATCCTACCAAAAAACCTATACAAATGGGCAGCAATATCGAGTCATGGAGTTTCTCATGTCTCGAGAGGAGGAATGGTAGGATTAGTGAACAAAATATACACAACATATGGATTTAACTCTTATTCAAAAAATTTTTGTAGTAGCATTGGCATTCACCTAAGTGGGAAGGTCCCTATCAGGTGTTGTTGACCACTGGAACTGCAATTAAGATTGCAGAAAGAAACTCATGGATCCATCTGACACATTGTAAAAGAATAATAGAACATGACTAAAATAAGTTTCTTAATAGCAGTGTATATTCTAACCATCATAATTTGTGTTGTGGTCATAGCATTGTGGTATCTGCTGTAGCATTGTGACTTTTCAACAAACCTACAGAGAAAAGTCCGGCTACAAAGGGAATTGTAATTATAGTTTACAATTGTCTCAAACCGGTGAAGATCTCCACAACTCTGTTTAAAGGTGCTTAGGAAAGGTTCCAATCTATAAGTAAGATGTACACCCCCACACACAAGAAAATAGTGCTAGTAGCTGGAATAATCTCAGTGGTAATTGTAGGAGCTATTTTACTATGGGAACGTTTTTACGAAGAAAGAAAAGATTTGAGTAAAAGACAAATAAATGTTAATTCCTGCCCAAATGATGTAAGCATCAGAACCACAAAACTATGTGTACCAGTACAGAAAACCACTACAGTAAAAATACCCTGGGGAACGCTTGGAACAGCACGTGATGGCGCAAACAAACATGCCGCATTGTATAAGAAGTGGGAGTGGTATTTGACCTATGGAGATGTGCAATGGTGGAGTTGGAAATACTTAGTAGCAGAAACAGGACAGGACTGGTCTGATTGGTCCACAGGTCCAGCAATTAAATGGAGAAGACAATTGACCCTGATAAAAGATGGAGGAGGTCTAACCTTGACTGTAATCTCCCCCAACAACACGGGATGTACAGACTTTGTGGCGGCACCATATGTAGATTCTAGCCAAGGCCAATATTACTGGCAGATTCAAATATGCGTTAAAAACATTACTGAGCCACTTGCGGTAATACGGCATGATGCAGCCACACCTGAAAACAAAACAAACAAATGGCATATGGGGCTAAAACTATTAGTGGAGTTCAAGACAGAACCAGTAACCCCAGATGACTGGTTCAAAATATCTACAGGAATATCTAAAATAGATAACAACTGGCTTTTAATGGCAGAACAGGCTGCCCAGGCAGCAAAAACAGATTGTGTAGTATGCATGGGAGCCAGACCCCTGCTACAAGTGGTTCCCTCAACGTTGACAGAAAAATGCCTAGTAGAAGTAATGAACAGCACAAGACCCTCGACAAACTGTACTATGTGGGATAAGATTTATCCTTTGACTACCGCCGAAAAACAAAAACCGATGTTTTCAAATAAGGTTGCTCCAGGAAATTTTTCCTGTATAAACCGAACAGGTGTGGGATCAAACATAAGCAGACTCAATAAAGATCAATGTCACTCCATCATAGCAGTAGGTGTCAGCTTTAAACCTAAAGCACGCAGCGACATCTGGTGGTGGTGTGGAGACGATAAACTGTATGACAGGTTGCCATACAACACAACTGGATTGTGTGCATCAGTGTCATTAATATTTCCCGTGTCTGTTATTCCACTCTCAGTAGCAGATTTGTTGGGTACAGTAGCCAGCATATTTCCACACACCTGGAAAAATAGAGAAAAAAGATCAGGATGGAGTAAAGACGACCCTACTTATATAGATAGCATAGGAATACCAAGAGGAGTTCCTGATGAATATAAGTTAGCAGATCAAGTAGCAGCAGGTTTTGAATCCACCATATGCTGGTGGTGCACAATAAATAAAAATGTTGACAGAATAAATTACATCCATTACAATGTGCAACGACTAGGAAATAAAACTGAAGAAGGATTCTCAGCCATCCATGAACAATTGTCAGCTACCTCTTTAATGGCTTTCCAAAATAGAATTGCTGTCGATATGCTCTTAGCTGAAAAAGGTGGAGTATGTTCAATATTTGGGCATCAATGTTGTACGTTCATTCCAAATAACACCGCAGCTGATGGGAGCCTCACCAAGGCCCTGGAGGGCCTTAGGTCACTTAACAGCAAAATGAAAGATCATTCTGGAGTTGACACCACAATGTGGGATGGGTTTGGAGAAATGTTTGGTAGATATAAACAATTAGTGTTGTCTATCCTTATGTCAATAGCAGTCTTTGCAGCTATTCTCACATTGTGTGGATGTTGTTGTATTCCGTGTATAAGAGCTTTGTGCACTCGCATAATAACCTCTGCTATTCAGCCAGTCAAAACAGAAATGTCAGAGATGTATGCCCTCCTGAGACCTGAGGAGACAGAAGGAGCCAGTGATGATGATGATGATGACCAGGAAGAAGAAGAGACTTCTCTGCATTTCCCTGATCTTTATCCTGACCCTAACGACAATTAGTTGTATACAGTAAACTTAAAGACCTCCTGCTACTTTTTTAATGACATGTACAGATAAAACACACCATGATGTCTTAACTGAAAATCTGAGAAGAAAAGGTTAATGATTGATGTATCAAGTGTTTAAAACATTTATAAAGAGGAGGAAAATGTTAGGGTTAATTAATGATTATATATGTTTTAACTTTAATAGAAGTGAAGCTTGCTGTTCAGAGTGATTATATCTTATATGTACAAGAGCTGCAAGATAGAGACAGGATGTTCTAGAACATTCTGTCAGTGCAGCTGTTTCTAATCATTATGAGTGTGCATCTCTCCCTGTTTTGTGCTTGGAACATTCTGTAACCAGGGCCTCTTCTCTTATGAATAAAAGGCAGACGGAGCAGGGGCTGTTTCAGAGTGTTGGTGGAGGATTGTAACTGAGCAGCCTCTGAAAACACTCTCACCTGCAGGTTAAAATGAACTAACTTCTCTGTGTCTTTCTTTGTGCAGAATTGTGAAAGTGTTTGGTGTTTAAACCTAACAAAAAGTCTCACACCACTCCCTATCATCCTATGGGGAATGGATCAGCTGAACGATTCAACTGGAAATTGGGAAATATGATCAGGACCTTGTCACCGAGAACAAAACAGCTGTGGCCTCAAATGTTGCACATCCTGACATTCATCTACAACAGCACACCTCATTAGACTACTGGGTTCCCTCTTTTCAACCTCATGTTTGGACGAGTTTCCCGTCTACCTGTAGATGTATTATTCAAGTCTACTCTGAGAGATGATGGTGAAATGTCTTTTCCCTTGTATGTTGAGGGGCTGAGAAAAGATTTACGAGAAGCTTTGGTGTTGGCAGAAGCACAAGCATGTGTAGGACAGAAGCGACAAGCTGACAATTACAACCGAAGAGTTAAGGGAGTGGAGATTGAAATTGGAGATTGGGTTCTCATAGCAAACAAAGGAGAGAGGGGACGCAGAAAGTTGGCCGACCGATGGGGGCAGGTGGTTTACACTGTGGTCAAGAGTAACCCCCAAACCCACACGTTTGAGGTCCTTGATCCCATATCTGGCTAGTTGAAAGTTGTTCACCACAACTTGCTGCTATGTGTGAACTTCTTTCCAGTCCTGCTTGACTCTGACAGTGTCTCCTTGATCTCAAGTACTTCAGTAGTGGATGTGAGTGAGAAACGTTCCCCAGATTTTTGCAGATCCTGTTCATTCGGTGGTCGCTATTGCTTGCACTCAGTGGATCTCACAAATCCCCGTGGTGGATGAAAATGGTTCTATCGATGCTACTGTGCCATCTGTGGAATCCTGTGTAATCGATATGGGTTGTGATGATGATGAAGACCCTTACATACCAGATGTAGCTTCATCCATTCCGTGGGCGGGGTGTGATATGTCCAACAAGGTGGATCCAGTGACATTCAGACCAGGTGTCTGTGAAACTGAATGCCATCCAGTGGTTGCTTTACCTGTCAGAACCCGTGCCGGCCGGGTCATTAAGCCTACCTGTAGGTTTATTGAGACCATGAATTCAAGAGTGTTGCATTCACCAAATTCCGAGTTTGGCACATGGAGTTATCCCATTCCTGTGTGAATGCGGGTTGAGTTGTTGTGCACAGCCTTTTCTTTGGTTTCATTTTGGAGCCATGTCGTTATGAATGGAAATTTGAAATGAATGTAAACAGGCACTTTTTAGATCATCGGTGAAGCATTTGTGTTTAGTGCTGGACAATCCTCTTGGGTTCCTTTGTGAACAGCCTTTTTGATTTGACAAAGTACATTGTTCTGTGTGTACGTTATTTATTTAGAGTGTTGCTCATGTATTGTGTAGGAATTCAGTCATAATTTTTTTGTTGCTTGAGAAGAGGAAGTTAGTTAAGTCTGTTAGCATTGGTAGCTGTTAGCAGCTGTATCTCGTGTTGGTGTGCTTGAATGTATTAGCGGGTTGACTGTGTCACTACTTTGCTGTGCAGGACCAGGAGCTACAGCCAAACCACCACCAACCATATTTATGTTTTCTGTAACAGGTATGGTTACAGACCGTGGTCGTGGTGGTCTTAAGAGGAATGTTCATTATTTTGTGCTATAATGGGGATGTTTGCACATGTTTTTTTATTAATGCATATTTTTGTTTTATTTTTATGGATATTGCCTTTTTTCAAAAAACGATACGATCACATTGTAACAGTTGGAAGTTGTGAGAGTGAGGAGCTTGCCTTTTTGCTGCCTGATGTTCTGTGAGTAGGGGCAGGAGCTACAGCCAGACCACCACTAACCATTTTTTTTATGTTTTCTGTAACACTTAATAAATGGAATGAAGCTGAAAGAAGTCCTGAGTGAGTGATCCTTCAATTCGCTGGTGACGAGCCGAATGTTGGGGTCATAAAAGCAAAACCAAGATGAATTCTGTGAAACTGTGACTATAAATTGTATCATATAAAGATTGAATAGCAAAAAAATATCTGAAATTACCTTTTTGTTTCCTCCAAGCTTCAGATTGGAAACAAATGGAATATTTCTGCTTTTTTCATTTGTCTAATAACTTCTCTTTATAATGTGCATTTTCACTGTGCATAATACTTAAATAGACATAAGAGGGTTACACCACACATCAGGTATTTAGTAGAATTAGTATGACAGGTAAAGCTTTTTTCCTATTATTTCTGCAGCAGAAAACAAGGCGAAAACTGTTGAAAAGTGAAACTGTTTGCAGTTCATACTGCGCTGCCGATCCTGTGGGCTGGTTTATTGGTGAACACCCCCCCCATCCTCGCCTCCACCGCCCACCTCCTCCTCCTGATTATTGAAACTGTCCTCTGGGTGAGAACGTAAAGCAATAACACACAAAAGCTAATGCGGTTAACCAACAAGCACATTGGCCTCCATACAAGAGAGAGGGCAAAATCTAATAGTCAGGTGGCAATATGTGTGCAGAATTACAGCATTAGTTTTCATCAGTGTCCCCCTAGCAGCTAGGTGGGGCTGCAAAACATGCCGGCTCAAACCTAATTGAGAAAAAATGCATTAACTGGGGGATTGTTTTCCCTTTTTTCTCTTCTACCAAATGTGTGGATGATGTCGTGAGCAAATAAGCAGTCCCAGCATGAGGGATGGTAACGTGAGAGACTGGAAGATATAGTGACAGTTATTTCTATAAAATCATCAATCTGATGCTCCTTTTTACACCTGTTCGATTTCTGCTTTTACAGACCAGTTGATAGAGGATTGAACCAATGGAAACAAAAATCTTACACAGCTGTATTTTTTCATAGTTTTTTCTTAATCGACATTTCCAGCTTTGTTTTAATCATTTTCCATTTAAGTTAGGTGAAAGGCAAGAACATCAATGTTGTTTGTCATGTCAAAGTTGTTTCGCTTTTGGGGGGAATAAAAAGACATTCGACAGTCAGAAGATGGAGGACGAAAATATATGGATGACACCAGTTTCTCCTGACCGGCATAATTGACAATAATGTTGAGGTTGCCAACTAGGTCCCAGTTACCAGGCAACAGTCTCTAAAGCTTTCAATTTACAAGCCGTCCAGCAAATAGATTTTTATACGGGATGTTTAGTGCTCACACGGTGAAAGGCAGCCAAACTGTTTGTTAACTCCTGTTTCATTTTTCATTTCCAGCAAAAAATGGCTTGAGTGTGGCAGCAGGATGGGTGGCTGCATCAGGCAGACGGGGTCTCTGTTGAGCTACAAATGCAGCAACAAACAAACATGCCGTGCATTTTGTAGCCCCAAATCTAAGGTGTTTACAGATGTGTCAAAGGTTCCTGCTTCTGTTGTTCAATAACACATCTCATACTTTTTTGATATACTGCTGTAAACGTTTCCACTACTAATAAAGCATTTCTTAACCTTCTCCGCTACATGTGGAACACATAGCATGAACTTCAAACCCGGTCTGGTTGTTAGTCTTTGAAAAGGTGATGAGTTTTTGTTCTGAATCCCACAGTAATCAAAAGACGATGGACTCCATGGACACATTCACTCTCCAATTTATAACATAAAAATATTCAGTTTCATGTTAATACACATAGCAACTCTACCCATTTAGTCATCAAGATGTGGTGAAGCCCAACTGCTGAAGTTCAATCCAAGTAGAAAATGGTTAGAAAACAGAATGGTACATAGCAAAGAAAATATCCAGCTGAGTAAACAAAAATGCCTTTTTGATTTCAGGGGAGAATGGGCAGACTGGTTTGAGATGATAGAAATGCAACAGTAGGTCAAATAACAACTCATTACAACCAAGGTACAAATGATACCATCTCTGAAAACATGTTGAACATTGAAGCAGTTGGGCAACAGCAGCAGCAACACCTCCAGGCACAGCTTTTGTTAGATAAGAACAGGAAACTAAGGGTACAATTTCCACAGGCTGTGCAAAATTGGACAATATTTTCATGGAACAATGAAGTTTGATGAGCCTCAATTTTAGCTGTGATATTTGCATAGTAGATTCAGAATTTGGCACAAACAAGATAAAAGCAGGGATCCATGGAGCATTTGGTTTGACATTGTGAATATGGTGTAATAGTGTGGGGGTTATTGTCTTTGTACACTTTGGGACCTATTGAACCATTGTTTAAGTTACACAGTCTACCTGAGTATTGCTGCTGACTGAGTCAATCCCTTTAAGACCTCAGTGAACCCATCTTCTGATAGTTACTTCAAGCAGAATCATGAAACACATTACAAAGCTCAAATCACCTCAAAACTAGTTTCTTGGATATAGGAATTTCAGTTCATCGTACGCCAATGGCCTCAACAATCCCGGATATCAGTCTAATAGATCACCTATTTGACAT
Source organism: Girardinichthys multiradiatus (assembly GCF_021462225.1). Taxonomy (NCBI): domain Eukaryota; kingdom Metazoa; phylum Chordata; class Actinopteri; order Cyprinodontiformes; family Goodeidae; genus Girardinichthys; species Girardinichthys multiradiatus. The sequence goes on along the minus strand of NC_061815.1, from coordinate 33,541,769 downwards.
GATAAAACGAGAGAATCATCATTTACAAACATGATCTGGCAAAGTGGCCTTTCAAGACGAATACAAAAACACAGAAAGAAATAAGAACACATAAAATCAAAATGGAACAAGGATTACTTATAAATCACTGGAACAACATACAAATGTTGAGGTGGGGAGAAAAATGTGTCATCTAGCATTAATGAACAAGGGGAGAAATAACTTATGTTTATGTATATGTTTGTGCATATGTGTGTCTGAGAAGGGTGTGTATGTATTAATGGATGTTTATAAGTCTGATCTGATCACCATCAGTCTACTATAATTTATTGGAGTTTATGTTTGACAGTGGTAACAAAATGAGTAAGAAATGGTGGATATATTGAGGATGATCAGCTTTATATTTACATCTGACAAATCTGCAAGAACTGTGTGATACTATGATGACAATATGAACCAAAATCTCTGTAGAATGTTTCCAATTTATGAATCTTTGGCATTAACAATTAAATCACCTCTGAAGGGAAAAAGAGGTCCAACTTGGTACTAGATATATATTTCACCTAGAAAAGAAGCATTGAGCATTGTGAAGTATCGATAAGTTATTTAATTTGATGCAGCTAATTTTTTACGTTTAGGTCCTACAAAAAACACTAGGTCTGTCCAAAAACCCTTTCCACTGAGAAACACTGCAGTGGAGCTCTGACAGAATGACCAAGGGGTTTTTGGTCACCTCCTTGACTAAGGCCTGTTGGGAGTTATGATTATTGATTGATTAATCTTGATCAATAATTATAATTAAAAATCATAATTTGACAAAATCAATTTCTTAACCAAAATCCTCATTTATGAATCGAGACCAGAGATGTTTCTGGTGTTGTAATTGTGGCTCAACGCCTTTGACAATTACAACCGTTAAATGCTCCATAATAATTAATAACTATTACCAGAGATGTCACTGTTTAATCGACCGTTTCTGCCGAAACGTGTGGAACTTTAACCTTATCTTGACTGACGAATCCCTCTTGCACAAAATAAACACAGAACGCCTTCTGTTATCATCTATGTGAAAATTTATTTAATCACCGCCTGATACAATCCGTTCTTCCGATTTAATAATCTTCACCTACTCAACATGCAAAGTTCTACATAAAAGGGGTAAAATATCTAACTAAGCAAAATAAAGCAAAACAGCAGTCGGTGTGTATTGAATCAACCAGCAGTTATGGCAAAAATGAGAATATGACGAAGGGGTGTGGTGGTGACTGGAGGGTGGGGCGCAGCTCCAACTGTAACTCAGTTATACTCAGTCATAAAACCTCCCCCAACTCCTGAGCAGACAAGGAGTTATAAGACTTTTGGCGACAAGCTAGCAAGCAGTGAGGTTGAAGACAAAGAACAATGGGGAATTTCACCATGAGGTTATTTTAGCAGTCCAGTCTCACAGCGCACCTGCGCTGACTCTCAGGTGGTAAAATACCCCACAAAACACACACAGAGCTGGGAGCGCAGCTGCTTCCAGACATCAACATAGCACATCAAAGTTTCAATAACAAGGTTACATGCACATATCATTCAGAACACATTAGATTCTAACTAGCGAATCTCATCGCACTAAAACCTCCTACCCTGCCCAGGCTTTCTAAGAAAGAAATAAAATAAAGGATGGGTATTACTTGTTGTCGGCTTTTTTCTGAGCGGGGTCGAGCGAGGAAAGGGGGGGTGGGGGGGGGTTGGAAGTTAACTGTGCGTCCACAATTAACTTCAGGAAAAGCGGTCAATCTTCATCTTCTGACCTCCTTGGCGAAAAGGAAAAGTATGATCTGACCATCAAAGTCGACTTCGGATGAAACACGGTGGCGGTTCGTCTCCTCGAAACTCCGTGTTTTTAGTTACGTGTTAAACTCACGTCTTCGATCGGCAAAGTGAAATTTCTGGCCTTCCTAGTTCAGAAACCTCAGTTATGAAGTGTTCGTTGGCCAACGAGAGAGAATAAATGAGATCCACTCGGGACTCTTCTCCAGGTGATGCTTCAGATGTTGGTAACCAAACCCGGTCTCCAGCTGAAAAGCGGGGGTTCAAAATGGAGGCCCTGTTATATAGTGTCTTGTGACGTCAGACTTGGGACGCCTCGTCATATCAGTCGTAGTGTTCGATGGGATATGTCGGAGCGGACTGTCCTGGATACAAAATGGCCGATGCCGTTGGAAAGGCATAGTGACGTCCGACAACATGCACATGGTCCAATATTCAGCAAACAAGTGGTCCAACATTCCCCCCTATGTTCAAAGGGTGAGATGAATTGCAGTCTTTGAAGCTACTGGGACCATTCTGTCCTTTGCTGAACAATCAGTGATCCGTGGCAAAGCAGAACAAAACAAAACTGTCTCTGTGTTCCTCAAAACCTATGACTGGGCAGAGTAGAGGTTAGCCTGGGCAGAACTAAACTCTGACTAACTCATGCCTTTCTACGTTGTTCAATGAGAAAATACAGGACAATCCATTCATATCATCATTACATATAATCATTTTCCTTGGTCATCAGCTTTGGTAACCCTGAGACAAAATGAAACAGCAATAAAAGATACTGTACACACACATATATATATATGTATATATAAAGAAAACAAAATCATGGTTCATAGCTTATTTGTCCAACTTCTATTAGGCACTGGAACCTGGCTGTCATTCGCAAGGGCGGTGCTATGAACCGTGGGGGAATGAATGTGAGGGAGTCAATCCTGGCCTGTAAACGCTTAACCTGCTGGTTTGCGGTGTATAATCCAAATAAAAAAAAACCCGAATGTTTAAAACAGGTTTCGGCTTAAACCATTAGCTCTTCCAAATGATGATGGGTTTTAATATGACTCCTGTCTCTAAACTATCTAGATGTGAAAAGAGGGAGAAAAAGAATAAATTAATTGCAGTACCTAGGCTAGAAGCCAGGTGTGTTTGTGGAGGTTGCAAGGTGTCTGCTGTGGTGGACTTAGGATTTCTCTACTAAGTTCAGCAGAACTAGGCCAGTGGGTATCTGTGCCTCGGTGGGACTGTCTACAGATTAACCAACCTCCTTTAATAAGATTTTGCATGAAATCTCTGGAAATGTGGGTGTCCATTACATCATTCTTAATCACTTTTGTGAGGTCTGTTGTGCATGCAGAGTGTTATGGAAAATTATCGTGCCAACTTACAGTTTAAGACTGTGTCCTAGAAGGTAGTTATATGTTTAACTGTTTCTGTTGAAGAAAGTTGTTAGTGATTAGTGCATGTTAGTGTGAGTTCATGAAACATGCACCTATTTAACTGGTCCTACGCACTGGTCTCTCCTTTCCCGGACATGGAGATAAGCTCTGTTCTTGGGGAGGAGAGTCCGATGTAGGACTTCATCTGGTTCAGCAAAACAGCAGCAGCTGGGATGATGGTGTCAACCTTTTCTGACAAGCATCCAACCCACTTGATGAAGCTGCATGTCACAGTTAGGAGGAATTTGTTACCTCCTGTTAATTTTGGAGCTGGTTCGACCCAGTTGGTCTGAAGGTGGAACCAAGGTAATGTAACCCCCCTTCGCTGAAGCAGAGGTTGACTGGTTGGCTGGGATGGCTGAAACTGGCGGCAGGTTAAACATCCTTTGATGTAGACCTGGGTGTCATGAGACTGCTGTCAGTCTCCAGCTGAAAAGCGGGTGTTCAAAATGGAGGCCCTGTTATATAGCGTCTTGTGACATCAGACTTGGGACGCCTCATCATATCAGTCGTAGTGTTCGACGGGATATGTCGGAGCAGACTGTCCTGGATACAAAATGGCCGATGCCGTTGGAAAGGCATAGTGACGTCCGACAACATGCACATGGTCCAATATTCAGAAAACAAGTGGTCCAACAGGCCCCTCTCTCCCAATTGCTCAGTTTAGACACCCAGCCAGCTCTAGGAAGAGTCCTGGTGGTTCCAAAGTTCTTCTATTTACACATAACTTAGGCCACTGTGCTCAGTGGGACCTTCAAAGCAGCAGAAATTCTGTATTCTTCCCCAGATTTGTGCCTTAAGAAAGTCCTGTCTCAGAGGTCTACAGACAATTCCTTTGACTTCATGCTTGGTGTTTGCGCTCTGAGATGCACTGTCAACTGTGGGACCTTATATAGACAGGTGTGTGCCTTTCCTAATCATGTCCAATCAACTGAATTTACCACAGGTGGACTCCATTTAAGCTGTAGAAAAATCTCAAGGATGATTAGTGGAAACAGTATACACCTCAGCTCAATTTTGAGCTTCATGGGAAAGGCTATGAATACAACAGAAATGTGATATGTTAGTTTTCCATTTTTTATAAATTTGCAACAATCTCAAAAACTTTTTTTTACATTGTTATAATGATGTATCATGTACAATTTTGAAAAAATAAATTAATTTGATACCATTTGGAATAAGACTAACAACTAAATGTGTAAAACGTACAGTGCTGTGAATAGTTTTCGGATTCCTAATTGTTTTTTAGTTATCGGTTTTTACAAACATCTTTACACATTAACTTTGTTTACTTCAGTTAACATCTTCGCACAAATTCAAGCTGCCATCTTCTTTTATTTTGGAAAAAAAATGTGCATATTTTTCATGATTTGCTAAGTCAAATCTAACCAGTGCCAATCTTCGGCATGCAATTTAATCACTGCAGAACCAATACGTTTCACAATTCAGAGCACACAGTGAGCGGAAATGTCAGTAAAATATTCATTACATTAGAGACAACGACTGGACTAAAAAGAAATCAGCTGTACTCTTAATACCAAGCTCAGAAAGACCTTTTTGAGCTGAAAAAGACACAAATGTGAACATTTGGTGATGAGGATAATTTATTAAATTGTATCAGTTTAATAAATGACAAAGAATAGATCTTTAAAAAGCCTCTCTGCTGGGCTTTTCAGGCCTCAATATTACAGTGGCCTGTAGTCAATAATGCACACACACACACACACACACACATTGGCCCCCTGTTCAGAGCCATGGTTAAGGCCCAGAGGCAGGTCACTGGAAACTGCTCTGTTCAATAAGTTATTAATACTTGAAGCTGGTGGCCACTGTGCATTATTTAACAATAATGATAACGTCTGTTCCATTATAGATTTTAGCCCCCACAGACACTCACTCACTGTTTTTATTTTTAATCAGACCTTTCCAAAGACAAAAAATCACATTGAAGCTGGGGACACACTATGTTTTGCGTGATTTTACCCCTGATTCCCAGTCAGGGAAAGTCTGCATCAGTCTGGGCTAGTTGTTGTCAATCGGCAGTGAGATGGATAAATATCTGCATAAATATCTGTTAGGGTGAGAGGTGGTTGTTGTGTCATCCATTTTGGTCGCACATTTTGACATGCGCAGCTCAACAGACATCGCAGCTCTGACGTCACCAAGAGTGTAAAACCCGCAGGAGATGAAGTTTCGTGGCCATTTCCCGCGTGTCTCACAGGACAGCGCAACGGAGGCGCATACCTGAAGAAACAAAAGCTTGCAGGCGAACATTTGCTCTACAAGGCCATTCCCAGAAGAGCTTGAAAGCTGGAAATCTGTCTGATACACGAAGATCAGCAGATTTATTCGCCGATCGAAGACCGCGCTGACACCCGGCGCAGGTGAAAACCTACAGAGGTTCTTTTCCAGAGAGATGAGTTTCCTCCTTGTTATTCAGTCAACTAAACGGGTCTTCATCTTTTCCCTTCCTGGACAGATGAGAAGTTACTGTTCGTTTTTTTCTTAATTTGATCACGGACGCATGGTCCCCCCCCCCCCCCCCCCCCCCATTTTTCGTCAGACCTGACCCATCCTCAACTGGTGGGGAGAAGAAATCAACATCAAAGTAATTTTGCTCCTTTCATATTAAACCGGATAGGTGCATTTAGAGGTCTGGGAAGGATGAGGCATAGTGAAGGTGATTTAGAATCACCAGTAGTTAGTCTAAGGTATTAACTTGTTGCATGCAATACTGATTGAAGTGTTTTATGCTGAGCTGTGTCTTGATTTGCTGCGCAAGCGCTGCTGAATCGTGCATGGTTAATGTTTTGTCCGGCTGATCCCAAATCAGCCAGGAGTTAGAAGTTGGACTTTTAAAAGTTTTCATTCAAAGCAACTACTGGTTTGATCTTCATAGACACTAAATGCGCATATATTTTTCTTTTATTATTATTGTTAGTCCTTTTCATTCCCTTTGTGTAGAATAGTGCTTGTTAGTTAGGTGAAGGTTTTTGGACCAGAATAATGTTATATCAGGATTATTTGGGTTCAATAAATCTTCATATATATAATTAAGAGAAGCATTTGTGTTTATTTCGTGCAAGAGTGATTTATCTGTCAAAACAAGGTCGAAGATCCTCCATCTTTGGTGAAGTGGTTGAATAAACAGTGACAGTTTGTGGTCTTGGTTAATAATCTGTAATTATTAAAGAGCTTTGAACCCATAATCACAACACCAGAGGATATCTCTGATTTCTATTCGTAAGTAATGATTTTTGGTTAAGAAATATTTTTTTTTTTCTCAAATTATGATTTTAAATTATAATTCTTGATAAATATTAATTAATCAATAATCATAATCCTTACATGGTGAAGACTGGAGTCTGCAAGTGTGTGAGGAGAACCGACCTGACCAGACTTTAGTTGCACTCAAAAGAACTGACCGAAATGCAACATGGGTTGCCAGCAGCCAATGAAAATTCGGACTCTATGGTCTAAAAAATCCTGAAGTGTGTGATGCCTCAGCAGGCACAGTTGGTAAGTGTTAGGTGTGTGGTCCCCAGTCTTTCAATTGTGACACAAAAACTAGTGTGTTAGTGTGAACACCTAGTCTTTTCAGAATCTGTAATGACTGTCAAAGTAAGTGATCAGCTGGGGACACAGCTAGTGTGTCCATAGCTTCAGATGCAGCAGTAGAGGAGGTTTGTTCTTTGACCAGGCCTGGTGAGTAAATCCACATTCTAATCAAAGAGGCTAAGATTCAGGAACTAAATTGGATCAAGCTTTTTTGAGGTTTGGAATTGGGTAGGATTGTGATAAGGCAATGTTGCGTAACAAGTTTTCTTCCAGGATTGACCTACATTTAGTTGTTTCCATCTTCCCATCAACCAAAGTTCCCTGTCCCTGCTGTAGAAAGACGTTCCCAAAGCAAGGTAACACCACCACCTGGTTTCACAATTGCGAATCTTGTGTTCACATTGATGTGCGGTTTTAGTTTTCTTCCACATGGCAATTGGCATATGGGCCAAAAAGTTAATTTGTGGTCTCATCTGACTATAGCACCTTCTTTCATGTATGCTGTGTCCTCTAAATGGCTTGTCCCAACCTGTTAAAGGAAAATGTTACCAGTTTCTTTTAATATATGTCTGTCTTTTTTAGTAGTCTTTCATAAAAGTAAGATTTGTGTACAGCTAATAGCTGTTGTGTCAACAGATTATCCCACCTTAGCTGTGGATCTCTGCAGCCCCTTCAAAGACAATATAGACCTCTTGCCTATTTCTGTGATTAATGCTCTCCTTGTTTGACTGTCACTTCAAGCATTGAGCATCAGTGAGATACTCAAAGCTCAGGATTTGAAAGCTTAACCCAGCTTTAAACCTCCACACAGCAACATCCCTGACCAGTGTGGTGTGTTCCCTGTTCCTCATGATGCTGTTGGTTCACTAATGTCCATATTGTCCAATGTATTGTACTAAGAAGGAATAAACGGGGCTGAATACAAATGCATGCCACATTTTTAATAATACATTTGGTAAAATATTTTAAAAACAATGTAGGCTTTTGCTTCCACTTCACAATTCTTTTGCAATGATCTATCACAAAACAATACATTAATGTCTCTGCTTGTAATGTTACAAAGTGTAAAAAAGTCAAAGGCGTATAAATACTTGCAAAGCACTGTAAACTCAGTTATCAAATGATTAATTAGTTAGCTTTAAGTCAATCTTTAAGTCAATCAATGTTTAAACAGGTAATATTAATAACAAAAGATTGAAAGATGTCCATTTGTCAGTCACCAAGATACCATCAACACAATACCTTTTTTCTTTCTTCAGAAACAGAAACATTCAAATCCACACTGTGACAAGAGAAGGACGAACTGGTGAGTCATGATGGAACAGAGCTCCACAGCCCTGCAGCTCCAGTCAGAAATATGACGAGCAGGAAATATGAAATGATTCTGATATCTTCTTCAAAGAGAAAATGGCTCTCCTCCTCCTGAGCAGCGAAGTGTCACAGATAGCAGAGAGAAGCGACAGACTGCTAATGCTCTCTTAAGGCCAGATAGGCTCATTATACAGCAGCTGTGTGAGGAGCACAAAAAGAAAAAACATGTCAGCCCTGGCAGATATGTCTGCTCCGTCCCTTTGTAAAGGTAAAAAGCCAGTCGCTTCTTCTCACCTCTTTTAACCTCGCTTGAATACACTGACTGGAAGTTGTGGAAACCCTCCGTCGCCTGTGTGAGGATTCAGTAATTGGCCTTCATGGGAAGTGGGTGTCCTGCTAGCACGAGGCTAATGTCAGCTTGGCCCTGATTTGTTCGCTGTTTTATTCCACTGCCGGCTGAGAATTGCAATTTGTGCCCTCCTTACCGGTAAACCTTTTTCTCTGAAGATTAACTGCTGCTGGCCTCATTATAAAGGACTGAATCGTTGCTCTGAAGCTGGGAGCTGTTAAAGTCATTAAAACTTGGACCATTTCTTTGTAATACTTAATAATAAGCAAACAGCGCTGCTGGAGATTTGTTCACAGGAAAAAAAATATCTGCTTTTAAACCTTAAAAGACTTTGAAAAATAGTATGTTATGTTTTTGATAAGTAGTGCAGTTTCAATACTTTTTTTAACACAAACACTTATAAGATAACACAATAAGCACATATTGAAGACATTGTCTCATATTTCAGAAATGTTTTTTTTTCTGTAGTTTGTTTTAATTTTACACAAAAACCCAAACTCCTCGACCACTTTACCCAGAGAATTTCATGTTGTATTTTTTTGTCATATTCAATTCAATTCAGTTTTATTTATATGGCGCCAATTAACAACACATGTTGTTTCAAGGCACTTCACAAGAGTCAGGTACATACATTCCAATTTATCCTAACCATTGATCAGTGCAATCAGAGTTAGTTATTTATTCAAATTGGATAAAAAGTATATCTGTCTAAGGAAACCCAGCAGATTGCATCCAGTCAGTGACTTGCAGCATTCCCTCCTCCCGGATGAGCATGTATAGACAGTGGACAGTCACTAGCGTTGACTTTGCAGCAATCCCTCATACTGAGCATGCATGTAGCGACAGCGGAGAGGAAAAACTTCCTTTTAACAGGAAGAAACCTCCAGCAGAACCAGGCTCCGTGTGAGCAGCCATCAGCCATGACCGACTTGGGGTTTGAGAGAACAGAGCAGAGACACACAAAGAATACAGAAGCACTGATCTAGGACTACTTTCTATGGGAAGGAAGAATAAATGTTAATGGATGTAGCTCCTTTAGTGGTTTCAGATAAACTCTGAGCCAGTTTTCAAGGTTAGAGTCTTAAAAAGAGCACATATAATTAGTTACAGTAAAGCTCAGTCAATCGCCATGTCTAGGAGAGAGAACGGTTTAAACACTAAAAGACAGGGTCATGTGGATCATCGGTAGAGGGTGAGCATTAAGTTGTTGCCAGCAGAAGCTCGGACGATGCCCCTCTCCAGAAAGGTGTCACAGGTAGACACAGAGTCAGGCTAGGTGTAGCTTCTAGGAAGAGACGAGAGAGAGAACATAAGGTTAAAAGCTGAAATAACAGCAAATAATGCAAAATTGGAGAGTAGTGGGAGAATGTAGCGAAGAGGGTGAAAGTGGTCATGATGTCCTCCAGCAGCCTAAGCCTATAGTAGCATAACTACACAGATAGTTTCAGTTTATTTAGTTAAACGGCGATTATTTACAACAATGTCGTTGTTAGGGTTTTTATGACTTTTTGTATTGTTTATCACTCATCTAAGTGCTTTTCCCTCCTTACATGTTGCAGGAAGGGAGATGGTCACAAGAATGAGTTATGCTTTTATTACTAGCAGCATCTGGGGGCTATACTCCAGGTGCCCACTTCCCACCTCCTCTGTTTGTTTATAATCAAGACAGATGAACCCTAACCTTTCTGACCCCCCACACACACACATATACACCCCCACCCTGAATGATGTTTGAACTGTTTGTGACCAAGCATGTATAAATAAAGAGAGAGGGGGCTAATACTTCGTAGTCTGTAGTGCACAGCTACCCTTGCAAGTAAAACTGACTCGCTGTCTTTCCTTACCTCTGAGTTGATTAAATAATACCTATCAGTCGTCACAAGGCACCTGTTGTGGAATCTTCTTATCAAAGTGGGTAGAAGTTGACTTATAACAAGAGAAAATCCGGACTTTGTCTTTATAAGTTTTATTCAAAGGCATTCAGCGTTTGAATGACTCTGTCACCAAGCAAGTCAGTTGAACAGAGCCCCGATCAACATTTACACACAGTATTTATACCAGAACAAGACAGTGTTATCTCAACTGCAAAGAGTCCATGTTCTATGACCCCAACCCTTCTTGAGTTCAACAGTGACAAGCTTATCTAGGAACAGACCTAACTGCCCTAACTGACATTGTCCTAAAGATGGGTCTGAACCATCAAACTTCTGATAATGGCTTTACAGCTTCTTCCTCTAACACAGATATTCTGAGGAGTAAAAAAGGTTATACAATGTGAAATGCTTACTGCAAGAATTTCCATCACACTCCCTTCTTCTGATTACAAGATAATCACAACTAAAGGAAAATTCTTCAAAACCATCACCCCTCTCAGCCAACAGATAATCCAAAGCCATTCTAGTTTGCAAACTCATAGTTCTTATAGCCTGCTGCTCCGTAGTTAGAACAGTGAAACCTTCCTCAGATAAAGCAGTAAGATTAAAAGTTAACACAAAAGGATCTGGAGCCAAATATTCTGAAATAGTATAAGGATCAGTTCTGATAGGACATGACTCAAATTTATGTCTGTTGATTAAAGCACATAAAACAGATATAATAGTTCGCAACCTACTGTCTTTCCAAGGAAATAAGGTGTACTTTCCTCCTGTGTAATACAAATATCAGGATCTTTAATCGGATTTCTAATACCCCGAATTCTATAAAGAGTTCCTGTAGACGCACATGTTAAATTAATCTCACTAGAAAATCTACAAGCATTTCTGCTTTCCCTTACACTATAATTCCTCACAGTTTTGATGCATCAGTTGCCACCAAACATTATCAGTATGATCATAGTAGTCAGAAAAGCGATGAATCTCTCTTCGAATCCGCTGATGAGTATTATTAGTCAGATTAACCACACATTGTCTTTGCTGTACCTTTCCCAAAATGAACACAAGAGTTATAACAATACTTGCAATACCAATCATTAGCATCAGAACAAACCATCTTCCATATAGCTGCATCGTGACCTTGAAGTGGAATGTCCTTTCTTCTGATACTGAAAGCAAACAGTTTTTCCCAAAGAAAACAAATTATAAACACAACTTAAAAAACAAAAACAAAAAAAAATTCTGCCGCCTCTCCTGAGTGGCTTCTGCGCTTCAAGCTGCCCTGTCACCAGTCTGATACAGGTGGGCGATCGTAGGAAGCTCCTCTAGAAATATATTTAGAAACAGGAACTCTAACCTGCTGGAAGTTAGGCTTCCATAGTCCAACTAAACAACGGTGGAAATGAACACATTCAAACTTGTAATAATACCATGACGATAAATATCAAGCAATAAACATAAAAGTTAGATAAAAGCATCCGAGATTTCCTCCTCAGAGTCAGTTTCGCTGTCAAAGTGGGAGGAAAGAATCTCTCACTGTGGTGTGTGTGCAGTGAGGCAAATGACCTTATGATTTCTAACTTTCAGGCAATGCAATGGCCTAAAGTAGATTCTGAAATAACGTTGCACTGCCCAAGGGATTATTGTGCCCTTGTAAGAACAGTGTTCTTCAACCACCTCTTCAATCACTCGCCAGTGATCAGCTTACAGTTCTTTGTCTTGTGGTGGTCCGCTGTCCTCACACCTTTCAGCCGTGGATGATCCAGTTGGAAGATGACTTGTCCTGGAAGCCAGTTGAAGCTGGAGGAGCTAGAGCTTTCCTGCAGCTTTCCTGGGTGTCTAGTAGGATCTGATATGGACCATTCCAGCCCTGGACTTCCTGTGTTTTCTCCTAAATTCTCTGAGCAGAATCCAGTCGCCAGGAATAAAGGACTGGAGGGTGGAAGTGGCTGTTTCTGGTAATGCAGCCTTCACCATCTGTGAAACTTGAGAAAACACAGTGGACAGGTTTTGACAGTAAAACAACATCCTATCTTCACACAAAGATGTGGAAGAAAATTATCTTGGCAATATCCCCATGTCCAAATTAGGAGACCTGCCACACAGCACTTCAAAAGGACTGAGATTTGCCTGTGTCCTTGGTCTCAATCTCATATAAGTGAGAACAGGGCCTTCACAACACTTGGCTAATTTTCAATTCAAAGTCCCATTCTCAAACCTAAGTGCTTAACTACATGAACTTCATCAAAACATCCAACAAAATCAAAAGAATTGATCTTCTGACTTCACCTGATATACTAGCAGTGACCATCAGCTAAATATTCTGAATATCAAAAGGGTGACATGATGTTTGAGGAAGGTCTGATTACAGGTCAATATTTCATAGTTTCAGAATACCCAAAACGAATTTAAAAAATGGTCTATTCTGTAGAGATGTAAAATTTCACAAAAGAATCAACACCATAATTTCAGACAGGTTTTCAGACAGGTTTTCAGAATGTGGTCTTAGGGAGCTATGCACCATTTATATAAACAAAGTACAACGTCTCTCTCGCGTTGTCACTAAGTCCTCACTGGAGGTATGAGCTACCCTTTTTCCCATGAGTGCAAAAACTTTTGGAACCCCATGTTACTTTATTCTGACATTCCCTTCTTCTGGCGCGGGGTCCAACCCATGCGACAATCCAGCAAAAAGTTTGTACAAAAATGTTCTAGTAACCAAGATCACATTACATAGAACCAAAGAAATTAATTCTGACATAACTATGTGTCACTATGAATTTAACGAAAGCAACATAAAGAAAATCCAGATGTTTTTACCTGCAATTCAGTTCCATTAACAACAAAACACAAACTTTAGTTATTCAGTTCATCAATGTCTCACTTAGAAATTAGTCACATATCATCCTGATTTGTCTTGTACAAAGATGAGTATTAGATTAATGGACATCTAATGTAATTTATATGCATAAACCCTACAAATTTGAATTTAATAAATAATTCCCACCAAGTATAAAGTCATGACTGATTCTTTATCAAAAATATATATTCCTTACTTTTGCATATCTTGAACTGTCAGCTAGCTTAATGGCACCAGGGAAACTTTCAATCTAATAAATCACCAATGATTCTGCATGCAAAACTAATTCTTCAAACTAGTTTAAACTATTTCATTAACCTTTTAATAATAAAACACATAAATCTAAAAGTCATGCTACATCCTTAATCATTATACAAAAAAAAAAAACATGTTTTTAAGGCAACAATCACTACAAGCATTTTGATTCTATTGTCTCTTAAACAGTGTTAAAACTCAGGAAGGGAGGTGCTGAGCGTTACCATGACAACAAAGGCATGAACCAACCTGGTAGGTGGGCGGAGTCAGGCAAAACTAACCTCTGATTGGCAGCCTCAGAAACAAGCTGCTTCTTAACTCTCCTGAAAACTCAAAGTTTTAATCAATCTGGGATTTAGAAACATTATTCTAAATATGGATTATTGTTTCATGCAACATATAATCAAACATTCAGTCCAACAAAACAAAGACAAAACATCAAAGACAGACAAATGGCCTAATTTGAAGCTTCAAGAATTCAAAGACATTTTTAACAATCTCTTTTCAGAATATGTTTTCTCAACCATATCTTTTAATGCTATAATTGATCAATTTTGTTATGACAATCGTCAGGATCCTTTTTTTTTAAAATGAGGGCACATAGTCCAAAAAATCTCAAAGTATTTAGAAGCACAGCAACAGTTTTCTCTTAAATTAATCCAAATTTACTGATGCTGAAACCTTTTGCTAATTATTTGTACTGTAACTCTGTAATAATAACTACAATCCTGAGAGTTATTGTTATAATTCTCTTTTTATTTGACTCAATTTGATCACAGCTGTATTGCAGAATTTCAGGTTAAATGCAAAGAAGTATTTTAATTAAATTAAATTCAAATTCAAAGATACTTTATTGATCCCCGAGGGGAAATTAGAAAAGTTGGCGTTGACATTTTCATGTTATACCCAAACAAAACAAAAACTGCAGTGTTTGACTTAATCAGAAATTAAGATAAGAAGCTTGATTCCACACTGGACTTTTTCCCACATAGTGTTTAAAAAAGAACAAACATAATTTTCTTTAATTTGGCTATTTAAATTTTGAGAGTTGGGAAAAACTTATTACTAGAACCCCTCTTTTACAATCCAAATGCTGATAAATGTTCCAATATTTTAGCTCTTAGTAATCTGAAATCACCTTGTGTACCTTTGTACTCATATGTATTCCTTTAATCTTTAAACCCTAAGAAATCAAACAAGGAGACTTGAGTTTGAGTCGACCATCTTCTTACTGTTAAGAGGGCCTTTATTTCTTTTCTTTTCCTAAAATAAAGGATTTTACTTGTCTTGATTCCGTTATAAAAATCCTAACCTTGGTTCCAAAACTAAACTCTTCAACCCCAATCTGTGTTCCCCAAAGTAGAAATTTTGAGTATTCTTGCATTTCAAAGCCACCAAATGACTGGAACTCATCATTGGCTAAGATCTGCTTTAATAAGTAATTGGTCTACCTTTAATTCAATATTATAATTTTATGGACCCAAAATCTATGGCTTACGGGCTTCAGGAGTCCAGGAACCACAAGTTGAGTACTACTGCATTGAACAATGGTGTTAACTTTCTGCAGAGATTGAAGGATTGGCTAAATATATTATTTCTGCTTGGACAATAATCAGATTTAAAATCACTAGTTCACAGCTCCTAATTTACCTCAGATCATATTTGCTTCTATCCCAGTTCATAAAAAGCTTCAGACAAACATTATGCTAAAAAGCCAAAAACAAAACAAAAACCAGATCTGTTTTAAAATAAAGAAAAAGCATGCTTAAAAAACTTAGTACTGTGGTGGAAAATAACTCCATGGTTCTGAAGGCCTTTTCATGCAGAGTCTTTTAGGAAACATGAGATTAGTTTAATTTTTGTGTGGTACCACTGTCCAATCACAATCTTTCTAAATAACCCCATTTTTCATTCTCATTTTAAAGGTTTGTTTTTACCAAGGGAAATGTGTTTAACAAAACCAATTACTCTCAAAAGTTTCAAAAGTTTTTAGCTGGTGATATCTTAGAAAACAACTAGTGTTTTAATATTTCTGTGCAGCACAGAACTGATTAGGTGTCCTTTCCTTCTCCAAAGGGAGAAAAAAGAATCTGCAGAACCAAACCTTTCATAGTTTTTGTCAGGACTTGATATAAGGTACAGTGTAAATCAACACGCTGCATGAATCAGAAGAGGGAAGAAAAAACCTAATATAACCTCTTCCCAGCAGCTGCTGTGAAAAACAATGAATTTGTACTTTCCATAAGCGTCAGTTAGCACTTGCGGACAAAAACTGCACCAAACTGTAAGTACTGTGTCAGAAACTGTATGAAGACCATCTGCAGTAGAACTAAGCCTGTTTTAATGAGGTCTCTACCCATTAGATTTATGGGATACAAACTCTGACAACAGAAAATTATACCTGAAGGAGAAACCCATCAGGTTTTACGCATTCGCTGGGTTTTAAAAATACTCCTTCATGAGATCTGTCCTGAGAATAACATAGAAAACACATGGTTACTGCTGAGTTTTGGAGATGTTGTAACTTCCTCTGCTTTTAATAACTTTTAATAACTATAATAATTGACCCTGAATATTCCACGACAAAAGAGAACTTGTTTCTCTAAAAGAATTAACTGGAAAGTATCAAATGAGCTAAGTTATCACCCTTTTAAAGATACTTTTCTAACCCTAAAATAATATTTTAACCCGCTATATCTGTCCACGTCAAGCAAGCGTGTCAAATGAGCAGCGGTTAATAAGCGTTCTTCATTGCAGAAAATAGGAAAAGATTTATGCAAATGTGTGTGTTTGTACGTTACCCCCATCAGTTTCTAAATCGCTCCAGAGTCAGACTGTCATGGTACACAGTCCTCTATCAGTCCAAAAAAACAACCATGCCCTTCCCCGGTCTGTTGGTGAGACATTCACTCATTCTTTGTCCACTTTAACTTCTCCAGGAGGGAGAAAGAAGAAACTTTGCTCCGGTTTCTCTTCTGCCCGCATAAGATGCTTTCAATATAAATCCAGTGTATCACTCTTCTGGCTCTTGCAAACAGCATGGATCGTTGTCCATCTCAGTGGGTCCAGACTTCTTCTGAGCTTTGTTTTTTTTTTTCTTGTAGAAAGTCACACTGCGATTTTCAACATGCAGGAAGGCAGATCTCTCTCTTTCAGGCCGTGCTGGAGAAGCGTCTCTGGCGGAGTAGCCATGGAGAAGGGCAGGTTTCTAAAATCCAGACTCAAAAACGCAGATGTTGAACTCAAATCCCATATATGTGTGTATTTGTGTGTGAGAGAGGCAAAAGAAAAGTTTAGTATAGGTTCAGATTTTGCACAAAGAAATATTATCAGTCAGTCAGTCAGTTGTCCCCCTGCCTGTCACTTCCTTCCACAACATGAACTATACTCCTTTCTAAAACAACTTTCTGTTCGACTGTCTAATGTCCCTTTTCACTTTTACCTTCTTTTCCGACTGATCGCAATATTTAAGACAAACGAAACTTCCTTCAGGAAAGTTTTAACTCTTTAACCCCTTAATTGATGCACTCTGTGCTTTTTAATCTTTTTCTTATGTTTTTTTTATTTTTCCATCAACTGTTTTACTTGAAACTATTTAAACTATTTAACTTATTTACACTCAAACTTCCACGCTGTGAAAAACCAAACTTATCTTCCAAATTAAAGCACATTTAACACAATCATCCCCACTTTTTCCTTTCATTATTTTATAAATCAGAGTATGAAGAAGGAGACACCCCTGATGCCACAAGGTTCCAGAACCATTTTTTTTTACCTGTTCAGCGGCACGTCTGCCCACAGGCTTTTCTCCTTTATGAGGTGTAGAAAATTGCTAAAAATCACCCGCAAAACCCTGTGTTTTGCTTTATCCCATTGTTACCAATGAGAACCTCCCTGCCATTCCTTTTGCAGGGTAACTGGGCCCTCAGCTGATGTCCTCCCTCTCGCAACTCTGGAACCCAATTAATTAGTTAGGAGATGATGGTTAATGTGTAATAAAAATAATAATATACATTATATCATACAGAGCAACTTCTCACCCAGATATATTTGAAGACAAATAGTTCGTATCCAATCGTCCAGAAGCCGCAGGTGGGCACCACAACTCCCCTCCGTAAAATGGAAGTGGACTGAGAACAACTCTCAGGCTGGCCAGGCGTCCGTGTCCCCTCCTGCGGTCTCCTCTGGCACGTTAGATCCTGTTCGTGATGCCAAAATTGTTGTGGAATTTTCTTATCAAAGTGGGTAGAAGTTGACTCATAACAAGAGAAAATCCGGACTTTGTCTTTATAAGTTTTATTCAAAGGCATTCAGCGTTTGAATGACTCTGTCACCAAGCATGTCAGTTGAACAGAGCCCAGATCAACATTTACACACAGTATTTATACCAGAACAAGACAGTGTTATCTCAACTGCAAAGAGTCCATGTTCTATGACCCCAACCCTTCTTGAGTTCAACAGTGACAAGCTTATCTAGGAACAGACCTAACTGCCCTAACTGACATTGTCCTAAAGATGGGTCTGAACCATCAAACTTCTGATAATGGCTTTACAGCTTCTTCCTCTAACACAGATATTCTGAGGAGTAAAAAAGGTTATACACTGTGAAATGCTTACTGCAAGAATTTCCATCACAGCACCCCACAAAGGGTCCCAGTGATGGTCATTGTCATACTAAAAACCACAAGGATTGGGATACCTCCCTCTGTCAGACTGATTATAACCATTGGAAAAGAGAAGGGGTCATACAGTTCGCAGAAATGGAGGGTGTGTTTGCACCTCAACCACAACTGAGCCGGTTTAGGCTAAACCTGACTCCCCCTTACTCCAACCAACAGGGAGGGCAGAAGGCTCCCTCCCTAATAACCTTAGCCACTCTAACTATAAGCTTTATCAAAAAGGAAAGTTTTAAGCCTAGCCTTAAAAGTAGACAGGGTGTCTGTCTCATGGACTAAAACTGGGATATATGTTTCCAGAATATGGAATATATTTTCTAGGACCTGTTTACATCTTGGGCTGCACGGTGGTGCAGTTGGTAGCACTGTTGCCTTGCAGCAAGAAGGTCCTTGGTTCAATTCCCAGCCTGGGGTCTTTCTGTGTGGAGTTTGAATGTTCTTCCTGTACATGCGTGGGTTCTCACTGGGTACTCTGGCTTCCTCCCACAGTCCAAAGACATGCCTGTTAGGTTAATTGGTAACTCTAAATTGCCCTTAGGTGTATGAATGAGTGTGTGCGTGGTTGTTTGTGTGTTGCCCTGCGATGGACTGGTGACCTGTCCAGGGTGTACCCTGCCTCTTGCCCATAGACTGCTGGAGATAAGCACCAGCTCCCCCTTGACCCACTATGGAATAAGCGGTAGAAAATGACTGACTGTTTACATCTTGGCATAACTTGTAACATTTTACTTTCCCTAAACGTACAGGTCAGTTTTCTAAAAATTACAAATGTTTGGCTGGCAGGCTACATTTTGCAACTTGGTACAAATAATAATAAGTGACCTCCCACAACAAAAGATCATTTCTGTCTCTTAAAGTTTACTTTTCTTACTTTACTCTTCCAGGATTTTACAGGTTACTTTCCTGAAACTTAAATGCTACTTTCTGGGAGTCATTTGTTACCTGGTACTTACCTGAAACTTACAACTTACTTTTCAATAACCTAAAAGTTATTTCCAGGAACTTACAGGTTTCTTTTTGGGACCCCACTGTATCATAAGTGAACCTATAACCTTTTGCTTTCAATTAAAAGTTATTTTCTTAAACTCAGATCTTAATCTCATCTGGGAGTTAGAAGGCTTTATCTTAGAGTTTGAAGATTACTTTTTGGAAATGTATACATTACCTTCAGGCATCCACTTGTAACCTGGTACTTTCCTGATACTAGTTACTTTCATGGGATTGTACTGTCTTGAAACATACAGTTTTTTGGGTATCTGTCTGTTTCAAGACTTTTCTGAAACTTGCAGCTGACAGGTTGCCTTCCCAGAACTTAGAGGTTATTTCCAGGAACAACAACTATGCCATATTTTACAGAGTACTTCCCTGTGGCTTGCTGTTTTGGTAGATAATCTATATCATGGTACTTTCTGGAACATAGATGTAACTTTTTTTTAGAACTTATAGGTTGTAAACACCAGATTATACAGGTCATTTATGCCTCTTTTCTATTGACTGTTCCGGCTTTGCGTGGTTCAGGTCTGCTCATCCCCACTTTACACGGAAACTCTTGCGTTTTCATTGACTCACTGAAGGCTGTAGTTTTGGCTTCAAGCCCCACCTCCAGCTGCCAGTGTTGTGTGCTATTAACTGTTACAGTGTGACATTGTCACTATAAAGTAATCTTATTATTTCTTAGCACTTGTGAGCAGACCTTAAAGTGCAGAAGCGCATACCTTTGCCTGACTGTGGTGTTTTTGAGAGGTCTCGCACGTTGAGATCGCAGGAGCATTTATTTCAGAGACATTTCTTTGTTTTATATTGACTACTACATGAGCTGTGACATGTTGGTATTGTTTTGTTTGTTTTTGGGGAAATATATGTGCGTTTGTGAGTGATCAGCTGATTTAAGTAGTTGAAAACAGCTTGCCAGCCTGCTTATAATTAAGAAAACTGACATGGTGTCCTTCAGGCATGGTTTGTAATTTATAAATAGTAAAATTACATTTCAGTTTGACCCGCTAACCATTGTGGTTCTTAATATTGGTGTAGTTGCTCTTGATTTTTTTTTTTTTTTAACTTGACCTACACTTCCTTTGTGAAAAACGTTGAAATTCTCTGCACTACTAGTGCAGAAGTACTGTCCCAGTAATGTCCCAGGACATTTTTCATGTAAATTCTGATAACAGTACATGTAAGTTCTGGGATACTTTTCTGTCAGTTTTAGAAAGTAAACCTGTAAATTCCAAGTGTTGGGTATCAACATCAGCCATATGGAGATCAATCCTGAATGCAGAAGTCAGGTATGGTTGTGTTGCTTCAGGTTTCCGACTGTTAATTCCAATTATCGCGGCGTTCCATCTTGGTGGTCCCTAACTCCATTAAATGCATCACTGTGAAGGCTGATAAACACCACATTAAGAGTCAATTGTCCAAAAGGTTATTGACATCTAATTTAGCAAACAATTTTTAAAACATTTTGGAAATAATGTTTTATTTTATCTTCATCTTTGCATTGTTAACTGGTTGTTTGAACACCTAGCAATGTGATGGATTGAAATGTGGTTATTATAAGCCAGAAGTATAGTCTCTCTGTTCATACCTGAATGTTGTATTGACTTCATTGAAATGTGCTTATTGTAAGCCAGAGGTATAGTTTCTGGGTTCATATCTGAATATTGTATTGATTTCAGTAGATGTAGTAACCAAAGGCGACCAGCAGAGGGGATTGAACGCTATTGAACGATAACAAAGAGCACGGCACTTCTTCAGTCAATATACGCCTGAGCAGAGGAAAGACATATCCGTGACTCACTTATTTAATATTCCCCTTTTCAGGTATTGAAATGTGGGTATTGGTGCATTGTCACCTGATACACAGCACCGCCTTCAGGATACAATGTTTGAACCATTGGATGCACATGGTCCTCAAGAATGGTTCGGTAGTCCTTGGCAGTGCCACGCCCATCTAGCACAAGTATTGGGCCAAGGGAATGCCATGATATGGCAGCCCAAACCATCACTGATCCACCCCCAAGCTTCACTCTGGGCATGCAACAGTCTGGGTGGTACGCTTCTTTGGGGCTTCTCCACACCGTAACTCTCCCGGATGTGGGGAAAACAGTAAAGGTGGACTCATCAGAGAACAATACATGTTTCACATTGTCCACAGCCTAAGATTTGTGCTCCTTGCACCATTGAAACCGACGTTTGGCATTGGCATGATTGACCAAAGGTTTGGCTATAGCAGCCCTGCCGTGTATATTGACCCTGTGGAGCTCCCGACGGACAGTTCTGGTGGAAACAGGAGAGTTGAGGTGCACATTTAATTCTTCCGTGATTTGGGCAGCCCTTGTTTTATGTTTTTTGGATACAATCGGGGTTAGCACCCGAACATCCCTTTCAGACAGCTTCCTCTTGCGTCCACAGTTAATCCTGTTGGATGTGGTTCGTCCTTCTTGGTGGTTTGCTGGCATTACCCTGGATACCGTGGCTCTTGATACATCACAAAGACTTGCAGTCTTGGTCACAGATGCACCAGCAAGATGTGCACCAACAATTTGTCTTCTTTTGAACTCTGGTATGTCACCCATAATGTTGTGTGCATTTCAATATTTTGAGCAAAACTGTGCTCTTACCCTGCTAATTGAATCTTCACACTCTGCTCTTACTGGTGCAATGTGCAATCAATGAAGACTGGCTACCAGGCTGGTCCAATTTAGCCATGAAACCCCCCACACTAAAATGACAGGTGTTAAAGTTTCATTGTCCAACCCCTGTACGCCTGAGCAGAGGAAAGGCGTGTCCTTTAACATTTGACATTTATTTAATATTCCCCTTTTCAGGGAGATTACATTTGGAGGCACCGCTGGGATAGTGATTGTGAGGCTGGGATCCTACTCCAGAGGAGAACACCCCACATCAACTATCTCATTATCATAACCCAGGTTGTGGAGAGTGCAGTTATAAACAAAGGTGATGCCTGTCCAAGAGGACTGTGTATTCTGAGGTGGAGAAAAGCCATTAGGGAACATCAGTCCTGCGGTAACTGGCAAAACACTATTATTCAGCACACTTTTCCACTTACCAAAAAAAAAAATGGACTCAGAAGTTATACTTTGAAATTAAAGGAGCCCTTTTCCAACTTACCAGTGACCAGCTGATACAAATATGTGACTTCCTTGCAATTTCTGGAACAAACAGACAAAATATCACAGGCAAAACCCCCAATGCTCTTGTTACACTAATCAGCAAGCAACTGGAGGATGAAGGAATGTCAGCATTGCTGAGTTTAATGGACATGATAAAAGAAGTGCAGAAAGCTATCAAGAACAGCACACCAGAAAAGGAAGATGAGGAACAGGAGAAACTTGGCAGAGATCTAGAGCAACTAAAACTCATAATGCAACAGAAAGAAGCTGAAATGCAAATTCTGGCTAACAAAAATTTAAAGAAAATTGAGACTGTAATCTGCCAAGCTGCCCCTGCCCATATAAACAGTCCCTTATAGAGAAAAGACTTTAAGATCTCAAGTCAAATTGGTTACCCTGGACAGAAGGACAGACTAACCTTTTCCAGTCTGGCCCGCCAAATAGAGAATGGCCTCAGCAAAGGTTACCCTGAATCAGAGATAGTGGATGCTGTTGTTAGGGCAATAGTACCTGGCCTACAGCTGCGGAGCTATTTAGAAAGAAAGGATGACCTGTCTCTTCCCACTCTTAGGAGAATCCTTCGTTCACATTATCAAGAGAGAAGTGCAACTGAGTTGTATAAACGGCTTATCATAGAAGTGCAGAGCAGTAGAGAGACACCACAGAATTTTGTTATAAGAGCAATGGATTTGCGGCAAAAAATATTGTTTGCGTCACAAGAGTCTGAGTCGGGACTTAAGTATGATCCTGCATTAGTGTTAGTGCAAAGCCTGTTCCTGCACACAGTTCTCACAGGCCTTCAAAGTGACACCATAAAGACTGATCTCCAGCCTCACTTGTCAAAACCAAACGCCAAAATGTTGCCACACTTCCTTCGGATGTACTGTCAGACCTGAAAGAAATCAAAGCAGATCTGGTCTTGCTCAAAGACCTCAAAACCGAATCCATCCACAAAAACAAAAGTAAAACCAGTTTGCGCCCTGCAATGTGTCAAGAAGTACAGTATAGTTTCCCCCATGACATGGCTTATACTCCTCCACATCTTTCTCCTTGGAGCACAGAGGATGCTGCTGTTCATCACATTAATAGGGGACCTCTGCAGGAGTATCAAGTTGCTGGTGATCCAAGGTTAACGAGGGGAACTGCTCAGTTTCAGTAGAGGTTTGCACCACAGAGATACCCAGTGCCACGGCCCCGACCGAGGTGCCCTGTATGCCAGCAGCAGGGAGAAAGCTTTTGCCAGCACTGCTGCAGGTGTGGTATTAGTGAACATTTCCAGGCTGGATTTAGAGGGAACAGCGGTATTCCCACCAAAGCAAGAGATTATCCTTTAAACGATGGAAGGTTGCCCCTTGGGGGACAGGGAGTGACCATGCCCACCAAAGCGTCCCAAAAATGTGCCAGTTGTGGTGGAATGGAAGGATACCAAAACATTGGACAGTGCTCAGAGTGCAAAAAAGTGCTCTATTGTTCTAAGGATTGCCAGGAGAGTCATTAGCTAGAACATAAGGAGGCCTGTAAGCCCCCCACAAACATTGAAAAACTGTTTGAACACATACAACTTTGCAAGACTATGAAAGGTAAAAAGAAAAACATTCTATCAAAGAAAGACTTTACATTAGCTAACCTGGTTGGAAATAAATGTCTTGTTAGCTTCTACCTACAGCGAAAGAAAACACATGCACTCAGGGATACAGGGGTCACAAATTTCGGCAGTTGATGAAGCATGGAAAGCTGAGAACATTCCAGATGTGCAGCTCAGGGACATAACAGAAATTGTTGACTTAGTAGAACCCCTACAGATTGAGGCTGCTAATGGTACAGAAATGTGGGATGGGTAGAAGTAATGTTCGAACTATCAGCTGGCCCTGAAGAGTTCTATGTACCCATGCTTGTTATGAAAGGCAGTTAACTTCCCCGCCCTATTATTGGCTTTAATGTTATTGAACACATCCTTATTAACAGTCAAAAACAAATGAATAGCTATGAAAAAAAGAGGGAATTTTAAAAACAGTGAAAATGGCTTTCCCAAATTTAAGAAATGGGGCCCAGAAGGCTTTCATTGAAGCAGTGAGTGTAGAGAGAACGAGTGAGTATCTTGTAAAAACAGCATGTCAGAGAATGAGTGTACCAAGCCATAGTACTGTCCAAGTAAAATGCTGGATAAATAATAATCATCTTTATTGGTCATTACAACAGAATTTGTCCTCTGCATTTAACCCATCCCTTATAGGGAGCAGTGGGCTGCCATTGTGCAGCACCTGGGGAGAATTCTGGGGCTAAGGGTCTTGCTCAGGGACCCAGAGTGGCAATCGGTGGGATACGAACCTGGCCCCTTGTGTCCTATCTGGAATGCAAACCTCCTGTTCTAACCACTAGGCCACCAGTCATTTTCCATTTTTATTCACCGAGGGAGTTTTCCTCGTTTATAATAATCGGCTCATATTTTCCACCGCATGGCTGCACTTCTGCCGCGGGAAAACGGCAGAAATCGCTGTGCTGATTACAGACGTGGAGAAAAAACACACGGACTCTTTCATCATAATACTGGGAGATTTTAACAGAGCAAACCTCTCCAATGAACTCCCTAAATACAGACAGCATATTAAGTGTCCCACCAGAGACAAAAACACACTGGACCATTGTTACACAGATTTAAAGGACTCATATCATGCTGTTACCAGGGCTGCTCTGGGTTTTTCAGATCATTATCTAATCCACCTCATTCCAACCTACATACAGAGACTAAGAGCTTCCAAACCCACAGTTCACACTGTTAAGAAGTGGACTGAGGAATCAAAGCAGATGCTACAAGCCTGCTTTGAATGCACAGACTGGACTGTTTTTGAAACCTCAGCCACTAACCTAAACCAACTAACTGATGTGGTGACATCATACATCAGTTTCTGTGAGGACATGTGTGTGCAGACCAGGACCTTCTGCACCTTTGGGAACAACAAGCCATGGTTTACTCCACACCTCAGGAATCTGCGCAGGGAAAAGGAAGAAGCTCACAGCAGTGGAGATTGGACGCGGTACAGGCAGGCCAGGAACACACTAACAAAGGAAATCAAAGCAGCCAAGAGAAGCTACAGTGAGAACCTTAAGAACAGCCATTCTACTGGTGACACTTCAGCTGTATGGACCGGTCTGAGAAACCTGACTGCCTACAGGAGCCCCCCCACCCTTCCTGAACAGAATCCTCGCCTGGCCAACCGTCTGAATGGCTTCTACTGCAGACATGACAAGAAGCCATTCACACTTCAAACCATCTCCTCCACATCCCATTCAGGATCAAATTCCTCCCATAAAGTAACCAACCCCCTACCTTCAGATCCTTTGCCTGCACTAAAGATCTCAGAGGAAGAGGTAAATAGGCTCTTTCAGCGCATGAAAACAAAGAAAGCTGGAGGACCTGATAACGTCTCCCCATCATGCCTGAAAGCCTGTGCAAATCAACTCACTCCTATCTTCACAAGGATCTTCAACAAATCACTGGAGAAATGTGAGGTCCCCTCCTGCCTCAAACGATCCACCATCATCCCGTTTCCTAAGAAACCCACCATCCTAGGATTAAATGACTACAGGCCTGTAGCCCTGACGTCTGTGGTCATTAAATCTTTTGAGCGGCTGGTGTTGAAGCACCTGAAAGACATCACAGGCCCCCTGCTGGACCCCCTGCAATTTGCTTACCGAGAAAACATGTCGGCAGATGATGCTGTTAACTTAGGTCTACACTTCATCCTGCAACACCTCGACCGTCCAGGGACCTGTTTGTAGACTTCAGCTCAGCCTTCAACACCATCATACCAGACATCCTCCACCAGAAGCTTACCCAGCTCAACGTCTCAGCCTCCACCTGTCAGTGGATCAACAGCTTCCTGACGGACAGTTCAGAAAATAATTTGTTTTCCAGAACTCACCGGTTATTTTCTAAAACATGCAAAGTGCTTTTCTGGAACCAACAGGTTGTTTTTAGGATGTACTTTGAGGTGACTTGTGACCTGGTACTTTCAGGAACTTACAAATAACTTTTCTGAGACTTATAGGTTTCTCTTCTGGGACTTACAGAGTACATACCCAGACTGAAAAGGTTACTTTAGGGTCACAGGTGTGTCAGGGGCTGTCTTGTAGATTGGAAAATTTCTGGAAATCACAGATTCTTTCACCTAGATATACAAAGTATTTTAGAAGATACATTTAGGAAAGGGGCTGCATGGTGGTGCAGTTGGTAGCACTGTTGCCTTGCAGCAAGAAGGCCCTGGGTTCAATTCCCAGCCAGGGGTCTTTCTGCATGGAATTTGCATGTTTTCCCCATGCATGTGTGGGTTCTCACCAGGTACTCCAGCTTCCTGCCACAGTCCAAAGACATGCCTGTTAGGTCAATTGGTCACTCTAAATTGCCCTTAGGTGTATGAATGTTTGTGTGTTGCCCTGCGATGGACTGGTGACCTGTCCAGGGTGTACCCCACCTCTCGTCCATAGACTGCTGGGGATAGGCACCAGCTCCCCCATGACCCACTATGGAATAAGTGGTAGAAAATGACTGACATTTAGGAAAAAGGCTTCATTGTAAAGTGTCCCATAACATGGTACTTTGTGGAACTTACATATTATTTTCAAATTATTTAAATATTACTTTCTGATACTTGGATTTTGTGCTGCTTTCAGCTTACTTTCTCAGATTTTACAGGTCACTTGTCTGGAAGTTACAGGTAATTTATGGGGACCCAGCATTATCATGACCTAACTTGTACTTTTCTAAAATATCCATATTATTTTTTTAAACATCCCAGTTTATTTTCCCACAACATAAAGGTTACTCTTCCATAGTAACTCCAAGCAGATTATGTTCCCATTTCTTATGAAATAGTTTCCTGGAGCTTACAGGGAACTTTACAGATTATTATCCAGAATTTATAGATTACTTTTGTGGCAATGGTACTCTCCTATTACTGCAGTCTGCCCTAGAACCCTTTGGAAGTTTAGCGGAGAGTATATTTGAACAGATGTAAGGAATATAAGTTGGTAGAAATTTAGATACTGAAGAAATATTTAATTGATGTTGGGATTTGGAAGATGTTTGATCACCAGAAGGACCATTTTTAGAAGTGGTTAGATGTTAGTAGCCTCTTGATGTTCCAAGATGGCGCCGCAGATGGTCGCCTCGGCATGTTGGTGCGCATTGTTTTGTTTTGTTTTTTGCTTTAAAACGGTCTTCTGTGATGGTACCCAGAGCTCTCTCACCAGAGAAGAACTCATGAACATCAGGGCTACTACATCAGAGGAGTTATTTCCCACTTTTCTGCCTACTGCTCTGGAATTTGTGGACATTCTGGTCAAAGGTGCGCTCACCTTTGTTCACGCGGTGAAACGCCGGAAGACAGGGAAACGGGCTGGGGTGTTGGTACGTCTTCGCCAGCGTGGACTACGAACACCGTTACCTGGAATATTTCTCTCTAACGTGCGCTCACTTCCCAACAAAATTGAGGAACTACAACTGCTGTTCGGGAAAAACAGGGACTTTTATTCATCGGCAGTTTTGTGCTTCACGGAGACGTGGCTGTGTGGATTAATACCGGACTCTGCGCTGCAGCTGGCAGGATTCCAGCTCTACAGAGCGGACAGACACACGGAACTCTCCGGCAAAGCGAAAGGTGGAGGAATCTGTTTTTACCTCAACAGTGGTTGGTGCAACGACGTGACAGTGATTCAGCAGCACTGTTCTCCAGACCTGGAAGCCTTCATCATAAACTGTAAGCCTTTCTATTCCCCCTGTGAGTTCGCTTCGTTCATCCTGGTCGGTGTTTACATCCCGCCGCAAGCTAACGTGCAGGTCGCACAGCGCATGCTCGCCGACCAGATACTGAGTGTGGACCGGACCAACCCGGACTCCTTAGTAATCGTCGTTGGCGACTTTAACAAAGGTAATCTGACCCACGAACTCCCCAAATATAGACAGTTTATAAAATGTCCGACCAGAGAGGACAACATTCTGGATCACTGTTACACCACCATCAGAGACGCTTATCACGCCGTCCCACGTGCTGCACTGGGTCAATCTGACCACATCATGGTCCACCTGATTCCTGCATACAGGCAGAAACTAAAGCTCTGCAAACCTGTTGTGAGGACGACAAGGAAGTGGAGCAGTGAGGCTGTGGAGAATCTCCAGGCGTGTTTAGGCTGTACAGACTGGGATGTGTTCAGGACTACTACCAACAGTCTGGACGAGTACACAGAGGCTGTGACTTCCTACATCAGCTTCTGTGAGGACAGCTGTGTACCATCATGCACCAGGGTGAGTTACAACAACGACAAACCCTGGTTCACAGCTAAACTCAGAAGGTTAAGACTGGATAAGGAAGAGGCCTTCAGGAGTGGGGACAAAGGCATATACAGAGAGGCAAAGTACAAGTTTGGCAAGGCAGTGAAAGAGGCCAAACGACTGTACTCTGAGAAGCTCCAAAACCAGTTCTCAGCCAACGACTCTGCGTCTGTCTGGAAAGGGCTCAAGCAAATCACCAACTACAAGCCGAAAGCCCCCCACTCCATCAACGACCGACGCCTCGCCAACGACCTGAACGAGTTCTACTGCCGCTTTGAAAGACAAAGGGACAGTCCTGCAACCATCCCCCACGACGCCCCCTGACAGCTGCAGCCACAATCCACCACCCCCACCTCCCCAACCTCAAGAGGGGCCTTGGCACCTCCAACCCCCACCCTGAAGTTCCCCCCCACCAGCCCCCTACCCACGCCGAGGACGGCTCTTTCCATCCAGGAGAGGGATGTCAACAAACTCTTCAGGAGACAGAACCCCCGGAAAGCTGCTGGTCCGGATTCTGTCTCACCAGCCAGCCTGAAGCACTGCGCTGATCAGCTGTCTCCAGTCTTCACAGACATTTTTAACACCTCACTGGAGACATGTCATGTGCCAGCCTGCTTCAAGTCCTCCACCATCGTCCCTGTTCCCAAGAAGCCAAGGACCACAGGGCTTAATGACTTCAGACCCGTCGCCCTGACCTCTGTGGTGATGAAGTCCTTTGAGCGCCTTGTGCTCTCACACCTAAAAGACATCACCGACCCCGTCCAGGACCCCCTGCAGTTTGCCTACAGAGCCAACAGCTCTGTAGATGATGCAGTCAACTTAGCCCTTCACTTCATCCTCCGGCACCTGGACTCCACAGGAACCTACGCCAGGATCCTGTTTGTGGATTTCAGCTCTGCCTTCAACACCATCGTCCCAGCTCTGCTCCAGGAGAAGTTCTCCCAGCTGAGTGTGCCCGACTCCACCTGCAGGTGGATCACTGACTTCCTGTCTGACAGGAAGCAGCACGTGAGGCTGGGGAAGCACGTCTCTGACTCCCTGACCATCAGCACCGGTTCCCCCCAAGGCTGTGTTCTCTCTCCTCTGCTCTTCTCCCTGTACACCAACAGCTGCACCTCCAGTCACCAGTCCGTCAAGCTTCTGAAGTTTGTGGACGACACCACCCTGATCGGACTCATCTCTGATGGTGACGAGTCCGCGTACAGATGGGAGGTGGACCCTCTGTTGGACTGGTGCAGCCAGAACAACCTTGAGCTCAACGCTCTAAAGACAGTGGAGATGGTTGTGGACTTCAGGCAGAACCCAGCCCCACCTGCCCCCATCACCCTCTGTGACTCCACAATTGACACTGTGGAATCTTTCCGCTTCCTGGGAACCATCATCTCCCAGGATCTCAAGTGGGAGCCAAACATCAGCTCCCTCATCAAGAAAGCCCAGCAGAGGATGTTCTTCCTGCGGCAGCTCAAGAAATTCAACCTGCCAAAGACTATGATGGTGCACTTCTACACAGCCATCATTGTGTCCATCCTCACCTCCTCCATCACCATCTGGTACGCCGCTGCTACAGCCAAGGATAAGGGCAGGCAGCAGCGTGTCATTCGGTCTGCTGAGAAGGTGATTGGCTGCAGTCTACTGTCGCTCCAGGAACTGTACACCTCCAGGACCCTGAAGCGGGCAGGGAAGATTCTGGCTGATCCCTCCCACCCCGGTCACAGACTCTTTGAGACTCTCCCCTCTGGCCGGAGGCTGCGGTCCATCCGGACCAAAACCTCACGCCACAAGAACAGTTTTTTCCCATCTGCCACCAGCCTGGTTAACAAAGCCCAGAAACCACCCTGACACTCTCCCTTTCCCCCACACCCCCCCCCCTTTTTTGCTGACAGGACACTTGTAACCTGTAACTATGCGTTACATTAACGCTCAGCTTGGACTCCTGCTTTACTTGCACAATGATCACCTGCACTGTTATACTGTTATATTGCTCTTGCATCTTATACTGCTCTACTTTTACTCTCACCCACTTAAAACTGTGCACATATATTTATATTATATTGTAGATATGTTTATACTGTTTAATTTGTACTGTATTGCACCAACTACGCCAAAACAAATTCCTTGTATGTCCAAAAACGTACTTGGCAATAAAGCTTTTCTGATTCTGATTCTGATTATTTAAATGAAACAAAAGGTGCTCAGTGAGTTGAAACCAAAGTCAGGTAGAAATCTGGGAGGTAATAATGAAAGGCTGAACCTCATTAGAGAAAAATGAATTAAAATGACACAGGAAATCAAAAACTCTCCACTCAAGTCACTATGTCCTTTCCTTCACTGTGTTTATCAGCTCAGCAGCATTTTAAAACGTTTTAATGAACAGTAGGGGAACTCTTTGCTGGAGGTTTATTAGTCCGGTCGTGAAAAAGAGCAATTCGTTCCCGCTGCTGATGGATTATTGATGCTGTAGTCATTTCAGAAATCCAGCAGCACCAAGCTCGCTGTATGTTTTTGTTTCTAAAGCTACTTTAACACATCAAACATTAGCAGTGACCACTTCGTGCTGGTGTAGTAATTACACAGCAAACAGCACACAGGTCTTTAATGGAGGAAGTGGCTGCACTCAAGTTGAGCAGAGAATTACTGTGTGCAGCCTAATGTGTTCCTGCAGAGTCCAGGGATTCATACTGTTATATTCACCAACAAGTTCATAAATGAACTCCTGGATTATTCCACCATTAGAGCAATATCAGTTGACAGCAGGAGACTGCATTCAGGACTAAGCTGTAAGTCTGTGGGGTACTTCAGCCGCTGCAGTGATTTTACTGCTCTTCATGTTCTACATCTGAGAAAATCTTTTTTAACCTCCTCATCTTTTGATATCCCAAATCATCAACTTCAACTTTTTAAAGTTTTGCTACTGTATAATGCAACAATCTGTCATATCCTACTGTGCAGGTAGAAATCCAGTATAAAGCTAAGATATTCAGTATTTTGCATACAGTTGTGTTCAAAATAATAGCTGTGTGTTTAAAAATATGAGTAAAGCTTAAAACCCTTAAAATGTTTTTTTATGTCCTTGTGTTGGAAACACTTTATATTATATTCTAAATCATACCATGAAGAAAAATGTATCAGTTTTTTAATCACATTACAAAACAAAAGAAAAAAATTAACATCGGGCTGTTCAGCAAAACAGCGGTGTCGGCATTTTTCTTTACAAAGTCAAATATTTACTGTATAAACAGAAACATATTTTGGATGTATCATTCCTGTGAATCACTAAACTAATATTTAGTTGTATAACTACTGTTTCTGAAAACTGCTTCTGTATTGCATGGAGTCGACCAACTTCTGGCATGTGTGAACAGGTATTCCAGCACAGGATTATTTTATAGCATTCCACAATTCCTCTGCATTTCTTGGTTTTGCCTCAGAAACAGCATTTTTGATGTCACACCACAAGTTTTCGATTGAATTATGTGGTCATTGTTAGTCTGGAACCAAAATACTGCTTGCTTACTGGTGTTTTGGGGGTTGTTGGCTTGTGGAGACACCCATTTTAAGGGCATTTCCTCTTCAGCATAACACAGCATGACCTCTTCAGGTATTTTGATATATGCAAACTGATCCACAATCCCTTGTGTGCAATAAACAGGCCCAATACCATAACGAGAAAAAAAAACCCATATCATGATGCTTGAACCAACAGGGTTCACTGTCTTCAATTCAGTGTTTGGGGGTCATCTGATGAACTGTCTATAGCTCTTGGACCGAAAAAGAGCAATCTTACTTTCATCAGTCCACAAAATCAGAATCAGAATCAGCTTTATTGCCAAGTTCGTACATACAAACAAGGAGTTTGACTCCGGTACACTTTGCTCTTTTGTTCTGTTTTTGCATTACAGAATATACAGAATGTTTTTTTCCATTTCTCTTCAGGCCAGTTGATGTGTTTTTTTTTTTTTTGCAAATTCTGTCCTCTTTAGCGTCTTTTTCTTTTTTTTTAACAAGGAACTTTGCCAATAAATTAGTGGGACGTCTTGACAATAAATTAACTTCACCCAGGCACCTTTTAATTGCCACTGTACTCACCGTTAACAAGTTTCATTTGTCACCCTGGAGTTGATCATTGGCTGAATCTTTGCCATTCTGGCTACTTTTAAATGGTGGTCTCTCATTTTCTTCCTAGTCTCTCTGCTTTTGCTTTAACCTAACAGCCTATCATTTCCCTCTCCAGTTAACATCTTAATCGCAGCCTGCTGTTTTTCTGAACGATGCCTGAAGTGTTCCAAGGTTTTCAAAGAGTAATGGATGTACAACATGTGCTGACATCATCTTTAATTAAGGTCCACCTGATTGACACCTGTTTCTTCACATAATGAGTGACCTCAGTAGCTGAACTCCACATTATTATTTTGATCACACTTCTTACACTCACTTTTTCACTTACACAGACTCAGGAGCCTGCATATAATGAAAGTTGATTCTGTTGGTTTTCTATGACTCTACTACACCTACTTGTAAATTACTTGCCATTTGGTAATATGATTTCTACCAAAAAATATGACTGATCTGGTTAATCTAGTTGGACTGCTATTATTTCGAACACAACTGTATCATGAGCTATTGTATGCAAACTTTTATAACTAAAATATGTAGAAGACCTGGTCACTGCTGTGTCCAGGGTCTCCTTCAATATTAAACTCATAAATATACTAACAGAATTATCCAGAGAAGAGAAATTAAATTGTTTGTATAGAGAAACTAACAACTCTTGATGAACAGCCTCTTCCTATTTCTGTGTCTTTCAGAACCAGTGTGGGTAATTCATAGTTATTATATATCTGAAGACACAAGATCATTGCGGTTCTATTCACATTGCTGTATAAGTACTGTAGATTAGGTAAATGATCAAATTCTGCTGGTTTGTAGACCTGTTCTGTCACATTTGCACCCAGTGTACCTACAGCAGCTATAGTAGCCTACTCCAGAATACACAATTTTCCTTATTAGTCCTTTAGAATGTTTTCAAATAAATAAAATAGATTCCGAGCAGCACTTTGAGACAGTAATGCACACAGTTGTTACCACTCGGCTGGATTATTGTAATGTTCACTTCCTGTCCATTCTTTTTAGGAATCCTTTGAAAATTAGGTTATTTGCTTTTAAAGCTCTCCGTGGCCTTGCCTATACTATATTTCTGAACTGTTGCAGCCTTATACCTGCTCTCTCAGGTTAGCTGACCAGCAGCTCCTCATTGTACTTCAGACTGACCCCAAACTTAGAGGAGATTGTGCTTTTGCTGTAGCAGCTCCCAAATTGTGGAATGATCTGATTTTGGAAATTAGACAAATATCTTCTCTGTGTGTTTTAAAATTTCTTCTGAAACAAATTTTTTTACCCTGGCATTTGACATCCTGTGAGATGTTAGTTTTAAGTCATTTTTATATTATTTGTTTTCAGTTGATTTCTTTTGCTTTTTTATATTGTTTTAATATAATACTGTTTTCTGTGTATTGTGAGTTTTAATGTGTTCTATGTTTTTGTGTGTTTTTGTTTTAAACGTATTTAACTACAGAATTTTGGTCCTGTGCTGGTTGTTTAAAGTGCTTTATATATAAAGTTTGATTGGAATAATAAGTTTTGATCTATCATTTGATTTTTGATAAGAAAAACAAAGGCATTTGCAAAGATCCAACAGAAGTACATTTAATTTTACAAGTTATGTATTATGTTATGGGTTTATGATGTTTACAGAGTAGAATCTGAGCCTGAAAACCCTGACACCCTTGTCATCTCATGCACTGGTTATGATTAAAAAGTTAAAAATTAAAATTTGACGTTCACTTTCAACAGTTCTTTCGTCTTGTTCAGATTTTTCTTTAATGAAGAAACTTTACAACCCTTATTTAGCTCAGTTTAGATTCCTTTAACACCGACACTAAAACTGTTTAAATCATGTTTAGGGACTGAATAAGGCACTGTAAATTTAAGTGTTTAAACTTTTATTACCTGTGAAATTCAGTTTATATACAGCACTACCTCACTGCTTACTTCCTGAAATGCAACAACATCCATTAACTATTGGAACATTGTTACCTGATTGACTGTTAATACTGAGCATCCTTTTAATATTTAAATGTTATATGTGAGGTGGTTTGATTTTGATTTTATAACTGATCTAAACATTCAACTCTATTATGTTTATGTTGCTTCTCCTGTCTGTGTGCTGCTAACCTGTTTTCACCTCTAGGTGCCGCTAGTTGGAAGACACTGGAGGGTGTGACAGACTCGTTATTCCATCAGCCCGGGAGGATGGATTGCCAGCACTTCGTTGCCTGAGTGTTTTGCCCTCTGCGGTATTTCAATCTGGCCTGCTCTTGCCTTGAGCCTGTTTCCGGAGAATAACCTCGTGTTAATACTTCCCTTCTCTTGCCTATTCTAGGTTCTGACTACGGACTGGAACCAAGCAATCCTGAACCGTCGACTAGCAGTGTGGAATTGTTTCCCTGACTTTGGACTGAATCTAGCTGCCAATCCTTGGACCCTCTGGAGCTCCTGCCCGCACTCGAACCCTGTCCACCCCTCCGGCGTTTGCTTCAGCCTGGATCACCCCTCTGGCTTCAGTGGTGCCATAGGCAGCCATACCATACAACCCAGACTCTCTTCGTGCAATGCATGGCGTTTTGTTCCCGAGCTGTTTGTTTGGCCTGCAGCCCGCATTTAAATAAAATCAACTAAAATGTTCTCTGCCTACGAGTGTCTCTGCATGTGGGTCAAATTGGCCCTTAACATTATGACAGAACACTCAGGCCAGCCGGACCCTGCAGAGGCTCTCCAGAGAACCTTAAATGAACATAGCCAGCAGATCCAGTCACACAGTACGACCCTCCGAACCCTTATCGACCAGCAATGGCAGACAAACCAGCAGCTGCATCAAATGGTGTCCCTCCTGCAGCATGCTCTGAGCCCTAGGCCCGCCGCACCCACGGGGGGAGCGCAGCTGAGCCTCCAGTATCTCAGCAACTTTTGCAAGGCCGTGACGTCTCTTCCCCCAACCAGGAGAAGTTTTCCGTGGAGGTTGGGAGCTGTCACGGTTTCCTGCTCCAGTGCTCGCTTGGGTTTAATCGGTCACCACAAGCATTTCCCCATGATAATGTCAAAATCTCGTACATCCTGGGCTTGTTGACCTGCAGAGTGCTGCAGTGGGCGGAGGCAAGGTTCACAGACTGTAACCACTTTGGTGTGACCTATGATAACTTCAAGAGTTTACACAGACATTTGATCTAACTTCTGACCAGTCTAGTGTGGCCCGCAAGTTGTGGGCGTTAAAACAGCAAAATCGCCCCCTAGCTGAGTTTTCGATTGACTTCCGCACTATGGCTTCGGCCTCGGGCTGGAACGCCAGCGCGTTAAAGGCGGCGTTTTTCAAGTCCCTGGACGAAGCTGTAAAAGACGAAATGGCCTTGGTTGATGAGCCTGACAGTTTGGACAAGTATATAGCCCCAGCTGTCCGCCTGGATTCTCGGTTGAGGGAGAGAATGCGGGCCCGCTCAGATAGAGTTGTGGCGCGGCAGCAGCAAGCTTCTCCGTCCCTGCACTGGTGCTGCACACCCCGGCGGCCAGCCACACTGAACCAGAGCCAATGCAGTTGGGGAGGGGTAGGCTCTCTCCAGATGAGCGACAGCGTCAGCGAGAGGCCAACCAGTGCTTCTATTGCGGATCCCCGGAACACTTCATCTCGGACTGCTCCATTCGGCCCAAAGGACTCTCTCCGTGCAATGCATGGCGTTTTGTTCCCGAGCTGTTTGTTTGGCCTGCAGCCTGCATTTAAATAAAATCAACTAAACTGTTCTCTGCCTACGAGTGGTTCTGCATGTGGGTCAAATCGGCCCTTAACATTATGACAGTTTTCTTTAGAGGATGAACTGTGCTAAAATGTGAGTTTTACTATTTAAGAATCCTTAATTAATTGGATTGTTGTTTGTACATGCTTATTTATAACCAATGCACATTTCCACTAACACCAATTTATTTTAAAACAGAGATAGAAAAAAAAATTATGAAGCTTCGGTGTAAAACTGATGCAGACTTGATGTGTTCATATTCTACAGTGTTCAGCTTTCCAATGAACTGTTAGTTAAGTGTTCAGAGGTTAATTAACAGCTCTCATATTTAAAAATAAATAAAACTCATAGTAATCTCTTCTGCCCTGTTTGCCTTCTTTAATTGCCCTTTCTTCTATAAAAAGCTTCACTACAAAAAAGGGTATCGGTAATTTTCCTTTAACCTTCATCCTCTCACTGCTGTCATCAGCAATTAAACTTGAAAAGGATATAAAAAAATCACAATGAAAACCTGCTGGACACATTTAGTCTATAACAAAAAGATTATTGAATTCCGTTTGTTTATCTGACGGCTTTTTTTTCCTCTTTCTGGCCATCGCCTGCAGCCGCTCACATCGCACAGGAAAATATAATCAGAGAACAAAGCGACCAAAGGCCGAGTGGAGTTTGATTAAATCAGTGCTGAATGGGATGCTGTGAGTGGGTATTGTTGGACGCTGTTTAGAAAACATGTGCGTTTCTGTGCACACCAAGACCTGTTTAATTCATTAGTGCAGCCACATCTGACGCAGATGAAATGTATCGTCCCATATTGGCTCAGAGCTTCATGATCTATAAAATCTATGAAAATAAAAATGGAAATAAGTCTGTCATCAAAGGAGAGAAATGTATTAACGTTTGTTACATTATATGATGACTCTGCTCAATGAAGTGGCAGTTAATCCAAAAATAATCTGTCTCAGAAAGATGATGTTTGATTTGATTAAGGTTGCCTCTTTAATTACTGTTTATCACTCAGTGGGAAAAACAATTAATTTAGGTCCTCAATTTAATCAAAAATCATACAAATACACCCTAAATAGCAAGAATAGCCAAGTTAAAAAGTCAGTATAGTAATTATACAGATCAATGATAGAGATGTAAATGATTAAAGTAGCAAGGAACTGGTAGATCATAAATGTCCATAATATACTTTTGTTATGTGTTGTTGGTCATTACCCTTGTCCGTTGTTGTAATTCAAATCCTACCTGAAAACTGCTGGTTAAGGATAAGTGTAAATAGAGTAAGATTGTTATTCACGCTGGCGGTAATGACACCCGGTTACGTCAATCGGAGTTCACCAAAGTTAGTTTTGCTTCGGTCTGTAAGTTTGCCAAAACAATGTCGGACTCCGTAATTTTCTCTGGTCCCCTCCCCGATCTGACCAGTGACAACAGGTTTACTCAGACTAAAAAGAAAAATCTGTTGGAACCCAGCCATGGATTTCAACATTAAACTCTGGTACAAATTCTTCTGGAACTTTTCAAAATAAAGTGCATGAACCTTCTTCCAGCACAGCCAGGAAACGGGATAACTGCAGACTTCCTGTGATGCCATTGCCCAAATAAAAGCACAGCTGTTGCTAAATCTGCCCTCTTCCACACAGCCTTCGAAAGGGACCGGATAGGGGAGACAAGCGCGCTGATGTCTCTTTTCTGGCAAAAAGACATAACTCTTCAATTGGATCCAACAGTGTCATACGATCACGCGATCATATGCACAAGTTAAGCATGAGTGAATAACTGTTTGTGTACCCAGTATTCATTCATAAAAACGGGAATTAAGGTACACGCCTGGCTTGACTTTCTCTCTCTGAGGCCTGCAGAAGCAAACTGTCCCAGAGAAGTTCTCTACAGAGAAGCGGTCTCTATGAAGCCGAGCGGAGCGGTCTCCCAGTCTGGAAGGAAGACAGCAGAGACCCCATCACCGTGGTAACGGTAAGGTGCAGTGTGGTTGGCAGACAGAACGGGCCGTCTTTCATCCACAGCCACGGAGGTTAGCTAGAAACTAACCGTTTGTTCACAGACCGGCCGACAGAACAGCCGCCACTCCCACAGCTAAAGAGGTTAGCTGGAAGCTAACCCTTTGTTCACAGAGCTCTATTCAAACTTCATCATCGCTTGGCCAATGTTCCTCAACACAGTTCATGGGGTTAAGTGTTTGGGCAGAAAAACATAGAAGTGATTTAGGTTGAAATGATCTAAACGTTTTTCCTTTTATGTTTTTCATTTTAAATTTGGTTTTGTTTGTGTTGAACTCAGCTATCTTGGTGCTAGCAGACTATCTGCAGCACACGTGCTCAGGTTGTGTTCTTTGTGTGTTTTTAAGGTTAAGACAAACTTTATTAAAGGGTGATTTTAAACAGAAGGTTGATCATAATGTGCCATCCGCACCTATGCATTTTAACCCTTTTATTAATGGTAATTTTAAAGGTGTGTGTTTGAATCTGGTGCAAAGCTAGCAGCTTCTTTGTTAGCTTAACTGCGAACAGCTATGGACATGTGCTTGCTGCTAAATAATATTTACCCAGAAAGGTTTAGTTTTCAATCCAGTAAATAATGTGTCCTTAACATCATTTTACTAAATTTGATAACTAAGTAAACACCATTAAGCCCCATTTCTTCAGAAAGATTTGGCTCTTTTCCAAAATACTCAATAATATTTCTTCAAATATTATTTTAATAAATAAAGGCAGTTAATTAGACACCGTTGAGAATTAGTCATCCAGGAGGTTGGTTTTATTCAGCAGATCATTATTTAAAACATTATTTTATTAAAATAATGTTTTATCTGATCTTGCATTGTGAATGGTTGTCTAAACGTTTGCTGATTTTTGCTTAAGTTAGTTCCAAGACAAACTTAACTTCATTTCCAGATTCTTCAAGATAATCCTTGGTCCTCAAACATAAATAACATTCCATGGTAATGTTGCATCACTCTTTTGCTCATGGTTTTCAGTCATCCTTAATCAACTTGTTTATATTGTACATAGCCCATTAGTCTTCGTTATTCTTTAATTCTGCTTGGTAGTTGGATTGTTTTAGCATAGTAAAGATTTTGTTGATTGAAATATATTTGACTTTGAGTAGACTTATTTTTGTTAATAAATTCTTGTATTTTAAGAAATTGTGTGAATTCATTCCATATATGTGCAGAGTTTATGCTGTTCAATAATGTCAGAGCTCGTCTCACACCTTTCTATTTTGTCCTAATACCATCGCCTTACTAGGCTGGTATTCACAGGACAACCCTTAACAGACCGAAATATTATTTGATAAAATATTAAAATATTTATATTAAATAATATTCTCAGATTCATAATCCCAACAAATCAAACACTTAAATGTGGCTTACTGAACATAAGATCTCTCTCTTCAAAGACTTTGCAAGTTATTGACCTGATTTTCAGATTGATTTATTTTGCCTCACAGAAACCTGGCTGCAGCAAGAGTATTATGTTACTATAAAAGAGTCAACTCCTATTTATTGTTTAAGTTTTCACATTCCTCAAAATACTGGGTGAGGAGGAGTAGCAACCATCTTTCAGTCCGATTTATTGATTAGTCCCAGACCAATCAATAGCTACAACTCTTGAATATTTAATCCTTAGTTTTACTGATCCATTACAAAGCACTAAAGCCACTTCTGTTTGTTGTTTTGTACCATCCACCAGGCCCTTACTCTCAATTTCTAGATCCGGTTTTAGACCTTTTATCTGATTTAATGTTAAATACAGATAAGGTTATTATAGTGGGGGATTTTAACATTCACGTTGACACTGAAAGTGATAGCCTAAATATAGCCACTAATGCTATCTTAGACTCAATTGGCTTTGCTCAAAACATTAACAAACCTACCCACCTTTGTCTTCATTCTCTGGACCTTGAGCTGTCATATGGTATTGAGTGTAAAGACATAATATTTTCTCAGAATCCTGTCCTGTCTGACCATTTTTTAATAACCTTTGAGTTTAATTTAACTGAGTACTCCTCACCTGAAAGAAAATTTCATTATAGTAGATTATTATCAGACATACGGTAACAACCTTTAAAGAATCTTTTCAACTTTTAATTTCCTAATTATCACAGAAAAACACAGTGGAGGGCAATAATTTTGCTTCTTCCCCTTCACAAATTGATTATCTTGTTCATAGTGTTACTTCATCATTGCATTGTGCATTAGACAATGCAGCCCCCTTGAAAAAGAAGGTAATTATTCATAGGGGGCTGGCTCCCTGATTTAATTCAGAGCTGCGTACTTTAAAGCACAATGTTAGGAAATTGGAGAGGAAATGGCGCTCTACACACCTAGAGGATTCCTACTTAATCTGGAAAAATAGCCTACTGTTGTATAAAAAGACACTTTGCCAAGCCAGAACATCTTATTTCTCATCATTAATAGAAGAGAACAAGAATAATCCTAGGTTTCTCTTTAGTACAGTTGCTAAACTTACAGAGAGTCACAGAGCTCTGTTGAGCCATCCATTCCCTTAGCTCTCTGCAGTCATGACTTTATGGGATTCTTCTTAAATAAAATTGATTCTATTAAAAATAAAATCTTTGACATACTTCTGAAGATTATTACTTCATCCTCAGCAAGTGAGACAACATAGGAAGTAACTGTAGAACTTGATCTGTGTTTGGTCTGTTTTGATCCTGTGGAGCTTCCTGAGTTATCAGAAATATTAGCTTCATCTAAACCTTCAACTTGTATGTTAGACCCAATCCTAACCAAGTTATTTAAGGAAGTGTTCCCTCTGGTTACCATTCCCATTTTAGATATGATTAATCTATCCTTAGTAAATGGAAATGTACCACAAGCCTTTAAGGTAGCTGTAATTAAACTTTTACTTAAGAAACCTTCGCTTGATCGAGATGACTTGAAAAATTACGGACCTATATCCAACCTTCCATTCTTATCTAAAATTCTTGAGAAAATAGTCGCTAATCAAATGTGTGAGGATTTACACAGAAATTACCTGTTTGAAGAGTTTCAGGCAGGCTTCAGAGCTCATCATAGCACTGAAACAGCTCTGCTGAAAGTCACTAATGATATTCTTATGGCCTCAGATAATGGACTTGTGTCTGTACTTGTCCTGTTAGATCTCAGTGCTGCATTTGATACAGTCGATCACAATATTCTCTTAGAAAGGCTGGAATATTCTGTAGGGATCAGGGGAACAGCACTAGGCTGGTTTAAATCTTATCTGTCTGACAGATTCCAGTTTGTTCATGTAAATGATAAATCATCTTTAAACTCCAGGGTTAATTGTGGAGTACCACAGGGTTCAGTACTTGGGCCAATTCTCTTTACTATATATATGCTTCCAATAGGTAAAATTATCAGGCAGCATAGATTATCAGGCAGCATACATTTTCACTGTTACGCTGATGATACTCAGCTTTGCTTATCCATAAATCCTGATGAGTCCAACCAATTAGATAGACTACAAGCATGTCTTGAAGACATAAAAACTTGGATTACTTTAAAATTTCTGCTTCTAAATTCAGACAAGACAGAAGTTGTCGTCTTTGGACCGGAGTCTTTAAAAAAGAAACTGCTTAGTCGATCACTTAACCTGGATGGCATTAAATTGACCTCCGGTAATAAAGTTATTTTTGATCAGGACATGTCATTTGAATCCCATATTAAACAGGTTTCTAGGATTTTCCTTCTTTCACCTCCGGAACACCTCTGTTTCACCTCTTGGAGGAGTTCAGTGAGGCCATGGAGAAGGACTGCCGGTTGGCCTCAAAGCGATTCTGGCAATCCGTCCGGCACCTCAGGAGGGGGAAGCAGTGCTTTGCCAACACTGTTTATAGTGGGGATAGGAGGCTGCTGACCTCAACTGAGGACATTATTGGGCGGTGGAAGGAGTACTTCGAGGATCTCCTCAATCCTTCCATCACGCATTCCCTGGTGGAAACAGAGGCTGGGGACTCGGGGTTGGACTCTTTCATCACCCAGGCTGAAGTCACCGAGGTGGTTAAAAAGCACCACGGTGGCAGGGCTTTGGGGGTGGATGAGATCCGCCCTGAGTACCTCAAATCTCTGGATGTTGTGGGGCTGTCATGGTTGACACGCCTCTTCAACATTGCATGGCAGTCGGGGACATTGCCTCTGGACTGGCAGACTGGGGTGGTGGTCCCCCTTCATAGGAAGGGCGACCTAAGGGTGTGTTCCAATTTCAGGGGGATCACACTCCACAGCCTCCCTGGTAAGCATTCGACTGTGTCCCTCATGATGCCCTGTGGGGGGTGCTCCAGGAGTATGGAATCGGGGGCCCTTTATTAGGGGCCATCCGGTTCCTGTACGAGCGGAGCAGGAGTTTGGTCCGCATTGCCGGCACTAAGTCAGACCTGTTCCCGGTGCATGGTGGACTCTGGCAGGGCTGCCCTTTGTCACCGGTCCTGTTCATAACTTTTATGGACAGGATTTCTAGATGCAGCCAAGGGCCGGAGGGGTCTGGTTTGGGGACCAGTGGATTTTGTCTCTTCTTTTTGCAGATGACGTGGTCCTGCTGGCCCCCTCTAGCCAAAACCTACAGCATGCGCTGGGGCGGTTCGCAGCCGAGTGTGAAGTGGCTGGGAGGAGGATCAGCTCCTCCAAGTCAGAGGCCATGGTACTCGACTGGAAAAGGGTGGCTTGTCCTCTTCAGGTTGGAGGGGAGTTCCTGCCTCAAGTGGAGGAGTTCAACTATCTCGGGGTCTTGTTCACGAGTGAGGGAAGAATGGAGCGGGAGATCGACAGACGGATCAGTGCGGCTGCCGAAGTAGTGGGGGCGCTGTGCTGGTCCGTTGTGGTGAAGAGAGAGCTGAGCCAAAAAGCGAAGCTCTCAATTTACCAGTCGGTCTATGTTCCTACCCTCACCTATGGCCATGAACTTTGGGTCATGACCGAAAGAACGAGATCCCGGATACAAGCGGCTGAAATGAGCTTCCTCCCTAGGGTGGCCTGGCACTTCCTTAGAGATAGGGTGAGAAGCTCGGCCATTGGGGAGGGGCTTGGAGTAGAGCCACTGCTCTTCCACATCAAAAGGAGCCAGTAGAGGTGGCTCGGGCATCTATACCAGATGCCTCCTGGACGCCTTCCTCGGGAGGTGTTCCAGGCACATCCCACTGGGAGGAGGCCCAGGACACGCTGGAGGGACTATGTCTCTCAGCTGGCCTGGGGACGCCTTGGGCTCCCCCCAGAGGAGCTGGAGGAGGTGTCTGGGGAGAGGACGTCTGGGTGTCTCTGCTGAGTCTGCTGCCCCCACGACCTGGTCCCGGATAAGCGGAAGACGACGAGTACGAGTACCTCCGGAACATTGCCAAAATTAGAAATATCCTATTCAGGAGTGACGCTGACAAACTAGTCCATGCATTTGTTACTTCAAGGCTGGACTGTTGTAATTCTTTACTATCAGGATGTCCGCAAAGTGCAGTTAAAAGCCTTCAGCTGATTCAAAATGCTGCAGCAAGAGTTCTGATGAAAATTAAAGA
The DNA here is from genome assembly GCF_021462225.1 of Girardinichthys multiradiatus. NCBI lineage: Eukaryota > Metazoa > Chordata > Actinopteri > Cyprinodontiformes > Goodeidae > Girardinichthys > Girardinichthys multiradiatus. Next base: position 33,497,845 of record NC_061815.1, on the reverse strand, counting down.
GAGATCATATTTCTCTTATTTTAGCTACCATTCATTGGCTCCCTGGTAAATCCAGAATATAATTTAAAACTCTCCTGCTCGCATATAAAGCCCTTAATGATCTAGCTCCTTTATACAACAGAGATCTTATCGTTCCATATGTTTCTAACAGAGCACTTTGTTCTCAGACTGCAGGTTTACTGGTGGTTCCTACAGTCTCTAGAAGTAGAATGGGAGGCAGATCATTTAGTTATCAGGCCCCTTTCTTGTGGAACAGCTCCCAGTTTTAGTTTGTGAAGCAGACACCCTGTCTACTTCTAAGGCTAGGCTTAAAACTTTCCTTTTTGATAAAGCTTATAGTTAGAGTGGCTTAGGTTATCCCGAGCTATCTCTGCAGTTATGCTGCCATAGGCTTAGGCTGCTGGAGGACATAATGACCACTTTCACCCTCTTCGCTACATTTCCATACTATTCTCCAATTTTGCATTATTTGCTGTTATGTCAGGTTTTAACTTTATGTTCTCTCTCTATTCTCTTTCTAGAAGGTACATCTGGCCTGTGTCTGTGTCTACCTGTGACACCTTTCTGGAGAGGGGCATCGTCCAAGCTTCTGCTGGCAACAACTTAATGCTCACCCTCTACTGATGATCCACATGGCCCTGTATTTCATTGTTTAACCATTTCTCTCTCCTAGACATAGCAATTGACTGAGCTTTTACTGTAACTAATTATATGTGCTATCTTTCAGATTCTAACCTTGAAAACTGGATCAGAGTTTATCTGCTCTTTCTTCCTAGATGAAACAACTAAAGGAGCTACATCCATTAACATTTATTTTTCCTTCCCATAGAAAGTACTCCTGGATCAGTGCTTCTGTGTTCTTTTTGTGTCTCTGCTCTGTTCTCTCAAACCCCCAGTCAGTCGTGGCAGATGACCGCTCACACTGATCCTGGTTCTGCTGGAGGTTTCTTCCTGTTAAAAGGGAGTTTTTCCTCTCCACTGTCACTACATTCATGCTCAGTATGAGGGATTGCTGCAGAGTCAACGCCAGGGACTGTCCACTGTCGCTACATGCTCATCCAGGAGGAGTGACTGCTACAAGTCTCTGACTCGATGCAATCTGCTGGGTTTCCTTAGATAGAAAAACTTTTTATCCAATTTGAATAAATACCTCAATCTAACTGCACTGTTCAATGGTTAGGATTAATTGGAATGTATGTTCCTGACTTTTGTGAAGTGCCTTGAGACAACATGTTTTGTGAATTGGTGCTATATAAATAAACTGAATTGAATTGAATTTCAGTTGGAAGTTTAAAGGTAATGGAGCAGTAACTAAACCATGTGGACGTGGCAGAAAACGGATCAACGGGTTCCACCAGGTGTCTAATGAGGCAGGCGGTCAGTAATCTCAACTGACCTCAAAAGACCTACAGCAAGACTTGGTGAAAACCAATAAGGTTTCTGTTCCCTCTGTATGGCACACAATAAGCACTAAAGGACAACCCATAAGTACAGCAAAAGTCAGCTCTAAATTGTTCACACCAAAATAAATACATCAAAGAGAGTTTATAATTCTTGTCTGTGGAGATTTCAATCAAAGCTGGACTTTTTCTGATGAGCAGCATGTCTGAAGGAAGAACAATGGAGCATAGACTGAAAAGAACACCATGCCTTAGGTGAACTATGATGCTGTCCTAGTGATGCCAAGCATGATATAGGAAGGTTACCTGCATCTAACTGTTGAAAATCTCATGCAGGGTTAAAAAAATGGTTACAGTAGTTAAACCTGAATGTATCAGAGAGCTGGAGGCCCCTTGACCGTGAGGAGTGGGCTAAGACTGTCAGAAGATGGTGTCTAGCTAAGAATTACTTTTGAAGCAGGTCATAAAAGCAGGGTAGTGCTCTAAAAGGTACTATAAATGTTTGTCATGAAAGAGTGGGATAATTTAGAGACTAGGGTAGTCATTAAAACAGGGATTTTGTGTTTTGTTGTGTTAAGCAACTTAAATTGGGGACTAAATTAGTTCAGGTACAACTGTATAATTTCAGCAAATTTCAGAGCCACTGCTTTACTTGGACCGTCTAAAAATGAGATGGAGTCAAGGAACCATCCTATTCAGCTATCCAAGATGCCACGTGTCTCCTTTCATTGCAGGTAAGCATCAAGTGTAAACCAACAACACTTAAAAAGGTGCTTCTTGTTTTACTTCTAGACAAATTCTGTCTGGAAGTGCTGCTGTGGCCCAAAACCAATCAGAACGTATTTCTTGATTTTAACCTTTGCTAATTTCTTTCATTGGTTATTCTAGATTGATAATGTATATCTCTATTGGGACATTTTTTTTTCCTATTTCCATGCTGCCTTAAGGCCACCAAAAATGTTGATGTACATTATTAAACTGATGATGCACAATACTATGTATCTCAAAGAAATTGTTTGTCTTCTGTCTTTACGGACTGGGGAAAAGCATTCCAGGGATTCAGGATGGGATGTTTCTTGGGTGCTTTGAATCTGTATTTAAAAACTAAGACAAGTGTTTTTCTTTGTCTGACCCTCCTTCTTTAGAATCCTTCTTTGGTTTGCTTTTTGTATTGATTTTTTTTTATTTCTTTCTTTGTGATTTTTTTGCTGTGTAACACTAAAAACTTCAAGATCTTTGTAATAATGCATGTAAGTAAGCATTCTGATCTTTAAACTGTACAAAACAAAACCAAAATGTATATAGTTGATTTGAATATCTCTGGCTGAAGTACTTTTAAATGACTGACAAGTAGAAAAATATTTCATACTACTTTTTCAGCAGTTTCTAGCAAGGTGGACTTTTTTTGTCCTTAGAGACAAATGTGTTAGGATTTTTAAAGGTACTTTTACAGGTAAATGCAGACTTGACTTGCATAAACATCTTTAATAAAACTTCCAGTGTACACTCATAAACACGTGAACAGACACATACTCCTCCCTCAGAAGTAATCTTCATCCCATAATTGCCTTTGGTGTTTATTTCTCTTCATCTGCTGCTTTCTGGTTTCAACACCGCCCTTCATTAACTCGCCTCCAAAGTCATCAACGAGGCACAAAAGGCAGAGCACCCATTTCCATGGAGGCTGAATAGACCCTAACTGGAGAAAAAAGATGCTTTAAACTGCAAAGACAAACAGGAAGTGGGCAAAAGCGCAGCCCAAACAGCTGCATGTTTGTGTCTCCTTGCCTCTCAATCAAAACCGTTGACACAAACTGTTGTTAGAGATGATTCTTTTTCATCTGAGCTATTCTGTAAACCTTCGGCTCTGATTGGGCTTTCACTGTCTGACTTTAGTCATGATGAAAAAAGGAAACTGGAGAGGTCTTTCTGCTTCTACTGAAAACCCTCTTCAGGGTTTCTTTTCACACAGAGCTCCATCTTTTTCTGTGTGATTGAAGACAAAGGCTTCTTTGCTTTCAGAGAGACAGCAGCTTCTTTCTTCAAAGCAATCAGAAGCTCTTTAAGTTTGGGTTCTTTAACTGTTAGTGTCTTGTTTTAAGCCTAAACATCAGACTGGAGATCTTCAAGAGCTCCACCTGCACACAATTCACTGTGTTCATAAACTACAATAGCTCCAGGGCTTCATAAATGCTGATTATAAGACGATTCACAATTTTAGTTTTTGATACAGACAGCATTAATTCATCTGAAGTCTTTTCCAATTAACATTGTACTGTATATTATAACTGACATCCACTCATTGTCATTGCCGGGTCTCACTGTCATGACAGTGAGACCTAGAGGGGTATGGTTGGGAGGAATGGTCCTCCCATTCTGAACTAGAGTGGTGTTTTGTTACTGGACTTCTGAGCTCGTCAAAGATTGTCCATAACTTACATCATATTCAAGCATAAGGTTGTCCATATGTGCTCTTGGCACCAGGACACTATAGGCCGCAGTTCGATGATTGACTTTGTTGTCTTGTCATTTGATCACAGGCTGCATGTCTTGGACACTCGGGTGAAGAGGGGAGCGGAGCTTTCCACTGGCCACTACCTGGTGGTGAGCTGGCTCCGATATTGGAGGAGGATGCTGGTCAGAACTGGCAGACCCAAACGAATCTTGAGGGTCTGCTGGGAACGCCTGGCAGAGTCTTCTGTGAGGTGGAGCTTCAACTCCCAACTCCGGGAGAGCTTCAAACACGTTCCAGGGGAGATGGGGGACAGTGAGTCCGAGTGGGCCATGTTCTGCACCTCCTTTGCCGAGCAGCTTTCCGGAGCAGTGGTCGCAAGGTTGTTGGTGCCTGTCGCGGCGGCAATCCTCGTACCTGTCGGTGGACACCAGTAGTGAGGGATGCTGTCCTATTGGGTCTTTTCGGCCTTTGGGACTCTGGAAGCAGCTGATGGGTACTGGCAGCCCAAGCGACATGCGGCTCAGGTGGTTGCTGAGGCAAAAACTTGGACATGGGAGAAGTTCAGAGAGGACATGGAAAACGTACGGCTTCGAGGCGATTCTTGTCCACCATCCGGCGTCTTGGCATGGGGAAGAGGTATACCATAAGCACTGTTTATAGTGGGGAGGGTGTGCTGCTGACCTCAACTCGGGACATTGTGGGTTGGTGGGTAGAGTACTTTGAAGACCTCCTCAATCCCACCAGCATGTCTTCGACTGAGGAAGTGGAGCCTGGGGACCTTGGGGGTGGGCTCTCCAATCTCAGGTGCAGAGGTCACCGAGGTGATCAAAAAGCTCCTCAGTGGTAAGGCCCTGGCAGTGCATGAGATTACCCCGGAGTTCCTTAAGACTCTTGATGTTGTAGGGTTGTGTTGGTTAACACGACTTTGCAGCAATGCGTGGACATTGGGGGCAGTTCGACTGGATTGGCAGACCGGGGTTGCCCTATTCAAAAAGGGGACCATAAAGTATGTTTCAACTATAGGGGAGTCACACTCTTAAGCCTCCCTGGGGTTCTGGAGAGGAGGGCCTGTTGGATAGTCGAACCTCAGATTCAGGAAGAGCAGTGGGGTTTTTGTACAGGCCGTGGAACACTGGACCAGCTTTACACCCTCAGGATGGTCCTGGAGGGTGCATGGGAGTTCGTCCAACCAGTGCAACCAGTACATGTACTTTGTGGACTTGGAGAAGGCATTCGACCGTGTCCCCCTGGGAATCCTATGGGGGGTACTCCGGGAGTATGGGGTACGGGGCCCTTTTATACGGGCAGTTAGGTCCCTGTACGCTGACAGGTGAGATAAATACATGGAAATCAATCTGTGGTAATGAGAGTTGACTTGAAAGATGATAATCTCTAATATTGGTCTGTATTTAAACTCTCACCTATGATCATGAGATTTGGATCATGGCTGAATGAATTACATTTTGGATACATTTCCACTACTGGGTGGTTTGTCTGGGCCAAAGAAAGAAGAGGAGGGGCTACGTAATTTGAGAAGAGTTGTTGCTCCTCTTCATCCAAAGGATATGTAAAGAAGAATGCCATGATTGTGAATAATGGACTCTGGAGCAGGCAACAATTGCTGACAGATAAACATCTAAACTGTATTTCAGAGAACAGATGGTGACTTGGGGTGTCTGGAATTCCTATGGGTTTTGTCTTGGTCGCTGAGGAGGAGGGGTAGAGCTTAATGTTTGAAGAGCTGATAAACAGAGAATCTTTTAAAGGGAAAAGCATGAGATGTTACTGTTGCAGGAGAGGTAGACTTTCAGAATCAGAATCGGAATCAGAAAAGCTTTATTGCCAAGTATGTTTTTGGACATACAAGGAATTTGTTTTGGCGTAGTCGGTGCAATACAGTACAAATTAAACAGTATAAACATATCTACAATATAATATAAATATATGTGCACAGTTTTAAGTGAGTGAGAGTAAATATAGAGCAGTATTGGGTGCGAGAGCAGTTCAACAGTGCAGATGATCAGTGTGCAAGTATGGCAGTGCAAGTAAAGCAGGAGTCCAAGCTGAGCGTTAATGTAACGCATAGAGTTACAGGTTACAGGTGTCCTGTCAGCAAAAAAGGGGGGTGTAGGGGAAAGGGAGAATGTCAAGGTGGTTTCTGGGCTTTGTTAACCAGGCTGGTGGCAGATGGGAAAAAATTGTTCTTGTGGCGTGAGGTTTTGGTCTGGGTGGACCGCAGCCTCCTGCCAGAGGGGAGAGTCTCAAAGAGTCTGTGACCGGGGTGGGAGGGATCAGCCAGAATCTTCCCTGCCCGCTTCAGGGTCCTGGAGGTGTACAGTTCCTGGAGCGACAGTAGACTGCAGCCAATCACCTTCTCAGCAGACCGAATGACACGCTGCAGCCTGCCCTTATCCTTGGCTGTAGCAGCGGCGTTCCAGATGGTGATGGAGGAGGTGAGGATGGACTCAATGATGGCTGTGTAGACGTGCACCATCATAGTCTTTGGCAGGTTGAATTTCTTGAGCTGCCGCAGGAAGAACATCCTCTGCTGGGCTTTCTTGATGAGGGAGCTGATGTTTGGCTCCCACCTGAGATCCTGGGAGATGATGGTTCCCAGGAAGCGGAAATATTCCACAGTGTCAATTGTGGAGTCACAGAGGGTGATGGGGGCAGGTGGGGCTGGGTTCTGCCTGAAGTCCATAACCATCTCCACTGTCTTTAGAGCGTTGAGCTCAAGGTTGTTCTGGCTGCACCGGTCCAACAGATGATCCACCTCCCATCTGTACGCGGACTCGTCACCATCAGAGATGAGTCCGATCAGGGTGGTGTCATCCACAAACTTCAGAAGCTTGACAGACTGGTGACTGGAGGTGCAGCTGTTGGTGTACAGGGAGAAGAGCAGAGGAGAGAGAACACAGCCTTGGGGGGAACCAGTGCTGATGGTCAGGGAGTCAGAGACGTGCTTCCCCAGCCTCACGCGCTGCTTCCTGTCAGACAGGAAGTCAGTGATCCACCTGCAGGTGGAGTCGGGCACACTCAGCTGCGAGAGCTTCTCCTGGAGCAGAGCTGGGATGATGGTGTTGAAGGCAGAGCTGAAATACACAAACAGGATCCTGGCGTAGGTTCCTGTGGAGTCCAGGTGCCAGAGGATGAAGTGAAGGGGTGAGAAAACCCGCAGATACTGAGGCTGACAAGTGACGGTGTTTGGTGGCTTGTTGGTGATGAATCTCTCTTTCTTTTGTTCTCCAAGGAGGAGCCTGCGGTAGAGCGGTTGGTGCCGGAGGATGGAGGGACAGGTAAGTGGAAGGTAAATGGCGTGGAGAAGGCGACTGCTCAGGATTCTTCCAGGAGCAGATGGGACTCACATAGAGGAAAATCCCATTGGATTAATGGAAACATGTACTCCAACACAAACTGGGGCAGTATCCTTGTGGCAGAAGAAAAGACTCAGGTAAAAGCGAGCATAACAAGAGCAGCAATAGCAAAGAATGCTGGCCGGATTATTGCACTAGAAGAGCTAACAATCTGGGGTCTTCATTTTGGTTCTTAACTTCTATAAAGGGCCTCCCAGATTAATCAGAATCAGTATCAGCTTTATTGCCAAGTTTGTGCATACAAACAAGGAATTTGACTCCGGTACACTTTGCTCTTTTGTTCTGTTGTTGCATTACAGAATATACAAATTTACAATTTACAATGTACAATATACACATATCTGATAAAAAAGGTGCATTTGCAACATCTGTATGCTGTTGTTCTGTACTCTGTCCTCATGAACAGCAGCTCTGGGGCCCCACCTGCAGTCACACTCTGCTGAGAGGAGTTAGGAGAGACACGCAAACATGCTCCAACCTGCACCCAGCTCTGAGGAAAAGCGAGAGAACAGATTAAATGGTGTATAAAAGTTGCTTCTTAAACTTATTTAACTTCTGGCTGACAAACACAGCAAAAAGATATCCTACTTTTCTTAAAAACTGTTCACTTCAACAGGGGTCTCTATATATTTAATTACATTATTGACTTGTTGATAACCACATCAGTAACACGACAGAGTCCATTTCAGTCTATTTAACCCGTTTTGCAGGCATTAACTGATGACCAAGTTCACACTTTTCTGTAATCTTATCGAAGAGAGTTCATTTTCTTTTGTCACTTTACAGACTTTAAATCACTGCCAAGTAATTGCATTTTGCTTTTATTTGTGCTTTTTTCTAAGCTGTCCTGGGACTAGAGTTGTATAATTAAACATCTTGGTTGAATTTTAAATGAGTTTCTCTCACTTCTGGGAAACTTCACTTTAAGTCAAAACTTTGTACTGAAAATAATTAAAACAAAATGCTGTTTTTCTGAAGTTTGGGTTCAAAATCTTTTTTGAACTTTATACAAAAAGTGTGAAAGTCATATAAAATAAATGCTGATGACTAATTCTAAGTAATTAACAAACAGGGACACAAACAAGCAGGTGGTTGTCTGAACCTTTTTGTGCAGATTTAAAAACAGTACCAGGTCATTTTCATTTTCTGTGTTTAGATCTAACAGGAGAACATACTGCATTCATGCATGTGGCTACTGTTTCTTCAGTTTCTGCAGCTTGTTAGGTGGACTCTTTGTGCTTTAATAGATTATATATTTTTGTGCTCTGGCAAAATTTTAATTAGCACAGCATTGTTGAAAAAATACTAATTTTATTGAAGAAAAACAAGTACAAAAACCTTGAGTGTGTGTGTGTGTCAGCACTGCAATTATCACTCCCGTTGATCTCACATTAAAAAGAGAAACTTAATTAAAAAGATAGTAAGCATGACTGTTGGGCTAAACTCGCCTTTTTACCACTCTCTGTTCATGTTTGAAGCTCTCAATCAGCAAATATCCCAGCACCAGCCTCATCGTCCTGAACACACTGCAGTATCTGCAGTTTCCTGCAGGCCTCAGCATCAAACTGTTTTAGGTTTCTATACTCTTTCTCTTTGATGGAGCTGTAGGCTTTGTTCTATAGTTCATACACAAAGAAGCAAACATTCACATGATGAAGATGTGATGTTTTTTTTTTTCTTCAAAGGATGAATTTTATGGAAAATGAGGGATAAATTAGTACGGAAGTTATTCAAAGCCACATTATGTTAAAATTAACCTCTATTTTCTTCAGGTTATTATTCATCACTGTGGACCACTTGGGTTGTGTTGTATTGATTTTTTTTTTTAGCCAACTGAAGACCAATTAAAACAAGCAAATGTATGCATGTTATAAATACACATTTTGTATTTTTTGTTTAGAACTTAATGTAAGTTATCTGATTTTTACTATGTTTTAAAATGACTGAAATTATTAAAAATTATTATATGTTAAAGTCAAAAACTAAATACACTGGTATGTGTTGTATAGATAAGCAATGTTCTTACAGGCAGATGTTGCTGCCCACCAACCCTGGAAGGCTTCTAATATAATTTCCCAACTTTTTAGAGTCCATCATTCTATAGGGATTAAGATTATTCACAAGCCAAAACACTTACTTCTTGTGATGAGTTAGAAAGCTGGCCATGTCTTTGTTGTTAAAGGTTCAAATTTGACCTGTGACTTAATTTGCAAATAAAAAAAAATAGAAAACAATGGTTATTATCTTCGAAAGCAGTCTGTGCAGAAATAAACGTCTACAAACCTTTGTTATTTGAGGCAAAGCTGCACACATAATTACTGAGACTTTCCATTTTTAATATGAATCTGTTTTGGACAGTCTATGTGATAAGTTGCACGTATGGAAACTTTGCAATTAAAGAGATATGTAATTGTGAAGACAGAGGGAAAGGATCATTCACAGCTCAGCATGTTTGATGGATCTTCCCAGGAGCAAATCTACAAACCAGTACAGGCACTGTCTCTTTTTATTCCTCTTTATTTTTCTATAAAACACCTGCAGTGTGACATTAAAGTGGTACTGTAATAAGAGACAGAAGCAGCAAAGGACTGAGGACGACAGGAGGTGGCAGAGTGAAAGCTGATTTGTTGAGGATGCCTGGCATCCCTCCTCCTCCTTCTCCTCCTCTGCAGCTCGTCGGGGCTCGATGTGGCAGAGTGAGACGAGGTGTGCCGTTCGGGCTCTCTGAGAGCACAGAGCCAGAGAGGGAGCGACAAGCTCATTTCAGGGCCGACTAATTTCTCCATTATAGGTGCACAATTATCCCAGTGTGACTGTGAACACTGAGACTGGAATATAAGGGAGGTGAGAGGAAAGGAAGGGTGAGGCCAGCTTTCCCAGAGCAAGGAAGTTGATAGCAGAAAATGCAAGAGACAGGAGATGACTCGTTTTTAGTATGTTAATTGCAAAGCTGGAGAAGAGTTTAACAAATGAATCTGCTCAAGGACACAAACTGAGGCAGCTTCAGTCTTGGAGCCTGAAACAGACTCTGAAAGAAAAAGCAATAACTTCAATAATGGAGGCCCTTTAACATCTTTACACAAACATTGTCCACAGCAGAGGAAAAATGTGCCCAAATATCTCCAGTTATTATAAAGTTTCATTTTATTCCAAAGGGAAATTAACTTTTATTGCAAGAACAAGAGCGATAATGTATATTATGAAAACATGCACACATAGCGGAAAACCAAAACAGCACAGAAGAAAGCCAGTAAAAAATGATATTATTCACTAGCAGACAGCAAGGATTAAGAAGCACCAGGATTTCTCCTTTGTGAAAAGTTTATTATAATTTCTAAGGGATGAAAATAAATCAAACATCAAAACAACCCTAAATTAACTTCAGAAACTGTTGAAGTTGTACATATTTGCCCCCTTACAGACTTCTTCGGTTTTTGCTTTTTTGTTACACATAACTGTTTCAGTTTAGCATTTTTATATTAGAAAAAGACATTCTGAGTTAAAAGGAGGTGCATTTTTTAAATGATGATTTCATTCAATAAGTGGAACAAAAGCTACCCAAACCAACCTGGCCCTATATGTGAAAAGGTAATGGCTTCCTAAACTTAGTAACTTGCCAAACTGGGGAACAACTGCCATTAAAAATTTGCAATAACTATCATTGAAAATGTTTCATCGCTGTGAAGAAAATTTGGTCTCCAGTCTTATTTGCAGTATTTTAATGCAGCCACACTGAAAGTTTTTAGAGCCTGTTTCAGTTAATACCACAGCATCTTCCTTTTTTTACACATACTCATTTATAAAATATAGAACTTATTTTACTTGTATCATATAACTTGCTATAATCTGCTGCTCATACGAGTGGTGAATTTTATTTAACTGTTTATGCAGCTGTACCTAAGTTTAAATGAGATTTTACCCTTTTTTGGGAGGTAAAAAGGTTTATTAAGGTGTCAGAAAGGTCTGCTCAAATGATCAGTATTATTAGCATACTTATTGATTAAACCTGCCTTTAGTCCAAAGGATTTTGCACAGCACGGGTGGATTGTACGCTATTTGAAGGTCTAACCCCATGCCGAAATCCACATCACCATACCTGTTCAGAATCCTCTTCTTTCAGTTGCTCCTAGGCCTAGGTCATTGTGGAGGATACCAAGGTTTTCTTCAGCCAAAATATACACTGCTCAAAAAATAAAGGGAACACTCAAATAACACATCCTAGATCTGAATGAATGAAATATTCTCATTGAATACTTTGTTCTGTACAAAGTTGAATGTGCTGACAACAAAATCCCACAAATATCATCAATGGAAATCAAATTTATTAACCAATGGAGGCTGATCCAACTTTGATGTAATGTCCTTAAAACAAGTAAAAATGAGGCTCAGTATTGTGTGTGGCCTCCACATGCCTGTATGACCTCCCTACAACACCTGGGCATGCTTCTGATGAGATGGCGGATGTTCTCCTGAGGGATGTCCTCCCAGACCTGGACTAAAGCATGCGCCAACTCCTGGACAGTCTGTGGTGCAACGTGACGTTGGTGGATGGAGCCAGACATGATGTCCCAGATGTGCTCAATCAGATTCAGGTCTCGGGAACGGGCGGGCCAGTCCATAGCTTCAATGTCTTCATCTTGCAGGAACTGCTGACACACTCCAGCCACATGAGGTCTAGCATTGTCCTGCATTAGGAGGAACCCAGGGCCAACCGCAGCAGCATACTGTCTCACAAGAGGTCTGAGGATCTCCTCTCAGTACCTAATGGCAGTGAGGCTACCTCTGGCGAGCACATGGAGGGCCATGCGGCCCTCAAAAGAAATGTCACCTCACACCATTACTGACCCACTGCCAAACCGGTCATGCTGAAGGATGTTGCAGGCAGCAGATCGCTCTCCACGGTGTCTCCAGACTCTGTCACGTCTGTCACATGTGCTCAGTGGGAACCTGCTTTCATCTGTGCACAGGGCGCCAGTAGCAAATTTGCCAATCCTGGTGTTCTCTGGCAAATGCTAAGCATCCTGCATGGTGTTGGGCTGTGAGCACAACCCCCATTTGTGGATGTCGGGCCCTCATACCATCCTCATGGAGTCGGTTTCTAACTGTTTGTGCAGACACATGCACATTTGTGGCCTGCTGGAGGTCATTTTGCAGGGCTCTGGCAGTGCTCCTCCTGTTCCTCCTTGCACAAAGGCGGAGGTAGCAGTCCTGCTGCTGGGTTGTTGCCCACCCACGGCCTCCTCCACGTCTCCTGGTGTACTGGCCTGTCTCCTGGTAGCGCTCCAGGCTCTGGACACTATGCTGACAGACACAGCAAACCTTCTTGCCACAGCTCACATTGATATGCCATCCTGGATGAGCTGCACTACCTGAGCCACTTGTGTGGGTTGTAGAGTCCGTCTCATGCTACGACTAGTGTGAAAGCACCACCAACAATCAAAAGTGACCAAAACATCAGCCAGAAAGCATAGGTACTGAGAAGTGGTCTGTGGTCCCCACCTGCAGAACCACTCCTTTATTGAGTGTGTCTTGCTAATCGCCAAAGATTTCCCCCTGTTGTCTATTCCATTTGCACAACATGTGAAATTGATTGTCAATCAGTGTTGCTTCCTAAGTGGACAGTTAGATTTCACAGAAGTTTGATTTACTTGAAGTTACATTGTGTTGTTTAAGTGTTCTCTTTCTTTTTTTGAGCAGTGTATTTTATTTCTGTCACTGAGTTCTCGGTGATAGTCAGTTCCCAGTTGAATATTTTCAGCGCAACTCCAAAGAAGGGCATATATGCATCATGATCAGATTCTTAAAGCCCCTAAACTGACTCCTATATGAAGGAGCATTAGCTGTACTCCAAGCTCCCACATGATTAAGAAGTTCATTACCTTGTCTCTAAGGCAGATCCTACCTACCCTACAAAGAAAGCTCTTCTCAGTTCAGATTTGTTTTTCCTTGAATGTCTTTCTTTAAATTATGTTTCTGATCTTATGATTATAGATAAGGCTTATAATGTGGATGTACCAGTAAATCAAGATACCACACTTGAGGCAGATATTAACACCCAGTCTAGGGGATGAATTCCACTTTTTCCCAGTTAAAAAAGATAAATCAGAGGATCTGATTTGTATCCCAGTCCTTTATGCCGCAAACCTCTTAAGAAGGTTATGCCAAGAGAGTCTTATCTGATCCTGGTATTCTTAAACATTTATTTCAAATTTCACCCTTTAATGACTGATAATCTAGCTCTTTGCAGATTATTGTCACAATTTGCCTCAAAAACTACACAGCTACAGGGGTTGGACAATGAAACTGAAACAAGTGGTTTTATACCACAATAATTTATTAGTATGGTGTAGGGCCTCCTTTTGCGGCCAATACAGTGTCAATTCGTCTTGGGAATGACATATACAAGTCCTGCACAGTGGTCAGAGGGATTTTAAGCCATTCTTCTTGCAGGATAGTGGTCGGGTCACTACGTGATACTGGTGGAGGAAAACGTTTCCTGACTCTCTCCTCCAAAACACCCCAAAGTGGCTCAATAATGTTTAGATCTGGTGACTGTGCAGGCCATGGGAGATGTTCAACTTCACTTTCATGTTCATCAAACCAATCTTTCACCAGTCTTGCTGTGTGTATTGGTGCATTGTCATCCTGATACACGGCACCGCCTTCAGGATACAATGTTTGAACCATTGGATGCACACATGGTGTTCAAGAATGGTTCGGTAGACCTTGGCATTGACGCGCCCATCTAGCACAAGTATTGGGCCAAGGGAATGCCATGATATGGCAGCCCAAACCATCACTGATTCACTCCCATGCTTCACTCTGGGCATGCAACAGTCTGGGTGGTACGCTTCTTTGGGGCTTCTCCACACCGTAACTCTCCCGGATGTGGGGAAAACAGTAAAGGTGGACTCATCAGAGAACAATACATGTTTCACATTGTCCACAGCCCAAGATATGCGCTCCTTGCACCATTGAAACCGACGTTTAGCATTGGCATGAGTGACCAAAGGTTTGGCTATAGCAGCCCAGCCGTGTATATTGATCCTGTGGAGCTCCCGACGGACAGTTCTGGTGGAAACAGGAGAGTTGAGATGCACATTTAATTCTGCCGTGATTTGGGCAGCCGTGGTTTTATGTTTTTTGGATACAATCCGGGTTAGCACCCGAACATCCCTTTCAGACAGCTTCCTCTTGCGTCCACAGTTAATCCTGTTGGATGTGGTTCTTCCTTCTTGGTGGTATGCTGACATTACCCTGGATACCGTGGCTCTTGATACATCACAAAGACTTACTGTCTTGGTCACAGATGCGCCAGCAAGACGTGCACCAACAATTTGTCCTCTTTTGAACTCTGGTATGTCACCCATAATGTTGTGTGTATTTCAATATTTTGAGCAAAACTGTGCTCTTACCATGCTAATTGAACCTTCACACTCTGCTCTTACTGGTGCAATGTGCAATCAATGAAGACTGGCTACTAGGCTGGTCCAATTTAGCCATGAAACCTCCCACACTAAAATGACAGGTGTTTCAGTTTCATTGTCCAACCCCTGTAAGTTTTGCTAATATTGTGTGTTGATGCATTTTTAGCATCTACCAAGGTTCATGTAGGAAGAACATAGCTGCCATCTAGTTGTCACCGTTAAGCCAAAGTATGCCTAATTTAGGTATTTTTACGCTAAATGTCTGTTTTATTTTATTAGTGCAATGTTCAAATTAATGTATCTTAAAGTTAGAACCTGTTTGACCTTAAACATTGTTTTTACTATAATTGTAAATAAATTTAGATAGTAAAAAATTAAGGTAACTATCTTTTACCATAGAGACTACTCCTAGACCAGTCTCTATGTTCTCAAAACCCCTATTGGGACCCACAGCCATGGATTTCAACATTGAACTCCGGTAAGAACTCTTCTGGAACTTTTCAAAATAAAGTGCATTAACCTTCTTCCAGCACAGCCCGGAAACGGGATAACTGCGGACTTCCTGTGACGCCACTACCCAAATAAAAGCACAGCTGTTGCTACATCCGCTCTCTTTCCACACTGCCTCTATTGGGACTGGTCAGGGGAGGCCCAGCGCGCTGATGTCTCTTTGCTGGCAAACAGACATAAACTCTTCAAACTGGATCCAAGAGTGTCATACGATCATCGATCATATGCAAAGATAAGTACAAATGAAATACTGTTTGTGTATCCGGTATTTTCATTCATGAACAGGGGTAATTAAGGTACAAGCTGTGTCAAGAGGAATGTCTATGTTTTATGTTCTAGGGGGACCATTTAGAGTGGTGCACTCCGGAGTACCATGAGGTAACAGGTTAGGCTGCTGTATCCTGTTTTGTGACCCGGCTTTATGTTAATAAAGACCACTGAGAAACCTTATACTCCATTCTGTATGTTTCGAGACTGAGTAAACATAGCAGAATGAAACACAAGCATTGCTTGACTTTCTCCCCGAGCCCTGTAGGAGCGGACAGGACGGGCCGCCCAGCTACAGTTCCGGAGCTAACCCTTTTATTCAGAGCAAACGCACCTTCAACCCCCCCGCGAAGCTACCGAGTTAACCGCTTGTTGAATGTGGATACTTTCTTCAAACTTCGCCCTTGGACAACGTTTCCTCACCACGGTTCATGAGGTTAAGTGTTTTGGGCAGAGACAGATTTAGAATGAAATGATCTAAACGTTTTTCATTTTATGAAGTTTGGTTTGTGTTGAACTCAGCTATCTTGGTGCCAGCAGGCTATCTGCAGCACACTTGTTCAGGTCGTGTTCTTTGTGTGTTTTTAAAGTTAAGACAAACTTTACTTGAAGGGTGATTTTAAACAGAAGATTGATCATAACGCGCCGTCCGCACATAAGCATTTTAACCCTTTTATTAACTGTATTTTTAAAGGTATGTGTTGATTCTGGTGCTAAGCTATTAGCTTCTTTTGTTAGCTCAAATGCTAACTGGTAAGAACACGTGCTTGCTACTAAAGAGTATTTAACAGAAAGGTTGTTAGTTTTCAAGCTAGTGAATAATAGTCCCTAAACATCATTTACTCGATTTGATAACTAAGTAAACACCATTAAGCCCCATTTCTCCAGAAAGATTTGGCTCTTTTCCAAAATACTCCCTTAATAATATTTCTTCAAATATTATTTAAATAAATAAAGGCAGCTAATTAGACACCGTTGAGAAATGGTCATCCAGAAGGTTGGTTTTATTCAGCAGATCATTATTTAAAATATTATTTTATTAAAATAATGTTTTATCTGATCTTGCATTGTGATTGGTTGTCTAAACTTTTGCTGATTATTGCTTAAGTTGGTTCCAAGACTAACTTAACTTCATTTCCAGATTCTTCAAGATAATCCTTGGTCCTCAAACATAAATAACATTGTATGGTAATGTTGCATCACTCTTTTGGTCATGGTTTTCAATCATCCTTAATCAACTTGTTTATATTGTACATAACCCATTAGTCTTCATTATTCTTTAATTCTGCTTGGTAGTTTAGTTGGATTGTTTTAGCATAGTAAAGAGTTTGTTGATTGAAATATGTTTGACTTTGAGTTGACTTATTTTTGTTAATAAATTCTTGTATTTTAAGAAATTGTGTGAATTAATTTCATATATGTGGAGAGTTTATGCTGTTCAATAATGTCAGAGCTCGTCTCACACCTTTCTATTTTGTCCTAATACCATCGCCTTACTGGGCTGGTATTCACAGGACAACCCTTAACAGACCGAAATATTATTTGATAAAATATTAAAATTAAATATTAAATAATATTCTCAGATTCATAATTCTAACACCCCACTCTGACAGCCTGTTATTCTCAGACTGAGCTGGGTTCTGCTGGAGGTTTCGACCTGTTAAAATTTGAGTTTTCCTTTCCACTGTTCCCACACGCATGCTCAGGTGGTCATTGCAGCAAAGTTAACAACTCAGTGTAATCAAGTGTCCACGGTCATCACATGCTCGTTCAGGTCAAGTTATTGCTGAAAAGTAATTTGTTAGATACAATCAGTTGGATTTCCTTGGAAATAAAACATTTTATGATGTGGCATAATAAAATTAGCTTGACTTCATTGTATTATTACTAGGATAGAATCGGAATGTATGTAAATGCTTTTTAATTTATTGTTTTTATATTGACTATATTTTTAGTATATAAATTGGATATGTTTGTTTTGTAAAGTGGCTTCAGATGAAATTTGTGGGTCCAAATTTAGGGGCTGCATCCTTTGAAGGACCCGATCTATGTAGACTGGGTTCTTTGAAGGATGCAGCTTATCTGACCTTTATGGGAAATTTGCAGTATCTTCCTTCAAATGGAAGATCTGTCACTCAACTGCTTTCCAAGCACAAACTGAGTGGCAGCAGAGTGTGTGTTCCATGATCTGAGGCAGGAAAATGTGTAATAATAATTGCTGAACTTCCATCTTGGTTTAATTTGCGTTATTTAATGCTTCAGTTACTTAAATGGGTTCAGTCAGCTTCCTTCACTCCGAGCTCATCGACCCAGCTTGCTGATGTACGGCATTGTGTGTGTGTGCACATGTGTGTGTCCATTTTAAGACTCCATTCTGTTAGATTCTGATGAAGCTGCTGCCTGACACTTTGTTGCAGGGCTGCTTTCTAACTGAATGCAGATTTAGAATTAGAATCAGTCAGCTTTATTGCCAAGTTCGTACATACAAACAAGGAATTTGACTACGGTACACTTTGCTCTCTGGTTTTTGTTTTTTTGCATTAAAGAATATACATATATACAATATACAAATACACACATATATAAATAAAAAGGTGCATTTGCAACATATGTATGCTGTTGTTTTGTACTCTATTAAATGTTCAACAGAGAAACAGCCTGGGGGAAGAAACTGTCTCTGTGGTGGCTGGTTTTAGTAAACAGTGCTCTGTAGCGGTGGCCTGAAGGTAAAACTCTAATCAGTTTATGTGCAGGGTGTGTTGGGTCTGCAGAGATTTTTGCAGCTCTTTTTCTGACCCCAGACATGTATAAGTCCTGGATGGAAGGAAGGTCAGCCCTGATTATTCTCTCTGCATTCCTGATTATTTGTTGCACCTGTCCTGTTTTGTGAATGAGCCAACCACACTGAGATGGATGAAGACAGGACAGATTGAATGATGGCAGTGTAGAAGATGACCAGCAGCATCTGTGGAAGGTTGTACTTTTTGAGTTGCCTCAGGAAGTACAGTCTCTGCTGGGCCTTCTTTCGAACAGTGTCTATGTGTGAAGACCATCTCAGGTCCTCAGAGATGGTGGTTCCTAAGAACCTGAAGTGGTCCACAGCCGACACGGTGTTGTTGAGGATGTTGAGGGGGGTGTATGGGGGTGGTGTTCTCCAAAGGTCCACCACCATTTCCACAGTCTTGAGTGGGTTGAGTTCAAGGTAGTTCTGACTACACCTGTGTATCAGCCAATCCACATGCTGTCTGTATGCAGACTCATCACCGTCCTGGATCAGTCCAATGACAGTGGTGTCATCTGCAAACTTCAGGAGTTTCACGGTGCAGTTGTTTGTATTGAGGGAGAAGAGGAGTGGGGACAGAACACACCCCTGGGTGGCACCAGTACTTATTGGTTCGAGAGAGAATGCTCCCCAGTCTCACCTGCTGCTGTCGGTCTGTCAGGAAGCTGTTGATCCACTGACAGGTGGAGGCTTGGACGTTGAGCTGGGTGAGCTTCTGGTGGAGGATGTCTGGTATGATAGTGTTGAAGGCCGAGCTGAAGTCTACAAACAGGATCCTGGCCTACATCCCTGGATGGTCGAGGTTTTGCAGGATGAAGGGTAGGCCTAAGTTGACAGCATCATCTGCTGACCTGTTTGCTCGGTAAGCAAACTGCAGGGGTCCAGCAGGGGGCCTGTGATGTCTTTCAGGTGCTTCAACACCACCCGCTCAAAGGATTTCATGACCACAGACATCAGGGCTACAGGTCTGTAGTCATTTAATCCTAGGATGGTGGGTTTCTTGGGCACCAGGATGATGGTGGATCGTTTGAGGCAGGAGGGGACCTCATACGTCTCCAGTGACTTGTTGAAGATCCGGGTGAAGATCCGAGCGAGTTGATTTGCACAGGCTTTCAGGCATGATGGGGAGACATTATCAGGTCCTCCAGCTTTCTTTGTTTTCATGCGCTGAAAGAGCCTATTTACATCTTCCTCGGAGACCTTTAGTGCAGGCAGAAGATCTGAAGGTAGGGGGTTGGTTATTTTATGGGAGAAATTTGTTCCTGAATGGGATGTGGAGGAGATGATTTGAGGTGTGAATGGCTTTTTATCATGTCTGTAGTAGAAGCCATTCAGAAAGTTGGCCAGGCGAGGATTCTGTTCAGGATGGGTGGGGGGCTCCTGTAGGCAGTCAGGTTTCTCAGACCAGTCCATACAGCCGGAGTATCACCAGTAGAAAGGCTGTTCTTAAGCGTCTCACTGTAGCTTCTCTTGACTGCTTTGATCTCTTTTGTTAGTCTGTTCTTGGCCTGCTTGTACCGCGCCCAATCTCCACTGCTGTGACCTTCTTCCTTGTCCTTGCACAGATTCCTGAGATGTGGAGTAAACCATGGCTTGTTGTTCCCAAAGGTGCAGAAGGTCCTGGTCTGCACACACATATGTCCTCACAGAAACTGATGTATGATGTCACCACATCAGTTAGTTGGTTTAGGTTAGTGGCTGAGATTTCAAAAACAGTCCAGTCTGTGCATTCAAAGCAGGCTTGTAGCATCTGCTTTGATTCCTCAGTCCACTTCTTAACAGTGTGAACCGTGGGTTTGGAAGCTCTTAGTCTCTTTCTGTAGGTTGGGATAAGGTGGATTAGATAATGATCCGAAAAACCCAAAGCAGCCCTGGTAACAGCATGATATGAGTCCTTTAAAGTTGTGTAACAATGGTCCAGTGTCTCTGTTGGGACACTTAATATGCTGTCTGTATTTGGGGAGTTCATGGGAGAGGTTTGCTCTGTTAAAATCTCCCAGTATTATGATGAAAGAGTCCGTGTGTTTTTTCTCCACGTCTGTAATCAGCTCAGCGAAATGTTTTTCAGTGGCAGAAGTGCAGCCATGCGGTGGAATATATGAGTCAATTATTATAAACGAGGAAAACTCCCTCGGCGACCAAAACGGTTTACAGTTTATATAAAATGCCGCCAGATCAGGACTACATATTTTCCCCAGCACTTTTATGTCTCTGCACCAACCTTCGTTTATATGAAAGCAGATTCCGCCTCCTCGCCTCTTCCCCGATAGCTCCGCGCTGCGATCCGCTCTGAACAGCTGGCATCAGCAGTGCGTGGTCCGTGATGTTTTCACTCAGCCATGTCTCAGTGAAGCAGAGAACCGCTGATTCGTGGAGGTCCGTGTTTTTACCGGTGAGGAGAAGCAGCTCGTCCATTTTGTTGCTTAGAGAGCGGATATTTGCCAGATCGATTGAAGGCAGTGGTGTGCGAAGTTTTACTAGCACGCCAGGACGTTTCCCTCTCCGACGTCTCCGTCCCTACAGAATCCCATAGAGAGCTGTAGCTCCGCTTGCCAGAACCTCAGTGAACCTCGGATCGATGAAAGATGGTGAAAAAATCCAAAGAGAGGACTCTCTGATGTTGAGAAGTTCCTCTCTACTGAATGAGACCACAGAATTGTGGTCCGAGACCACAGTACTGTAGCTCCAAAAACATATAAACACGCAAAATACACAAACAAAGAGAGAGTGAAGCTCCGAGGCGGCCATCGTCGGCGCCATCTTGGTGATGTAACCACCAAGGTTACAAGAAGGTTTTGCAGGCATGATGACATCTAGAAGTGTTTTTTTTTTCTGCTGAATTGAACAGTTTTAGAGGAAGTGGCTGAATGTATTCGGAGTTTGAAAGAAAGAAATATTTTACCCTTTGCAGTGTGCTGACATATTCGAACCGAGTTCTGTCCCTGTCTTCATCACATTATGATTAATTTACTTCCTGTTTTCACTGAGCACTTTTAATAGCAGCACTGTAACACTGGATAAGTATCAGATTCTGCTTAATGTAGACTTGATATGTTATTTCTTAAGCTACACTGCCTTGCTACAAATCTCACTTTCTGGACCCTGGACAAGTTCAGCTGGGGTTAATTTTGATCCACTTACCTGGTTCTCAGTTTCTGAATTTCCTCTACATGTTCTGATTGTTAGTTTAAATAATATAACTACCACTGAAGCTTTTTACGTCCAATGTTTAGTTGGTTCCTAACTTGTTTTCAATACAGACAATTTAATTTATTTTGGATATTCTCCAGTTCACACTAGGGATGCGTACCGAATTTAGTACTTCGGTAGTACCAACTGAATTCTGTTGGTACAACCAGGTACCGATTCATGTAAAATCAAACGGTACCTTGTTTCGGTACCTAAACACATTATTGTGACGCTGAGGGAGTGGAAGTGAAATTTTTGGTTTTTAATGGAATCAAAATTGGGCACAGCACGCCCTAAAATGAGATAGGCCAATTAGTAAGACTTAGAGATTTGAAATTTGATACACATGTCGAACTCAACAAACTCCTCCTAGGGATTTTGAGCTATTAACTTCAAACATGGTCAATATGCACTTAAGGTATGGGGGATTAAAAGTTATCAAAATGTTTTTGAGCATGTTTAGTGGGAGGCATGGCCAGACCACAAACTTTACCTGCAAGTTTCACATGGAAAGGTTGAATGAGAACAAATTTTGTATGATTCATCCCCTTCCAATGCCTGATTATCCTGTGTGGTCAGATGCCAAAATCATCAAAGCCCCACCCCCTGAGAATGTCACTTTTTTCACTTAGAAAGGTCCATCTCTGACATTCTTGGTTTATTAAATTTGAAATTGTGTCAGAAGACAGACAAGTTGGTCTAACTTCGCTCTAGATACAGAGACTGTACTCTGTAGGGTGTGGCCGTGGCAGCTAGCAAAAGGAAAAGTCACGCCATATGTTTGGCTCTAATTTCCACGTATATCATCTTATCCACACCATATGATCGATCTTAGTCCACCCTCAAAAGATATCCAGTTAAATAATTGGTGGGCGTGGCCTAATTCCTCCACAGCACCCCTAGAAGATTTTAAAAAGCCATGCTCTAATTTAGGATTATGAAATTCAGTACACAAATGTAACTTCTCAGGACCAACAGAAAAGTAACCTGTAGACACGAAGATGGCCATTTTGGATCAAATCTTCCATCTTCTCTCGTTTACACACGTCATCTACTTCTACAGTTTTTGACTTACAGACTTCAAAATTACTCCGCATACTCTTAAGTCATTGGGGATTAAGAGTTATCAAAACCTTTTAGCTGCATCAAAGCGTGTAGACATGGCAGTGTGGTGAAGTTTGTCAATGTAGAAACAACTCAGTGTGATTAGGCTTTTGCTGCCTCATAGCATGTGGGCGTGGCTAAGCCTCAACACCTGACTTCTCGCCATAAAAGACGAGTGTGGTGTATTTTAATGGGGTACTTCAATGGAATTCAATGTCGGGCTGACCGGAGGCGTGGAGGTGGCAACGCATCACCCCTGTGGTTGTGACATTAGCTGAGCGGCGCTAAGCTGCAAGGGCCACCAATACTACAAGGACCGCCAACGCTGATGCAGTTTTAATTGCTTTCGTACTTACAAATGATATGGCTTGCTATTTCAACTTGAAAAGGATGAACGAGAGAGGCAAGTCATTGAAGAACATGGCTTTAGGAGGTGCAACAAATGGTGAGACCAAATAAAAATCTTTCATACATTACTTATATATTTTTCTGGCTAAAATTAATAGTACACTTAAATCTCCCCACTGAGGGACAAATAAAGTATTATTCTCTCTCCCTCTCTCTAGTTTATTTGAGATATGATGCTTTTTTCATTCTGGTTGCTTCTTATATCAGCTAGATTTACCTTAATCCCATGGATCAAAAGGTTGAGTAGATGTGTAATACTGACACAGACTCTTTGAACATCTGCCCACAAACTGTCCCTTACAGTTGCTCTGATTGCTAATTGTTTTTGAATGCTTTTTATTAATAATGATGAAATCCTGAAACTTTTATTGCAACATTTCAGTTAAATATTAAATTATGCTGGCCATCTGGACAAGATGTTATGGTATGATTCTTATACCTGGGTCCCAAACAACAAATTACATCAGGCTGTGGGACATTTATTTAATTAGTTGCATCCCATATCTGGTCCACTTGCAGGCCACTTCATTCCAAGTGGAATGTGAGCCAGATGCGGGTGCTACATTTGGACCAAAACTTGGTCCTATTTTGTTAACTGTCTGTCCCATGGTCACCAACTAAAAGTTAACAGGCATTGACCATGTAAAATAAAAAATAAACACTCTTGTACCTTCATCATCGCTTATTAAAATATGTTGCTGAATGTATATAAATATATTTGATTGGATTAGTGAGGATCAGAGAAAATGCAAAATAAATTACAACTTGTGCACCTAATTCTTTACACTGAGACATAAGTTAAATTTACAAAGCTTTGTTTGATGATGCAGCCATTGTTGACCAGCACAAACTAAATCATAACTTCACACCTTAAGAGTTTTGTTTGCCAAGGTGAGATTTTAACTCAAAGTCCAAAAACAAAAGCCTAAATGTTAAGTGATTTCTGCAACTCTTTGTTTCTCTCTTCACTTGTGGATGTTTGACATTCACACAGTCGACATCCTTCGTAGAGCATCTTTCCTTGTTTCTCTGTTTCCCCTCCTCCAATTAGAGAACTCTCCCAGGATCCATGAAACATTTGTCTCCATTAGTAATGTAGGTTATGAGGAGAGAGCAGTGAGCTGTGGGTAAAACCCAGATGAAAACTTCCTGGAAGCTTCATACAGAGATCCAATTACAGACAGTGAGCACCTGCTATGATAGGAGAAACCAGAGCGAGAAACCCCTTGCCGATGTGAAGCAGCTCATAGTGCTGATTTCAGCAAACGCTATAAATCACAGAGTCTGAGCATCGATTAGCTCAGTCCGCCAATATTCTGGGTGCTAGTCAGCGAGAAGGGAGGAGTTACATCGTCAGCTCAGAGGAAGCACAAAGCACCTCAGCACAGACTTTCCTTTTTCAAGGAGAGGTAGAAACTACCAGAGCCACAGAAAGAAGTCCAGCCTTGTCAGGGTTTCACTCTGAAAGAGTTAAGCTGGTTTCCACCACATGTTCTTGGTCAGATTACAGATCTGATCACCATCTGTCAGTCACAATCATTCCACTGTGATAGAGGATTGCTAATAGGTTCAGGTCTTTTCTAATTCCTCAATGATTTTTTTCAGTTCCTGTTGAAGAAATATGAAATGACACCAGATAATGCAATGTGTGTCTCACAAACATGCTGTATTGTTTTGAGAAATCATAAAACTTACCTATTTAGTATTTTTACTATAATCAGGATCAGACACAATTTTTAAAAAGCATTTAGCACCGACTACTATCTGATTCATTACAAAAACAGTATCCATGAAGTCCTAAGACCTAGAGGAAGAAAGATGATCAAAGGATATTCAATTGAATGACAAGTGTGTGAGAAACTTAACAAACTGTTTGAAAACAAAGTTCTTTAAGGAGTGATTTAAAGCTTTTTGCATGTTTCTCCCTCAAAATCATTCCACATCTGCAAAGATCACCAAGACAATGAAAAGCCAGATTCTGCACACTTTCCAAAGTTATGGCTAAGAAAAAAGACGGTCTGACTACTGGACTGGCCTTTGTACAGTTCTGACCTGTCCTCAATATAGAACATTTATAAATTATAAATGTGTAAAAATTTTCATGATCACCACACATATACAGTATCCATACTGCTTGTACGTTACCACTTTCAGGTGAGCTGTAACATACAGGTAGTGTTCCTTCTACTTGCTCACAGGCAGAATTCTAGAAAAGGTCAGAAGTTGGACGACTGGCAGCTGATATTTCCCACGTAGTCAGCTTCCTCACTTCTTGAGTTGTCTCTGTGACACGAACAGGCGCTTTATGTTGTAAAGAAAGTTCCCCTGCTTGACGCACAGTGCTGGGATTTTTCAAAAAGAATCCTTTTAAAATGAAATGTACCTGCTTGCACAATGAGAAATATGCAGAAAAGACAAGACTTTTATATTTCAGAGGCTACCAAAGAATGTCTACCTGGCTTTCACCTACATTGTAAGTTTTCTGTGCTGTGATGTGCAGTAAAATGCTATCACTGTTATTCTCATCATCCTGTTTATTCATATTCAAGAATGCCAGAGAAATTACTAAATCAAAATTTTCTTGGTTTACCCTAACAGCTCACATCTGCTTTTACAAATACATTTTGCATCAGTAATAAGCATAATTACCATCTAAATGCTATCTCATTCTGGGGACACGCTACAAGACATTCAAAGTTTTCACAAAATACTAGGGGTTCACACTAAAAGAATGATTTTTGTTTCTACTGAGGGATCACAGACTACAGGACTACAGGACCAATTAAAGCCAACTGAACACATCAAACTCTCATGGAAACTCTTTGGAGGGCAACAGCACGAAGGAGCAAACATACCAGTAGGTGGTGATAACAAAATATATTTCTGTGCCACTCCCCCAGAAAATGAATGAGATACAGTTTAAGGTATTTTAAGTTTAACATAAAGGTGAAAAGTATTTTGATAGTTTTGAGTTTATACTTTGTTATATGCATGGTGAAAGTTTAGAACATTTATTTGAGGTTGTTAGATTGTTTGTGGGTTTAGCAATGATTGTCAATTTGTCTTTATTTCTACCTTAACAAACAACAATATAATGTTTGTGATGGATGTTAAGAATGTTTGATAAATAGGTGCATTCTACTAGGAAAACATTTTATTCAAAAATGTCAAAACATTAAATTAAGTCCCATTACCTTTATGACCAAAATGTAATGTGTTTAATTGATTTCAATAAGGCCCTTTTCATTATTTACTGTATATTAATCCCCGTTTTCCCCTTGTTTTTTGTTGATTTTAATCACTGTATGATTGTAATTAGTTGATTGATAGTTTGCATTCTGCCCAGGGCTGTTTTGTGTTTATGTTCATAATGTTACAAAGTCACAAATAAAGTTTAAAAAAGTGGCCTTGCAGTTGTTGCCATGTCCCAGGCTCTCTTTGTTATTGGCTGTCAGCAGCATGCCTTTACATTTGGGTTGGTACTTGCTCTGTTCCTCTCTTCCAAATACAGGTGCAGTGTGACACTCTTAAATGTACAATCACATTCTTATGTAATTAGAATTAAAAAATTTTTTATGAAGACTGTCCAATTTCTATACATTACGCACTGATTTTGACTTGGGGTAGCATATGTAATTCTCGTAGGTCACCAACAGAGGGAGTTTTCCCCAGGCTGAATGCTAGGTTTGGTGGTCTGCTTGGGAATTCAGAACAGAGCGTTCCTGCTGTTGGTAGCATGGGTATGTGGACTCCGATCACTTCCAATCATAAAAACTCCTCCGGTGCTAGATTTGATAAGTTTTGTGTCTGAAAGTAAGTTTTTGAGTTAACAAACAAGGCCATATGTGTCTTGCACAACTGAGTTGGATTCACCAGTAGTGTGTATTTGGTAAAGATGGCAGGCATCAGTATGTTTCATTTAGTTTAATAATGGCTTCAGGACAAGTGCAACTTTGATAATCTCGGATTTAATGTGAGTAACGTAAACTCACAAGGTTTTATGTGTTTTTAGTCAATAGTGAATTCAAATGTATCTTTGTTGAAACTGTGCATTCACATGTTTGCTGTTGACATGTGTAATGTGTAATATATTGTTCTTAAGAGTTGTTCAGTAAATTGTTATAGTACAGCTCAAAGCTGTACTATAACAGAGTAAAAGAAATGCTCTAAACTGTAAGGTGGCAGTATACTGTAAACAAATACATTTTATTTTCTTAAGGCAAGAATGGACCAAGAAGTTAAAATTGGAAGTTGGGGAAATATTAAGAAATAATTAGTATTGTGAAACTGAACTGAGATGTTTAGTGTTTATAAACATGATTTCCTGTTAATAAATCACACCAGAGCCTGTCTGCCGGCAGACCACATCTCATGTGTCTTCCTTAGTTTTTCCTGCAAAAATAAAGACCCCTCATGAGCTTGTAACATCAGAAAAGAGAATATCATGACAATGTCCGTGTAGTTTTAAAAAATCAATTCAACCAAAGTGAAACCCATGATTAAGGTTTATTACAAATAAAACATGAAAAGAAACTGGCTGTATGCAAACATGTTAATAAAGAGTTGAATAGAATAAAGAGTGAGGTAGAGAAGATTGCACAAGCATCTACAGGGATAACCACAACCATTTGAAGAAAAGCCCACCTATCAAGAAACGTTAGAGCACTTCTACAGAAAAGATTTATGGTGATTCTGATTTCATTTTCCAGCAGGACTTGGCACCTGTCCACCCTGCCAAATACCAATACTTGTTTTAATGACCCTGGAATCACTGTGCTTGAAAGTACAGCGAATTCCCCAGATCGAAGCCCCATGGGGAATAGATGGGTTATTGTCAAAAGAAGGGCTGGTTGCCTCCCAGTATCGATGCAGTAAGGCCTGACCAAGAATTGAGTAGATATACTGTGCAGTACATTTTTTCTATCTCTTTTGGGAGTTAAAATTCCAAGCTGTGAGCCAAAATGATCCAAATTAACCAAATAAAATGTTCAATATGTCACTCTGCTATGAAATAATCAGTTTCTCTTTTTTGTATTAAATCGCTAAACTAGTTAAATTTCTTAATGATATTCAAATTTATTAAGATGCACCTGTACACAGAGGGGCCTCAACAAAAGTATGAATATGTATCATTTAAATTCTTTATATCTAGTAAGGTTAAAGGGATTTCACTTGTGTTTTTACTGTAACCTCTATGGAATTTCTCTGTACAGATTTGGTTCCTCTGCTTCTCCAAGAGACAGTGAGTTGCCTCAACTAAATTAAAATGAAGAAATAACCAGTTTCAGATACTGTTTGTAAAATCTCAAACTTTTAAAAAGCTTTTTGAAGCAGAAATAATTCAGCAGCAGAATTTTGAAGAGCTGCGACATGTCAGCAGACTTAATTTGCCTAATCTACCCTCCGGAGACTCATCCTACAAGGACTGAAATCGTTGAATGTCCCTGATTATAAGGTTCTTGAGTTAACTTTTCAGACAAGATTCTTTAAAAACACAATTAGGACCTACACCAGTGGGGAAAATCTTTGATGCTCATGCATCCATGAAGGGATATATAGTAATATCCCCCCAAAAAACGAAATAAATGAAAACAAAATTTCTACTCGGTTACTGGTTACTATCTGCTTTCAGTATTTCTTCTAATCTAGGGTAGTACTGGTCCTCTTTTAACTCTAGATGCAAACGATTTGACTGACAATGGACACATAGCATGCATAAATATGATTTCACAAACTGTCACACTAAAGAAAATTTCCTTGTTTTCTTTGCCAACTCCTTTCTCTGCATCCCCAGGCCATACTGCGTTTCTGCAGTCCCAGAGCTCGGCCTGACATTTCCTCTCATTTCCCCCGTTTTTCCTCCTCGGAGCTTCTCCTTTTCTCTTTCTGACCCTCATGGTTGCTCCCTGCCCTCTGAAATGTCACCCTGCTAGCAGCAACTGAACATTTGACAGTCAGGGTGCTTTAACCACCGCAAGCAACGATGCTGTATCAGCGGCGAGTGTTTGCTGATGCCTTGCACTGCTGTCATGTTGAGTGAGGAATGAGGGCCACATGCTTTTAGTATAGCTTGAACCTCCCACTGACTCTGAAGAGACAGCATTTGGAATGCCGGGTGGATAAAAAAGTAGTTAAATGGAAAGCAACATGGCAGCTGGCATCTGGCCTTTAACATCAGTACATCCTCCAACTAAATAAAAAAGACAATAGTTTGGCTACAACACACAGCAGCAGCAAATACCGTGAGTGCATGAAACTGTTATTTGCTCCAACTGCCTGAACCAACAGGATTCAACCAGCCGAGATGTGAGCACACAGCAAGGCATTGTCCGCGATGAGACCCAGAGAATAAAGCTTTACTTAGGGATTATCTGACTCTGTGTGTGCTTACACAAAACTGATGTTGGGACCAGGTATCATTAATAACTCCATAGCCTTCCCCCCAATAAGATTTCAGGCATCTAAGTAGCAGAAAACGGATGCTCCTCTGTCTCATCACAAATGCTGAAAGCACCCGTATTAAATTCTTAAACATCTAGCTGAAATGTTGCCACATTTCTCTCCAAAAGATGAGTCCTCTGTCTTTCTTTCCATCTGAGTTTTTACACAGTAGAGTCGGACTCTGTTTCTGTGCACAGGTCCTTCATGGCCTCCTCCTTATGGAATACAGCTTGAGCGTAATTTCTTAATGCTGTCCCTTACTACATTGATGATAACTTTCCAAGATTCTCCTGAGTTCATTTTGATACATTAATAAAAGAGAGGTTAGGCCTTCTGATGCACTGCTGCCAGAGGGCCTAAATATTGTCCAAAAGTGATTTTCAAACATTTGGTAATCAAACTTACAGGCCAGACTTTGCTTTAAAACTGATTTTATACAACAAAAACCGTCAGTTTTTCAATTTGTTTCACTGTTTTGTTATTTGACTTAATAAAACATACATCTTATAAAAAAACAACTTCTTCATGTTATATATTGGTTTTAGTAAACTCTACTCTGGACAAGTGGATTTAGGAGCATTTCTTACATTATTAGCTAGTACTAAAAGAGCAATATGGGCTGTAGCAGGTCAATGAGTGAACATTTAGACCAAAGCACCCAATTCAGTTATGCACAATCAAGTCCCCCACATTGTTGTAAAAAAGTGCAAGCCTGATATATATTTAAAAGAGATTACAAAATACTTCTAAACACAGTTTGGAATCTGTGAAACCTGTATTTAATCTCCCTACTACTTTTTCCTACTACTTTCCAATTATACATTATCTGTAGTTATTGCTGCCACAATCGTTGAGTTTGCTCTCTGTAGTTTTTTTTTTTTCTTCATGGAAGTTATATCTGAACCTGTGTTTCTGTTTAGTTGGGACACATTTCTAGAGGAGCTATCAACTGAGCTATTGCTGCTCGGTGGATATCTGTAAATTATACACTCGGTCCTCTCTATAACTCTGTCTCTTTCCTGGACAAACCTGTTAAATGAGCTATTGCTGCTGTTGTTTTTCATTCCATATATTTTATTACTGGCTAAGAACATATCTGTTTAGCTGTGTTTCTTTCCAATATGACACCACTTAAGGTCGGACCAAAGCGCAGACAAGAGCTCAGTAGCCGCATCATAATTTATTCCACACTCCAGGTAGTATGGCAAAACGTAGCAAAACGAAGCATGAACAAAACATAGTCATGGTACACGTAGCATAAAAACATAGCATAGACAAAGCATAGACATAGAAACGTAGCGTAGCATAAACGAAGCATAGACATCACCGACATAGAAACAAGGAACCAGCGAGGAACTAAACAAACAGAACAACTAATATATACAGAGCACAGACAGGGGCACAAAAGGCAGGTAATCAAAGAAACAGGGAACAGGTGTGACAAGGAACAGGTGAAACAAATACAAAGGCTGAGGATGGGTGAAAGGACTAAAACAGAAAACACAAACTAAGCAAGAGAATAAATCAGAGGAGGAAATAAAGAACTAGAATAACTATGAACTAAAGTAAACAGAGAAACTAGAGGGGAACATAGAAACAATAACTTAAGAAATAAACAAAGAGCCATAAGGAGAATCAAAATTACAAAATAAACCAACAAGTCCCAAATGTCACTCCATGACATAACCCCCTCCTCAAGGTCGGATTCCAGACGACCACTTGGAGACTAAAACAAAAGTTCAAAACAACCCGACCAGGGTGGGCGGAGGGGGCCCCGGAAGGAGGGCAAGAGTCCAAAACACAAACCACCAAACCAGGGTGGGCGGAGGGGGGCCTTGGGAGGAGGGCCAGAGTCCAAAACAAAAATAACTCCCAATAAACAAAACAACAAAACCAAAGTCCATAATCTCTAGGGGCGCATAACAAAATCCAGGAGGCCGATGATCCGGAGGCCGGCAGTGACGAAGTAGCCATCGAAGTGGTTGATGATCCGGAGCCCGGCAGTGACGAAGTAGCCATCGAAGTGGTTGATGATCCGGAGGCCGGCAGTGACGAAGTAGCCATCGAAGTGGTTGATGATCCGGAGGCCGGCAGTGATGAAGTAGCCAACGAAGTGGTTGATGTCTCGGAGGTCTGAAGCGAGGATGCAGGCGCCTCGGAGGTCTGCGGCGAGGATGCAGGCGCCTCGGAGGTCTGCGGCGAGGATGCAGGCTGCCTGGAGTCCGACAGCGGAGATGCCAGGCAAACCCACGAAGCGAGGAGTCAAGCAGTGTATGACGTGGCGAGATCCTCAGAGACTTGGCCCTGGCGTCCAACTTGGACCCAGGCAGAAACCCTGAAGACTTGGCCCTGGCGTCCAACTTGGACCCAGGCAGAAACCCTGAAGACTTGGCCCTGGCATCCGGTTCGGAGTCAGGCAAAGAGTCAGGCTCTGGTGGGTCAATCAAAGTCAAAAGGTCAGTCCGTATCTCCAGTAACACCCCCCAGAGGAAACTGAGCAGGTGCTCAGGACCAGGTCTTGGAGACAGCCCATCCATGGGCTCCACCGAAGCATGGTGTAGGAATGGAGGCAGCCCACCCACGGGCTCCTCCGTGTCATGACGAGGCTCTGTAGACCCGGCGACGGCCGGCTGAGGCTCTATAGATCCGGCGACGGCCGGCTGAGGCTCTGTAGACCCGGCGACGGCCGGATGAGGCTCTGTAGATCCGGCGACGGCCGGCTGAGGCTCTGTAGATCCGGCGACGGCCGGCTGAGGCTCCGTAGATCCGGCGACGGCCGGCTGAGGCTCTGTAGGCTTAGCTGCATGCTGTGAGTCCAGAGGCATGGCTGCCTTAACGGCCACGAGAAGAGGATCGAAGGGACCTCCAGCGGAGAGTGGAGCTGGAGCGTCTAGCCAACCCTCTGCAAGAAACTCATCTAGTAAAATAGTGTGCACGTCAACCAGATCCTGAGGATTGATAGTCAAGTGAGGAACACACTCTAGGCAACGTGACTTCATAAGTTCCTTTTTGATCTCCTGCAACCCGGCCTGAACCCATGGCGGAGCAGGAGGTCGCACCGACGACCGGAGACCAGCAGAGGGCAAGAAGAGCTCAGGTGCTGCCACTGCTGCTGCGACTGCTGCGGACGTGGCAAGCTCAGGCGCTGCTGTTGCTGCAGCTGTGGACGTGAAGAGCTCAGGCGTTGCTGCTGCTGCGGACTGCTTGCGGCGCCGGCGACATCTCCGACGAGATGGGGCAGGCTCCGAACTGGCAGAGTGCGCTGCAGGCAACTCTGGCTCCAAAAACGAGGAGGAAAAGTAGACTGGAGCTAGTGACTTACTCCGGGGATGAGGAGAGGGTCTATGACGCAGCGGACCGGTACCCGGAAGAGGCCTAGCCAGTCTTGTGCCCCAAAACGGTGACCGCTGCTCTCTCTCCTCCTGATCCTGACGTGCGCTCTTCTCCGCGGCACGTCGGAAATACTCAAACAAGGTAATCATCTCTGGTTCTGCTTGGTCCTCTTTTTGGCTGGTTCCTTGTTTCTATGTCGGTGATGTCTATGCTTCGTTTATGCTACGTTTCTATGCTACGTTTCTATATCTATGCTTTGTTCATGCTTCGTTTATGCTACGCTTTGGAAACCTATGCTTCGTTTGGACTATGCTATGCCTTGCTATGAGTACCTGCAGGTTTGCGCAAGTTTTGATCTAGTCCTTGTTTCATCCCTGCAGTGTGTTTTGTTACCTTTTGGACTTTTATGAATAAACAAGGAAGTAACTATGATGCGCCTACCAAGCTCTTGTCTGCGCTTTGGTCCGACCCATAGTCCTCCGACACTGCCATGCAGTTTTACTTTTTCTTAATTAAACAGAATGTTTTTTGTGCATCTGCTCTTTCTTAAACCCAAATTATTCTTGTAATGGTAACTTTATTTTGTAATTGTTGTTATATATTTTTATATAGAATAACTAAGTAAGTTAATTGATTATTTACTTGTTGAACTTAATATTGTATAGGAAACAGAATAACCTAATGTTAGTAAGTTTTGGAGAAGGCAAAAAAGGTTTCTACTTCTTCCCACTCCTTTTCAAATATGTAAATGACGGTATTGTTTCATTTTTTTTGTTTATTTTAGTTCTTTTAAATGTTTGAAATAAACTGCTTAACAAAGTCAGTCGTGGCAGATGGCTGCCAACACTCAGCCAGGTTCTGCTGGAGGTTTCTTACGATTCAGCGGGTGTTTTCCTTTCTAATGTTGCATCATGTATTATCAATATGAGGATTTGCTGCAACATTAATGACTCAATGTAATCAACCATCCACTGTCGCTAGATGCTTGTTCAGGAAAAGGGATTACTGCAAATTCAGTGACTCAATGCAGTCAGCTAGGTGAACTGCATAGTAAACTGCACTTGACTGCATTCTTTTATTACTGGGATTGAACTGGGATGTATGCAACTCCTAGGCTTGCTTTGCCAGTGAAGCACGGTAATAAGGAATTTGTCATTTGACAAATTATAAGGCCTTGTGCTTTTAAAAGTTTCAAAGCTTTTAAGGCAAATTCCTTTTAAAGCGTTGCTATATTTTCTACAAAAATAAAGATGATTAAGTGTTAAAGGTTTTAAGAGGAATATCTGCACAATGTGTCAAATGGACACAGATACAAATTGGTGTCTATGCATAGAAAAGAAACATAAAACAATGAACTTCAAACTAAATAAAAAACAAATTAGGGGACTGTATACAGAGGATGGTGGTTATTGGCATAGACAACAGGTGAGCCAAAATAAATACACAAGTTGCAGTAGTGAGTGGACATAGAGAATGTGAAATGAGGAGAGAGACCAAATATAAAACAGATAAATCACAAAAAAGAAACAAAAATGAAACACAAGTTTCTGGGAACATTAAAGCAAGAACAAAATGTAAAAATAATAATCTACTCAATGTAAAACAACGATTACAAACCAAAGACAAGGAACAGAAAAAACAGTAACTGAACAGAAAATTACTAAATGTTATAGTTCAACACAACATAAAACCCAAATGGCACAGAACTCAAAGCTAAAGTGCCAAACAGAGCCAAAGTACCTCATATCATGAAATAAAAGGGTACATATTAACTGCATGAAATTCATAACATGTTTAATACTTCAGTTATGTTCCCGTGAAACTCCTGTTTAATTTCTCTGGAGCCATGCAGGTGTCCCTGCCCTCAAACTCCACATCAAAGTTCTCCTGAGTTTATTAAACACATCCCTTTTTTATTGTGAAAGCTTTTAAAAGTTAGAGCCAGCAAACAGGTTGCATTTTTACACACACACCACAACATTAACACACAGCTGCTGGTATAAGTGCTTTTAAAAGTTTGAAAAGCTTCTCTTTTGAAGGTATGGTGCATTTTGTAAGGTGCAGAAGCAGCCCTTGACTTCGCTTTGTAAAACAAGTTGCTCCCGCTGCGACCTCAATTTGCAATATTTACCCTGAACGCATCATGTTTGCCACAATAATAAAAGTAATCTCCAATCCAAATGTCAGAGGGGGCAGGGCAGGCGGTGGGAAGAGCTTTATAAATATACGAAGTGGTTTCTGGAGCCTGAGGAAAAGGTTTGTGATGCCGTGAAGCAGAAAGTGAGACGTGTGTCACCTTAATGAAATTATGCTTTCTCATTATTATGCTGTCTGAAAGGCAACAGGAGCATCTTTCTTCAGGTAACACCACTCGAAACTAACTCTGAGGCTATTTTGAGATTGTTTTTTTGTGCTGAACACATTCACAGATCTGGCTGAAAAGTCTGTTATTACTATTACCATTTGAATGAACAACAGCAAGATAAGCCCTGTTTTGTCATTTGTACATCTGAAAATCAGAGCAAAAAGGCATCATGTCACTTTACTTAAAAACAATAGAGGTCCAGTTGAAATCCAGTAACATTTATAACAAGCCATGGTAGGTTTTTAGCTTATTTTGTCATGTTGTATCAATCAATACTTTAATTGGATACAATTGTTAAACCTTTATGCATCAAAGTGGTTTTCAAGGACTTTTGTAAAGACACTATTAATATATTGAAATAATATTTGAAATAAAAATAATTCACAAAATTTTCATATTTATATTTCAAATGTCTTTACATTGAGAGTAATGTGGAATCAGTCAGATTCCTTGTTTGTGTGCACAAACTTGACCAACAGAGGTAATTCTGAACCAGACTCACTGATCTATTCCTGGAATCTTGTCCATGATGTAACACAGGGAAGCAGTTTAAGGAGCTGCCTTAAAATACATACACAGGTGTGCATCCATTTTACTCAAATGCTGTTAATTGGAAGCTTACAAAGCTAAGACATCATCATAGGGGTTGCCCCATTTTTAAAGGCATAATAATGTCATTATTCTCATTATTTCCTGATTATTTTTGTATCTAGCAGATAAAACTAATTTTGGTAATCCTACCTAACCTAAAACAGGAAAGGTTTAGTCAGATTTGATGTCCAACAGTGAGATTAAACTGTTCTTTTATACTGTTGATATAAAAATCTGCTTTCCACTGTGAACAGCACACTGG
This sequence comes from Girardinichthys multiradiatus, assembly GCF_021462225.1. Lineage (NCBI taxonomy): Eukaryota > Metazoa > Chordata > Actinopteri > Cyprinodontiformes > Goodeidae > Girardinichthys > Girardinichthys multiradiatus. The sequence continues at coordinate 33,461,937 of NC_061815.1, read as the reverse complement.
CCAAAAAATATTTATATATCAATCATGTTAGTCTCAGAATTTGACGTTTGAATAATTTTTACTTTGTATTTCTTAAGGCAAACAGTGACACGTGAACAAGAAACGTGTGATGCTTCACAGCCTGTTTTAACCTTTTTAAAACAAAAGTACAACTATCAAATCAATGAACATCAACCAAAACTGTCTGACCAATTCTCTCATCTGAAATACTATAAATTTTCCTGTAACAGTGGTTGATATCAAAGTCTAGCTGCATAACTGAGAAAGGTGAACAAAGTGTGTCTTCTTTAGACATTAGATGAATAATGATGAGCAGCCACTGGGCATGAACGCACAATAAGAATGTCACTCTGCAACACATTCAGCTCTGGGTGTCCAATAATAATTATGGTAACTACCACTGTTAGTCCGGCCCCAGCTGCTCCTGCTGAGTCCACAGCTGTGTCCTCAAAGGGGAAGTTCTCTGTTATTTTGTTTTCCCACCAAAAATGGGAGCTAAGAGTTCAGGAAATTTGGGCTACTGGGAGTCAGTATGTTGATTGAGGACACTTCAGTGGGTGGTGGAAACAGAGGGTCTCTGGGGGGGTTATGTGTCTGTGCATCGTCTCTTCCCATTATAGTAATAACAGCAAAGAGTGCTCTGCTGCTGTTTCCGAACAAACTGCTGCAACACACAGCCTCACCCTTTGAAGATTCAATGGCTACAAGAAGGCACAATTGGTCTCCTTTCATCTCCCTGCCTCCATCTTCTGTCCCTCCGACTTTCTGTGAGTGTTTTCCCAAAAGAAAATAATTGGAACAACTGTCCATCCTGTGGGAACAAGCTAATTTAGATTTCACATAAACACATACTGAGTACCACCAAAAACAACAGAAAGTATTCCATCATTTTACCAAACGATGGTTCCTTTTGACCTGCGATTCAGTAGCTGGCCATCCTTCCTATCTCTGCTGAACCAAATAACAGAATGTTCTGTAAGATAACTATCCCACCCCCAAGTCCATCATGGGATAATTCTTATCATGGGGCAGCCCTTGGAGCTCTGTGATTGCTCGTCATGGATCTCTTGGTCAGTGGCCTCCCAGATGGTTTATTTTAAGAATGTGCGTCACCAGATGAGGGCCAAATGTCCTTTATTTTAACCTTTTGCACTGTAGAAAAAAATCTCTGAATGATGATTATATATATATATATATATATATATATATATATATATTTACATATATATTTACACTTTTACATTTTATATAGCGCCAATTCACAACACATGTTGTCTCAAGGCACTTCACAAAATTCAGGTACATACTGTACCTTTACAAGGAACAGTATCAATGGAATTTATTTATGTCCTCCAACGTTGTGAAGGTTTTTGTTTCCATCCATAATTACAGAAAAACAAGTGTTTGAACTTTAATATCATGCTGCAATGGTGGAATGTGGCCATTCCGCCAATGATTTAAAGCAGAAAATGTTTAGGTCAACACCTAATAAAAACTTTGGTTACATTTTAACAAGAAGCATAGTAATGAAGAAAAGTGTTTTTGGTGAAAGGATCCTTATTGTTGTGTGTGTAAACACAAACATAAACTTATTGTAGTTAGCGTCATAACTTCCTTTTTTCCACTGTATTTCACACCATTAATCTTCATTTGTGCCCATGATGGTGGGGAATTACTGCACTAAAACATAAATGGTTCAGTGACAGTTTCTTTCTTCTTCACTGCTTTAAAAAAAAAAAAACTCGAGATACAATGTATTTGGTTGAAGTTGCATGAAATACGATTATTACAGCTTGTTTCTGTAACAGCCTGCAGTTTGGCCCCAGGTAATAAGTATATTTACACGTATCCCATTTTGCATTTTTTCTCCCTTTAGGAAAAGCAATTCAGCAGCATTCAGACTAAAGAATATAATTACAGATGTGCTTCCCAACATTGGTCGTCAGGATCCATTGTACTTTTTAAGCGCATCACTGCTCCAAAACACCTGATGTGGAATGGAACACCTTAACAGCTTGTCATTAAGTCCTTCAGAGTTCTTGTAATAACAACTCAACTTAAATGAGATGTTAAAGCAAATACACATATGTGACAGAAGCCCTGATCTAAAAAACACTGAACTACAGGAAATTAAGCTTAGAGAATTTTGTTTCAATAATTTGAACCTATATAAACTGTAAATATATATATACATTTTTTTTTTTTCAGGGCTTTACTTGAAGCATGTAAGGAAGTTATTTCGGTCATGTCAGAATCAGACAATAATTGTCTTTCCTGAAGCATCTTTGAGCTCATTGGCCAGTAGCTCGTCTTCCCATCTGGCCCCTACATTGTTGCCTGCAGCTCGTATTAACCTGAAGAAACCCAGCTGGACTCCTCAAACTGTTGGTCGGTAAAGACGAGAGGACAGACAGTGAGCTTTTCTCAAACTACCTTCAGAGTTTACTTTCATACATGGAGGCCATAATCCACTGAAGCATAGTATGCACTCACTATCTGCACAAATTTGGCACTGGATCCACAAAGCAAATAGTATTAATACCATACCACCTGGCATTTCCATTCTTGTTGCATCAAGACACAGTTAAAAAACTCACAATAACCTTGGCATTCTGTACTCTACATTTGTTTATAAAAGACAGACACAACATCTGTGATTAGCTTGTCTGTTTTGAAGCTGATTGAAAATTGAGAGAAAGGTGTTTGACAAAAAAATTGGATTTCCAAAGAATAATCTGATATTCTGTGACTGATCAAACGGGAGTATTGTGATTACCATCCATCCATCCATCCATCCATCCGTGACAACGGTAGAAACAAAAAGGCCGTATGAGACCTGTTGTTTCTACCGCTGTCACACCTGAATTGGCTGAACTTTCCAATGTCTCTGTTTACTTGTAAACATCTTTTTGTTTTTCTCTGAATGACTTCTCAACCTTTGACTCCTCTCACCTAAACCTGTTCTGCAGTCACCTCTGTGTTGTGACTCCAATCCTCTGAAATAAAAGAAAAAAAGTTATGAGGGCTCAACGGCTATTCGTCACAGACAGGAACAGGGCGTCAGATGGTATAACCAAAAGTGAACTTTGATCTCACCATTTGGATGCGTTACAGGGGTGTTGGGTCAATATATAGCAAGTGGCAGATTTTATCCGCAGGGTGTTTCCATATCCGCTCCCTCTGCTGGGGAAGATATTATACGCTGTAATTCTGCTGCAGGAATAATTGACCTGTCAATGGGTTCGGGCCACCGATCCCATCACTCGGCTCCAGGCACCCTGTTTCTGTAGATTGATACATCCTGTTTCCCCCTCAGAGGTCTAATAGTGTTTTAGCCAATCCACACAAACAGAATGATGAGCTGCTGCTAAATTACTGCTCAACCCCCAGCTCATAAAAAACAGGAGGGTACTCTGAATGCAGCCTAACTTTCCTTGTTTGGGTTTGCTTCCTGACTTTCAGGCAGATGTTCATGTGGAGAAGCTGGCTGTGACCAGGTCATCCAAAATCTGTGTTTGACTTTCACAAACCTCCACTGTCTGAAGAAGTAAATGTAGCATCAATTTTTTTTCTATTATCACCTGACAACTGTCAATCAGGCAGTATCTAAAAAGGATAATATCTGGACGTGATTTACTAACCATATTAAGACTTTCCTTGTTACCTTTTAAATGGTCTTGATTTAAACTGGTGAATCTCAGATAAGCAGAATAACCTGAAAAGGTCAATGTATTTGTTGTAATTATGAATATGAATATATTATTTAATATTAATACTTTAATATTTATTAAATAATATTTCGGGCTGTTAGCGGTTGACGCTAACAAAAGAAGCTTATAGGTTATCATCAGAATCAAACACATACCTTCTACGATTGTGTGTAGACAAAATGTCTCTGTGATTACCACAGCAACCTTGCCGTGGTTATTTGGACTTCAGTGGGTGCCTTCTGGCCATTTATGCTATTTTGCATATATTATTTATGGGCGGGGAGCAGGCGATTCAAGCACCATGTGCAGCTACGCCCAATTCTTTGCAAATTGGGATGTATGAAGGCAATGTGTGCAGTGACATGTTTTCGCATTGTTTCGTACAACAAAATTTTTGTTTTTGGCACGAGTTTCAGAATTTCTCCCTATGTATGATAGCGGTGCACTCTTTTGTACATGAGGCCCCAGGACTTTAATTCAGGCATGTAAGATTGTGGTAAGATTGTGATCCCTTCCACTCTAGACACATACTGTTTTAGTCTCTTCTCTCTGTAAAGAAGCTGTGACAAGTAAAAAAAAAAAACACATGGCACAGAAACAGTTCAATCCTACCAGTTGCGAGACTTTTAAGTGCATCTGATCAGCATTCCATCCTAATTACAAAAAAGATTTAAACAGACACTGGCCACTGCATTTTTTCAAATGCTAATAGTGTATACACATTTTCATGTGTAAATGTTTGCATATATATATATATATATTTAAAAACTGCACAAGTAGTGAGAATTTTTGGTCTATGTCGGTTGCTGTGTGTTGTCATTCTGCAGCAAAATAAGTCTTCATTGGTGTAATAACTGTCTTGGCAATAACACACAATTCTGTTTTTGATGCAGTTTTTCTTAACAGTTTTAAATCCTAGTTACTTTGAGTTTGTTAGAGGATAGCCTTCCTGCCTCCAATACAGGAAGAGCTCATTTCTGACAAAGAAGATGACCCAATAATCTCACACACTGGCTAGAATACATCATGCTTCATTTTTAATCATTTATGCATGGCTGCAGCCCACTATGACGCAATGGCAGCGGATCTGTTAAGGACATACAGAATGATTAACACCACATTGCTCTTTGTCCTTGTTCGGTGTTCATCTGTCAGCATGAGGCTGAACCTGGCAGCTGGTGGATAGACACAACGATCTGTCGGGATAAAAAGGGGGCCGCAGACAGATATAGCTAATCAGCAGGTAGGCTGTTGTTAAAATAACTGAGAAACTAAGTTCAAAGTTTATCGGTGTGTGTTATGGGAAGAAAGTGGCACAAAATACAAATGGATGGAATTAGAGACTGTGAGACCTTTGACATTGACATCTTTGAATTTAGTTTGCATGTTTTTCTCCCAAGTTTGTGTCTCCATGGTAACTTTACATCCTTTTTTTATAATCTCGATGACATGATCAGGGACCGGCTTGAGTGCGGGATTAATGGAGAGAACATTCAGCGGCGCTTACTGTCAGAGGCGGATGATAAACTTACACTGGCGAGGGTAGTGGAAATAGCAATGTCCATGGGAACAGCGGCTAAGGACGTAGCGGAGCTACAGCCATTAGGGACAGAGGCTGCTGTTCTCAAAATAAGATCGACTACCCCATACAGTGCGCCGTCTGCAGTGGGATGCCACAGTTGCAGTGGCAATCTTAGCTCATCTGACTCCAGGTTCAAAGAGGTGGTTTGCCACAACTGTTGAAAGAGGGGACACCTGGCCCGAAAATTTATCTCCAGTTGTCCAAAACAGAAAATGGAAAACAGATCTGGACCAACTAATGTTCTGGAGCAGGAAGGAGATGAGGAGGACTACACATACATGCTGAATGCCCTTGATGGAGAGGAAAGAGTGAGACCCTACAGAGAAAAGGTAACGGTGAATGGGCATGACATTGATTTCGAAATTGATACTGGAGCAGGCTTGATGATTGTGAATGAGAAAACTTATAGGGAGATTGGGGCAAACTCCAACATACATAAATCAAACTATACACTATAAACTATACACCAGAGACAGTGTTGGAGTGTTAGGAAAAAAAGACACCCAAGTCACTTATAAGGGCTGCCCTTACTTGTGGTTAAAGGAGAGGGGCCAAACCTGTTGGGGAGAAACTGGCTTAGATCGGTGAAACTGGACTGGTGGGCCATTTTCAGATTATAGACAAGTCTGCAGTCTGAGTTATTCACCCTTTTGTTAAAGTATGAGGGTGTATTTAAAGGTGAGCTCAGCACCTCAAAGGGGACCACAGCAAAAATCTATGTGGACAGTGAAGCTAAGACACGCTATCTTAAAGCTCGCCCCTTTCCGTATGCACTAAAAGAAAAAGTTGAGAGAGAATTTGAAAGCCTGGAGAGAGAAGACATTGTAGAGGCTGCAGACGGCCCCAATTGTTCGAATTTTATAACCAGATCACAGTACAAGAATATGTGGTGACTGTAAATTCAGCGTCCAAATTGGACGGGGGACAAAAAAAAAAGAAAAAGAAAAAAGCGTGTTCATGGCTCCAGAGGTTACTTACCTGGGTACAGAATCAGCCATGAGGGGGTCCATCCAGTTGTTGACGAAGTCAAAGCCATTGTCGATGCTCCTCGACTATAAAATCAGTCAGAGCTGAAATCATTCTTGGGCATGCTATCACAGGTTTTCGCCTAACATCGCCACTGTGCTCGAGTCTCTGCATGAGCTTTGGAGAGCTGGGGTTCTGTGGAACTGGGGGACTCGTCAAAGGCAGGCTTTTGAGGAGGCCAAACGGGGACTCCAGTCACAACAACTCTTGGTTCACTTTGATGACACAAAACTATTGTATATGTCTTGTGATGCATCACCATATTGTATTGGAGCTGTTTTGGCTCACAAACGTCCAGATGGCACAGAGAGAGCCATTGGCTACAAGTAACACTCATTGTCGTCAGCAGAACGTGGATACTCACAGCTTGAGAAAGAGGCACTTGCCATTATCTATGGCCTAAAGGAATTCCACCAATAGTTGTTTGGTAAACACTGCACAATTGTGACCAATTACAGTTACGTGTGGTGGCCAAACATGGATAGAAATCTGGAGGGACAGTACAACAGTGCCAAGCTGGTAGATGTCCACTCAAAGTGGATTGAGGCCCATCCTATGTCATCCATAACCTCAAGAGTAACCATCGAGAAACTGAGATCCATCTTTGCCACACGGGATTCCAGCCATCCTGATTAGTGATAATAGACCCAGTCTGGTCAGTGCTGAATTCAAACAGTTTCACAAGAAAAAGGGCATCAAGCATATAACAACAGCACCCTCGCACCATCTTCAAATGGATGTGCGGAGTGGGCAGTCAGCGTAATTAAGGAAAGGGTCAAGAAAATGAAAGAAGCCAGTTAAGAGACTAAGGGCCTAATCTTCAAGGGTTTGCGTGTACTAAACCGCATGCAAAACTGTTTGCTTCCGCTTGTGTAAAATCAGCAGAACTGTGTGCGCAAACGTTTTAACGTGTCTGCCTTCATGAATATGCAGAACACACGATAATGACCCAAACGCGCAAATTTTTGGGAGGAGAATATACGAAGGTAATCCTTTCCCACCTGCAATGCGATTTTCCAAACCTGAAAGGGACTGCGGGTGCAATTTTAACATGTGAATTTAGCACGTTTGAAATTTAAGTGCTAACTGGGACACAAAAATGTCTGCTGTCTTTGACCAGAAGGAGGCATAGATAAAATGACAAATGATGTGGAGAAAGAATCTTCTGTATATGTGCCAACAGATTTGGGTTGGAAAACATAAAAATAAAATTAGATGACTCAAAAAAATCTAAAGAACCCTGTGAGTTGCCGAAAATAATTAAAAGACCAAGAAAGGCAAACCTGTAATAAACTAACAGACATGTTTGTTATATTGTTAATATTGATTGGCAATTTGTTAAGAGTTACGTCGAGCAAGATAGGAGAAATAATCTCGTCACAATAATAAAAGTTAACTAAGTGTAACAGTCCAGAAAAGCCAGGTTCGAACGGACAGAAGGAAAAAAAAATGCAACCCGATCAATCCCTGCATATTTCCAGCAACACAGCAGAGGATCTGTTTGCTTTTCATCTTGTTCCAGCCAGTAGCAGCCAGCCAGTAGCACACGCAATTGTGGTCTGCACCTGTTTTGCAACTAATATGCATTGCACGCGCAATCTTTGAAGATCGCACGCAACACACCCACTTATTGCACGTGCAATTTATTCATAGTAAACAAAAATTAGCACACGCTATTTGGGATCTTTGAAGATCAGGGCCCTACCTTGGCAAGATTCCTTTTCAGTTATTAGCTCACTGCTCAGACCACGACCGAATCACACCTGCAGAGCTACTCATGAGCAGAAAACTTTGCACTATGCTGGATCAGGTGTGTCCATCACTGATGGATAAAGTTGAATTAAATCAAGCCAGACAAAAAGGCAGTCATGATAAAAATGTCCAAGTTCTGAGTCGCACAAAATCAGATGCACTATGTCAGAGGATATTCAGGCCACAAGTGGATCCCAGCTTCTCTCATTGAGAAAACTGGTCCAGTGTCTTGGAGGGCGAGAAAATGTATTCAGTTATAGTCCGGCATCAATGGGGACAGCAACAGGAACTAGCTAAAAGTTCTAACAGTTCTGAGCAATAGAGTGGAGAGATTGCAAAAGTTTGTGGTGTGTATAAGACTGATGGTGCTCAGCATCAATAGAGAATTTCATCAATAGAGAATTTCAGTTGAGCTCAGAGCAGCGATGCCTTTACCTTTGTTGTTTTTGTGTCAAACTTACATTTGGAATTGTGACCAAACGTTTCTTAAGATCACATCACATTCTTTCACAAGGTTCTCTTTAGGAATTTCAGCCAGGCTTAATTTTTTTATTTGGAAGACAATGCTTCTGTCTTTCAGCCAAGAATACTATACTATATATAGGAGACTATATAGCATTATATGTGCCTCTGAGCCAGGGTTGTGGACAAAGTTAACACAAGGGTTCTTTGCTGTAACTCCTTTGCCCATGTGGTTGTATCAGCTATTGATAAATCAGAATTCTTGATGCAGTGCCATCTGATGGGATTGGAGATTGTGCATGTCCAATTTAGGCTTGTTCCTTGAAATTCCTCGAGATTTCCTGAATGATGATAATCTGCAAATCTCTTTTAGTTTTTCTTAGAGGAATATTTGTCACATTTGAGATTGTGTACACAACTTGGTGACCTAACCTTTTATAAATACTGTTTCACTGACCAAATCAGCAAGACTTGGTGTGACACAAAGCTGACTCACTAAAGCTGAAAAACTTGGTCATTTTTGAATGGTAAGTAGCAAATGCAGGTCTAGTTTACTTCCTCTCCAAATATAAACTATGTTTGTCCTGAGGCCAAGACAGTATCTCCACTGAGCAGAACAGCGAGTGAGTGTTAGTTCAGCCTCCTCTTGCCCTCAGTGATCTAAAACTACAGCTGTAATGTTTATTTTATGTTGCTGAGACATTATCATCTCTGCATCTAAGTGTAGCTGTGAGTTTGTGCAGATAGAGGGTCAGTGGTGTACAGACACAGTCAGGCTAAACCCACAAAAGCTAGACCCAAGGAGAGCTGAAATCTCAGCACTCTGGAGCATGTTGAGAGCAACATATTCACAACAGACCAAGATTGACAGGTTAGTTTGCCTTCACTGTGTCTCCTGGATAAATGGTCGGAATAACACCAGGGTTTATTATTAGATTAGGTGTAAAAGTCTGATGTATGTTGAAGTTGTGAAGCAGGTTTTCAAAATATAAAGTCAGGTGTTATTACTGAGCAATGTGAAGTTTACAAATACACCACATTTGTCAGAATTTTACATTTTCCAGAGCTTTATAATATTTTATAACGAACCAGTGTATTGCAGTTTTTTGCAGTCATTTAACTAATGAAATGTAATAACTGCTCCTTGGAGGATCTAGTTAATTGAGGTTTAGCAAATTTAATGGAGAAATCCTAAAGGTTCCAGAATGTATTTTTAAGTTAAAGATAACTTCTTGTTTGTGATCATTATGGCGATCGGCTGGGAGTTAGTCTTTGCCATCCAAATCTGCCATGACCTGTGAAAATGCTTTTTTTTGACCTTTTTCACATCTCCACAGACAGAGTCACAGCCACTAACCAAGACATGAGCCCCTTGTAAAACATTAACAGCTTGATGCTTGAGTGGATGCTGCTCTCATGGACAAGCCAAATGTCTTCTGAAGAACAGAAAAAGTTTGAGCAATTTGGCCACAGAGGCAAGAAGTATGTTTTAAGGAGTCAAGGTGAGACTTTCAAACTCGAGAACACTGTACTAACAGTACTAACTGTTGCTGCAGAGTTAGTGTATTACATATAGGAGAAGGAACAATGGATGATGACTGCCTCCAATTTTTTTTTGTTTCAACTTAAGGGTCAATTGATACCTCCAAATCTAGTTCACCAAATAGAGCAGTTATCCATATATATTTATCAGATCATGAGCAGAGAAAGAGAACAACATTGATGATTGTTTTTTATTTTAATAGAGTGTAGAGTGATCTGCAGTTTTTCCTATTTTGACAAGTTATCGATCAGGGACCACGAGAAAAATAAAGCATTTATTCAAATATTTCTGATAGGTACTGTAGTAACTTACCATAACAGGTTAACAAAGGTACCAATTTATAGCAGATGTTGGCAGAATCATTTTAATTAGTGCAAAATAACCTGGAATTTTACACCTAATTATTTTCACTATACCAAAATAATTGTAGCAAAATATATACAGGTACTATAAATGATGTATCAGTCGGATCATCTGAAACAATTTTCTTAGTAAGGCCTCTCCAGGGAATATCTTTTCTAAATCTTGGGAATCTCAGTATCAGCCTTTTTCAGCAAAGTGAGTCTTCCACCTTTCCTTCCATCTTGTTGCGGAACAGTAAAACACACTGTGACTAACAAAGGGAACTTTTCACCTGAGTTCCGAGGATCGGCCATGTACAGCGGGATGTCACTGGCACAAAGAAAATGGAGAGTGATTCTTCAGTTGCTGTGTGACAGGCATGATCAAGCATGCAGAAGATCCAGATTCTCAGTTTTTGACAAATACATCCTGCTGCCATTTGTTAGCTCTGCATCAACAAATGGATGTAATTTGTTAGACAACATTAAAAAAAGTTTGTGAGAAAAGTTGTCAGTGTGAAGTGCCAGAGGGAGTCTTCCTCTACCTAGGCACTTTAGTTGTTTCTTTCTTAAAGCTGTCTGTCAGAGAAGAGCTGGAGGTCTTTTTCTTTGATTTGTATCCAAACCAAACAACAACATCTCTCCATACAACCAAGTGCGTCTCGTGGGAAACAGGCGCCCTTCTGGCCCATGAAGAAACAGCCTGAATCAACATTCACAGGACACATAGAATCAGATTCCGGACCCTCTGTACTACCTGTCTGACATCCCTGCAGGTGCACATTCAGGCTGCAGATTAAAGCTATACCGAGTTGTTGTTTTTTTCATCTGCAAACTCTTTACATCACAATGTATATCAGCAGTTTCTGTCACTGGTTTGCTTATGTTTTTACAGCAACATTGCTTTCTCGCGGGAAAATTGCAAACAAGCTGCAGCCAGCAGTTGTTCTAGATCATATTTCGAAAGGAATCCCTTAATTCTGGCGGTGTTTATGGTAGTGAGCAGATTTGATCATAATCTTTATGTGGCTGTTAAAATCCTCCATGCTATGTAGTTTCTAACAGCATTCAATATAGCTGAGTGGTGATGTCAGACCCTCGGGGTTTCAAAGCAGATTTGAAAAATACAGACAAATATGGAATTTATTCAGGTCAAGATATGTATGGAAATGATTTATTAAAATATTTTAAAGCATTTGTATTTATTGAGTTGTTTCTGTGTTTCATAGTTTAAAAGAGAAGTCCTGATTTTCAAAAAATGCTTGCCTAAGGCCATACCTGCTTATCTGTGCAAGGTCGTTGGAAGGCTGTTTCCTATTTCCAGTGGTCATTAGGCAAGAGTTGGCATCCTAACATCCATGAATGCAGACATTTTTCCCTCGTTTGCAAAAATATCTACATGGTCACAGGTTTTGAAATTTAAATAAAAACACTGAAATATTTATGCTGAGGTTGCAGTAATATCTAAATAAACATAAAAAAAATTAAAGGAGGAGCATTCAGGGCATGGATAAAGCACTGATAGGCAAAATGTTCAAAACACAGTTGATCCGAAGAATTTCTTAGGAGGGTTCACTGTTTCCCCTTCAATAACATTGTGTTGATTCTGAATACGGTCGTTTTGTGCATGTGGACAAAATGCTAACAGAGTTAGTAAAAAGGTTGAGTTGAAAGGGTTATTAAAAATCTTGGGGTTTTATTCTTACTAAAACCTGCATTTGTATGTGGACAACAAACACAGCGCAAAATGTCCCACCAATGAAAATATCCTGACAAGGACACACCACAGGTTGGAAAAGTTTGGAGTTTTGAAATGCAAAAATATTTAGGAATCCTGAACCTCACATTGCTGGGACCAAAAACAAAGACTCTTTCATAGAGAATCTATCAAAGGTTGATAGATTCTCTGTGAGATGACTGTGGAAACAGATGTTTGTTTGGTGAAGCTTATGGCTAGGAAGGATAAGGGACAAGGAACAAGGGTTTCTCAAGAAAATCTCTTAGAGGTTACTTAAGAGTTGACTTGACTCGCTACTGAAACCATGAAGCACAGAGTGGTCATCAGACTTAAATATCCTGATGTTGATAGACACTGAAAGTCAGGCGTGACTGCAATACTCAGGCTAGACCACGCCCCCCAGCACAAGTCCTGCAGCTTCTGGAAAAAGAACACAACACCCAGAACAACATACTCCAAAACCATGACACATACTTTATTAAATATCGGGACAACTCTCCTTTTTTAAAGATTTTCTTTGGCCTTTATTTTTTTTGTTATTTAAAAGTAGGCAGACGGGAAGTGAGGTGAAGAGAGGGGGACGACATGCAGCACAGGTTGCTGAAGTCAGGACTCGAACCAGGGATAGCGATGTCCAGGACTGAAGTCTCCAAATGTGTGTCGCGTGCTCTACCACTACACCATGCGCAGCACCCCATTTTGCTTTATTAAATACATTTTCCACTTCTGTAGACTTAAAACTCATTCAGCCTGTCTTCCTGTTTCTCAAAAACCACCATGACACCAACATCTAGTTGTGTTTTGGAGGTGTATTACCTTCCTCTACAGTCCCTGTGTGTTTCTTACCCTTTGTTTTCACAGTCTAAACATAGCAAGTACCGCATTCATTTTTATCACCTGTTGTGTTTTAAGATGCAATTTAAAATATATCTTCAGGATCTCAGCAGAATTAGGCAAGGAAATATGATAAATAAACTCAAACACATTTTAAAATAAAGCAGTAAACTCCTGGACACAATTATTCCACTCTCTACTTGTCACAATCTCATCACGAGTCATTGTGTGGAAGACAAAACCGTCACACCCATTGATCGAGAAATCAGATTTCTGTACTGTACCGCTGCACACACCCATTGTTTGCCAGAACAATATGGCAGTGAATGATGGGCTGTGTCACTGATAGCAGCAGTGCTGATAAATAACAGCCTGCAAAACAACCTCACAGTCACAGCAGACAGAGTGGAAAAACATCCTCCAAATCATCATGAAAAGTTTCTGAGCAGAAATTAGACTTCAGAGAGAAACATTATAATTAACTAAATACTCCAAGGCCATAAAAATCCATTCTAAGCCTCAGCAAAAATAATTGCACTATTATTTTCAGCCATAATTAAGTGGCTAAGGCTTCTTACAAGTGTAAAAATTTAATCCGTTTTCTAAATCCTATATAATTTAATGTGGGAGAAATCAAATAAATAAGTGGCTCTGTCTCTTCTGTGACAGGGGTTGATATGGGTTATTAGGTGAGCAGGGCGTGAAGAAGCCCATTAGTATTGTATGGTGTCATCACAGCAGCTCCGGGTGGCGTCCCTAATCCAGTCCTCGACCCACAAATGCTCGCCATTTTTCCTCCAATGACTGTAGCCGCAGCAGCACCGCAAAGACGAGCGGCCGCTGATTGATTCTTATCCCGCTAAGGAGACGGGAGGCAGATAAATGCCGAGGTAATGAGAGGCAATTAAGAGGCATGAAAAGCTTTATTATTGAGTAAAAGTGTCCTTGTGCCGCCTATGTTACAGCAAGAGCTGAAAAGCTGAGAGTTTTCAGGGTAATCAGGTCCACGCTAAACACCTCAGGTCCTGTAAATTTATTTAATTTTAAAAACATCAGCTGGATTAGAGAAGAAATAACCAAACACATGGGAAGTTTCTCCATAGATGATCATTAAAACGAGATGATTTAAATGTATGCTGTGTTTCAGGTAGAGATAGCTCAAGGAGTTCTGCCGTGTGAAACCACACTATTTGGATGTTGACTCTATATGTGAATTATAAAGCTCATGTCAGCTTTAATAGTAGAAACTGGTGACAGCAGAATATTGCTGTTAGATTATACATGGATCAAACACTTTCCAGTCATCAAAAGAAACAAAATACCTACAGTAATAGCATATGATAACCTAAGAGAATAACTATACATAATATCAAAAAATAAAGTTTTAAGCCTGATAATAAAACAATATAAACATTGTCCAGCATAAATGTAAGAAAAACATGGAGTAGTTTTAAATTAATCTCTGGTAGGGCAAATTTTCAATTTCTGCAATATTGTCAGGGAAAGGAAGGATTTCCTAGAAACCTGTTTAACATGGCTTTTTAGTTTGTGTTCTGGTCAAATATAACACCAAGGATCTTTGCATTAGTACTGGAGGCCAAAAGTAATGTTCTCTGAAATAAGCATCTGGCTAAGCACGTTTTTCTTAAGATGATCTTGTCAAAAGATATAAACCTTTGTCCTGTCTAATTTTAAAATTTAAGAACTTTCACATGTTTTTCTTAAGTCCTATGTTAACATTTTGTTAGGGTTCTAATTAGGAAGCTACCTGTTAAGATGAAGCCATTATGTGTGAGATCTCTAAGACCTCAACAGAATAAAACAGATCAGATTATGTTACTTGTGATCATGTTCACCCAATTATCAAGGATCTCATTATTTAAATTTCTAACAGAAACAATCTTATTAAGAATCATGTCTTTAAGTCATCGCTACATATTCTTTAAACTTCATAGAGGTTTGCTCTAAATAATGCAGCTTTAAAATAAACCAAAGAACCAGTCTCCTCTCACTTTATAAATTATTGTATTTGAATGGTTTAGATGAAAATAACATTAAAATCATCATCATAAAAATAGAAATGTATCATCTTCTCTAATAATTTACCATGTCATATTTACAGCAAAGAGAACTGGCCCAAGCAACAAATCCTGTGGTACTCCATAAAAGACTGGTAAGTGAGAAAGATTTATTATTGACTTGAACAAACCAGCCTAGTGCTGTTACCTTAAGCCTTACAACATGTTTAATCCTCTTAAAGAAATATTGGGGTTGACTGTATCAAATGCAGCCCTGAGATCTAACAAAACAAGCATAAATTCAGCTCCATTATCAAAAACTCTGAGAATTTAATTTAACATTTATCATTGCTGTTTCAGTGCAAAAATGAGCTCTGTGTAAATGCTCTGAAATGATAAGGAATATTTTTCTTTCAGAATTTTTAGGTAAGAAGGACAAATTAGATCTGAATTGGCTGAAGCTTTTAAATTATGTAAATGTTTAATCACAGCAACATTTAATAACTGTGGTATGATACTTTTCAAGCAGAAAGAACAATGGCGGAAATAAGATCTGCAGTTAAATGTGTCCACATTTTCGGTATAAATTAAAAGAAATACCTTCGATCCTGCTTACACTGGTCAATTCCAGGTGTTGATAAATGTGGTGACTCAAAAGGGTTGTGTTTTAAATACCATGGCCCTGTCCATGCATAATTTTGGGGATGTAGTCTGCAAAATTTGTGACATTTGTAAATGGAAAATGTTAAAGTGAAACGATATCAGAGTTTAAAGTTGCAGTGTCACAGCAGAAGAATATTGTCATGCTAGGAGTCGAACAAACCTTCAACAGTTTTTTACATAAAAAAAGTCAATTCCTCCCTCTTACCAAATAGGTAGGCAAGCACAAATATTATATTTAGTTAATGCACAAGCTTGAACATTCATGCAATACTACAAAGACATAAACTTGCTTGCATAGTCTGAGACCTAGCATGGGATTTAACCACATCATATGATACGATAGATTTACAAACTCAGACGTCAGTGAGAAAATCCCACAATATTTCCACCATATAAATGTTAGATTTGTAAAGGCCAGTATCAGCAATCACCAGCTGTGATACACCAATGGCTGAGAGAAGGGGAACCAGACACAGCAAAAGTAAAGAACTAGTGGGTCTGGTGTACTTTCTATGGGAAAGGAAAACAAAGAGAGAACACTAATTTAATGGCAGGAACACTGAGCCAGGAGTATGTTCTATAGAAAACCTTTTATTAAAAAAACGACTATAACAGAATGCAAAGTTAATGGCAGCACAGACTCAGCAAATTTGTCAATAAGTCCCTACTGGATGGCTTTGCCATGATGAAGTTTGACTAAAACATTCTTTCTGGTTCAGTAAGTTAACCCTTCTTGCATTTGAATGGCAGCAATGATTAATGTATTCATCTCCTGAAACAATTTTCATTACTGAAATGCTGTGAGTTGGCCTATCCGCAGTAAAGCCATTGGGATGTACGGACTCAGTTTCTTACTGTTCTCCTGTTCATTTAGGAGTTAAAGCCCAGGAGTTCTTCATATGAAAAAATTGTACTAAAATTATAAAAAGAATTCTTAACATGCTC
This sequence comes from Girardinichthys multiradiatus, assembly GCF_021462225.1. Classification (NCBI taxonomy): domain Eukaryota; kingdom Metazoa; phylum Chordata; class Actinopteri; order Cyprinodontiformes; family Goodeidae; genus Girardinichthys; species Girardinichthys multiradiatus. Next base: position 33,445,323 of record NC_061815.1, on the reverse strand, counting down.
TCGTCAAAACGACGCTAGAAACCTTAAAAGCACTTTTGATGAAATCGTTAAAAGTTCGATCAGAAGTGTGTCATCAGATCAGCGGAGAAGACAGAATAAGACAATGTTTTGATCTGGTAAATCTGATAAAGGTGGATAATCTATGAAGAAACTTTTGCCACATAAAGAATAAAAGAGAAATTTAAATGTCTCTTCCTGTTTCAGACGTATGGGATGTTTCTTTTTATACTGCCTATTATAGGTGTAATCCTGTAATTTGAATAAATGTAAAAATATGTCCCCCTTTGAGGTACAAGACATTTTTGAGAGGACAGGATGAGCATAAATGGGGACTTTAACTGGCACATCCGACTGTTTATGTTCTGGATTGATGGCATAGAAACAGCCTAACATGATGATCCGTTGATGGGAAGCAGGCAGCAGTCGGACTGGGAGCTTGGTCCATTACTGCTGCAGCTTTCTTTGATCAGAATAGAGATAAAGCACTGCTGTCAGCTGAACAACAAAAAAGAAAGAAAGAAAATAATAAAAACCTCAACAACATCAATCTCTGCAACCCTCACTGAGTTTATGGTCTTCACTCCTTGTAGATATAGCTCTTAATGGTCTTGCTGTGCAGCATACATCTGAAAAAGATGTTTGGTCAGCAATGACTCATCTTCAACTCACCGCTGGCTAAAGCTGCATTTAACATCAATGAAGCATTTGTCTCTATGCTCCTTTAACTTCCCTTTCAGTTAGAGACATAAGTTCCAGATCTTGAAAGTGAGATATCTGCTCCTCACCGAAAAAATACATAATTTAGTAGAAAATGTGCACCTTTTTTCCTGGCAATTTTTCTGATTACAAAAGGGAAAAAAAGGATGAACAGTTAAGGGCCTCCGTTTACAGTTTTTAAACGGAGAGAGGATAAATTGCTGCAGACATTCAGAAGATGGCAATCATATAATATCGGACTGTGATAAATACAGCCATGACTAATTTATAGAGTGTGTGTAAACACCAGACGAGAACATTTTTCGCTCTGAAAGAAGCCAGGAAAAACGTATTATTGAATGCGTTCATGAATTTTTTTTCCCAAAACCATCTTGTCCTGGGAACTCAGAACCTCTCAAATGAAAGTTATCAGCAGAAATATGACTGCAATCAGACTCAGATCTTTGTCATCAAAACCTGTTTGCTGATACTGCTAAAACAACATCATTGTAGAAATTAAGCCCATTACTGAGACAAAAAGGTGTTGCTTTACACTTTACTCATACATACTTTTAATTACTTACATTAAACACTTGTTAAATTTGATTTATTACCATGTTTTAAAACCAGAAAACCTAAAACTCGTTAAATATAAATGAATTATGATACACCATGCTGTTGTTTGTCAAAGCAGATCATTTTAAAACATTTTACACAAAAACACAAAAAGAGCTTTTAAAATGGATTTGCAGTGATGTCTATGAATGACAACATCCCTGCTGGAACTGCAGCACTATAAAACAGTTGGACTCTTGACTTGAAAGGAACCAACAGCCCAAGGCTGAGGGATGGAGACATGGGACACCGTGGGGACAGCTCCAACAGAGGCAGCAGGCTGACTATTCAGGCAACCAAGTGTAGCACATGTGCTCTCAGGCAAGGGAAGCTAAGCTACAGGTCCAGTTCTAGACTCGTCAGTGGGATATTTAGTACAATAAGAACCAGAGACAGAGCAGTTTAAATGTAAAGCCAGCAGTTTACCGATGGGCAAGACAAACAATGATTAATAACAAGCACATCAATTTGCATATAATTCACCTTGTTTTGTATAAAGAACTGAAATTAAAATGGCTTAAGATCAATTGTTTCTTTGATCTGATTCTAATTTTGGGTAATAAACCACCTAGTATTGTTTGCCTAATTTTAGGTTTTAGTTTCCTTTCAGGTTCATACAATTAACCCGATTACTTTCTCAAATCAATGGTGACCCTTCAAATTGACTGAACACTGCCCCTTTACAGTTCACAGCATTGTCAAAATTCAAAATGAAAAGAAATAGGCATTTAGCTGCTTTCAAGGCTGCATGACAAAGGAGAAACTTAAGATGGTGGCTGCTCTAACATCTAAGCTGTTAGTGTCTTCTGCCAAACTAGTCAGGTTTCCATACAAAATAAACCCAATTTACAAAAATTAAATACACCGGGGCTTTAAATGTTGAAAATAAAAAATAGAAACGGCTGATAATCACAGTTTTTCACAAAAAGAAAACTCACCAAAACTCATTTTGTTGGTCATGTAAAGATCCAGGGACCATAATATTATCATATCATTGGCCCTAAAGTTAAAACAGAAATGCAAGTTGTAGCATTTTATTGCAACCATTTTTTATTGCATTTTTAAGTTATTTTGTGCTTACTGCTCACATTTTCTTGCTGAATCCTTTCTTACTGCACCTCTCAATATGCCTAAAACTGATTGCAAAGCTGGTTCTAAAGCTCATTAAAATAGTTTACAGTATCCTCTTCATAACATTCTGAATGGTACATTGTGCATCTCACTTTGGTGGACCAGAGGCAGACAAGTATGGAGAGAGCAGAGTAGGATCAGTCAGAAAACTCCTTCTTTAATTCTCAGCGCTTACTTACAGGCGAGTGCAGGGCAACAAACTGTCCAGATAAAGGCGTTGAAAACAGGACCCAAATAAGGGAAAATCCAAAGCTCCAACAAGACATGGAAGACGTAACCCAAAGGACATATCACAAGGACATGGAAGAGACATAACGACACCGCCTGGAACAAAGGACAAAGGCAAACTTAAATACAGACAAAGGTGGGCATGAAACAATAGGGCAGGTAATCAGAGGAACAGGAAACAGGTGAGACAAGGAGGCAGGGAAGTAGAGAGGGCAGATGAACCAGATAGGGACAAATGAGGACCTGGAGGAGCTAGACGAAGAACAAACTGTAAACGCAGAAACCAGAACACAGAACAGAAATAAGATGGACAGGGCAGAAAATAAACTTCAAACTAAAAACGGAGGAACAGATCTAAACAGACAATCATCAAACCCATAAAAACACAGAACCTAGACAAATCAATAAGAAATTCAAAAACACACCTGAAGCATAGAAACTAAAATTACCATCACCAGAAGTAAACAGGAAAAATACTTGACTAAATGAAAGTAAACAAACACCAAACCAAAAACTTCTAGCTAAAGTAAACAAAAACTCAAAAAACCCAAAACAAAGTCCAAAATGTCACATCCTGACACACTTTTAGAATTTGATTTGTTCCGGACAGTTATAATGTAAAACAGTAGTAATAACAATAATGATAATAATAATAATGATAATAATGGTAATATTAACTGTATTTGACACAAGATAGAAAGATTGCACAAACTGATTAAAATATTACATTTATTTGGCCTATGCTATATTGTTGTGTTCTATGTTTTTCTTTAATACACATGTATCCACGTGGAAATATTGTGCAAATGTCAAGTTCAGGATTTTACTGTTAGAGAAACAATAGAGTTTAACTTGATACTTATGCCATTCAGTCTTGTCAGAGTTTAACCCTTGGTAGTTGCTCACTCCAGGATACTCAAATACACAGAACCATGAAAGGAACAGGTTATAAAACACAAGCAACAACTAATGCACAAAGAACAACTTGGACCAGGAAAGATGTGACATGAGCACAGGAGAGGAAGAGAGACAGAAATCCTATCTAGTCCCAAAAAGTTAAGGAAGTGTCAACACTGGTATGCCTTATGATTCTTCTATACGGATGAAAATGTATGGTCTTTTTGTAAGAAAATTACCAAATTAATTTCAATGTAAAATAAGTTTGCTTCAGGGATTTGGTGACATTTGTCTAATATTTTAGCTCCTGAACAGCCTGAGGCACAAATCACATGCTCATATTAGTAAGATGTACATTTGAGCTAAACAGAAAACATGTTACGTTATACTTAAGACTATTAAAAACAACAATTAAAAATAGTTGGGACCATAAAGGCGAATGTCATAATTTGAAGCAGTTTAAAACCCACACTTTGTTCACCTCTGCTCATTAATAACTATACTGCCAAGCTGAGAAAGAAGCTCTTTGTTCCCACAGAGAAAAACATAGATTGTGTCCTGCAGCTGAAAAACACTGGGTGTAAACTAATTTTGCTAGTTTCTCTGTCTCTCTGTGGTTAAACTTTTCTGTGATTTGCTTTGAAAATTTGCTCTGGCTTGAACTTTGCAAATAAACTTAAAAATCTCATATCCTCCTTTTTTCCTATTCCTGGAATGGAAGCTATTTTCTCCCTGTGTGTTTTGGAAATGATACAAGCAAAAATGATCGGGTGTCAGAAAACTGATTCAACAGCGGAAGAACAACAACTGAGCCTTTTACGAGGAACAAAAGGGAGAGAAATTGAGAGATGCAGCTGGGTGTTTTCAGTCATTTCTTTCTGTTTTTTTGTTTTTTCTGCTTTATGTGTTTTCATCTTCTGCTTATCCAGACTCAAGGTGATAAACATGGGAATAAAAACCTGGCTTTGTATATTTTCATATCCTGTTTTGAAACGGCAAAGCGCCTTTTCAGTGAGGACTCAGAGCTGAAAGACAAGGGCACGCACATCACACAATCCAGCTGCTGAGAGTTGATGTGACATCCCACTAATGGCTAGAAAAGCATCCACCATTCAAAACTGGAATTTAAATAAGCTCCTAATAGAGTTTGAAAAAAAAAAAACAGTGAGAACTTTTCAAGGTTCCTTTAATTTCAGAAGGGTGCCTTGATCATCAAAATGCAAATTAAAAAGGTAATTAAAAACTGCAGATAAAAAGTTACCTCTGATACTGTCAAAGACAAACAACCCTGAGGATCTGTGACTAAGCAACATAAAAACAGTCACACACCTTCACATCTGTCTTACCTGTCATGCCGGCTGCTTGCCTCTCTGAATGAAGGACAAACTTTATTATGTGACCAAAACATTTTAAAGCTGCAGATCCTAAATGTCCATGGTCTTTGTTGTGTGATTCACCTCTTTGTGATGCTTCTAACATTTCCAACATTATACTGAATATTTTGCAATCCTTCCATTTTGTGTTGGATTTAAAACTATTACTTCAGTCAAAGAACCTGCAACACATAGTCTCTTATTAAAAAACAAAATTGGTAAAAAGCTAAACTCTAATTAATAACATGTTAGCAGATAACATATTCAACCTTCTAGCTGCTACTCTCAAATGATTTAGAAGAAAAAGATAACTTTGTGGATGTGAATGTTCTTCTAAAAGCATGGCAAATGGCACCCATATATACATTTTCAGAGGAGCTTTATTTCACAAGAAAAAACACATTTGTAGCCCATGTAATGGCTATGTCTGGTAGCCATTGAAGGATGTCTTGTTAATCCCTCCCTGTTTTACAATCCTCTCAAAGCTGCAGCTACCCCTGTTGCTTGTGCATCTTTTACACCATACTTTTTTCTTCAACTCAACTTTCCATGAATATGCTTGGATACAGCACTCTGCGAACAGCTAACATTTTAGAAAAGTATCAATCACTCTCTGCTAGAGAGCTGTCAAGTCACCAGCCTTTTTGTTATGTGTTTGACAGTGTTTTGACTCCTAGTAGGCACTAGTGCTCAGCAGTGGTGGAGACAGGTGTTTTCTATCCCGGTGATTGAGTCCTGGAGTACAAAAGCAGGAAGCAGCCAGCATCTCATTGCTCGAGTATTAGCTTCTTTGGTAGCTACTCAGCCAACCTCGCACAAACCAGGTTTTGAGTACTTTGCTTTTGGCTATGTTTAACCTGTTTTCTGTTCTTCTTAGTGAACTAAACCGGCGACTACCTGGAGGTTACCCAAGCTGGCCGCGGTGGCTTTGTTCCCAAGCTTACCTCGTTCCAATGACCTTCCAAGGACTGAACCGGCGACTACTTGGAGGTTACCCGGGCTGGCCCGGGTGGCTTAGTTTCGCACTAGCTTCGTTCCAAGGACCTCCCCAGGACAGATATACCATACACACCTACCCGTTGCTGAACTCTGGATTTTCCCTGGGTGGCTGCTTCTGGACTTACATCTTTGGAGCTCATCCAACCTAACCTATCCACCCTCCACCTCATTGCTGATGCTTCGCCTGCTCTTCAAGCTCTAGCCCTTGTAACCAAGGAATCATCGAACTTACCATTGTTTCCTCCTTCATGTCTTCTCCAGTACGAATCCTTCTCCTCCTGGCGGATTGCCTACCCCCTCCTAGTAAGAAACATAACACATTTAAGTTCCGGTTTCGTTTACTGTGCCACTTACCTGTCATTTCCCTTTACAGTTGTTCCTGCTCACCATACCGCTCCAGTCACCATAAATAAACTTTTCAAACTTGTACCTGTTTCCCTTGAGCATGATTCTGCATGTGGGTCAGAGCCATACGCAACACTATGACATATATAACATAACATTAATTGATTTAAACTGAATTTAGGGTTTTCTTATCAAAATTAACAAAAAATATATCACTTATTGTGTAATCAATCCATACCTTAAATGGGTTTCACTTTTTGAATTACTCAAATTTCATAAATCATCAATGATAATCTAATGGATCAAGCTGCACCTGTATATCCTATACCAATACATTTTAAGAATCATATTTTGCTGAATAAGGAGATGACTCTATGAACAAACTGAAAAGAGAAAATACAGTTGAGAAAATGGTCCACTTATGGGCTGATCCCTACTTTACATTAGGGCTCCTCCTGCTGCCATGCAATCTAAACCAGGTGAACATAGTTGCCAGAAGTTGTTTAGAAAATGTCCATCGGTTACAGACCATATTAACGAAAGATGGAGAGACAGACAGTTCATTTCCAGCACCCAGCTGAGCGGCAGTCGTTCGGTCTTCCAGCTCCCCTCACATTATTTTATGGCACTCTACTCAACAGGGAGTAGAAAGCCTTAGAGCTAAACTGTACCTACTGCTGGATGAATTTCCAGCTCTGATAATATTACATTTCCTTTGTGCAGAGAAGGAAATAAGTATTCTAACCCAAAGCAAAAATATGATTAATTGCTCCTTGCTCTAGCCCAGGCGTAAGGGTAATAAGCTCGACAGGAGGAGTTACTCTTTTCATGCAATTCAGCCCAGCTCGTGTATGTGCAAATGCAGTTTTTTTAATGCATGCACTACTTAGAAATATCCACAGAAAATTGAATTTGGATAGTTACATGTGTAAGTACCATACTCATTTCAGATGAGTCTAAATGAGAGCAGAGAGAGAGAAAGAAAAGTAAAGTCTGCACCTTTTTGATACCCCGAACAAATAGCAGGGCTGAAAGCTCCAATTTTTCTCTGGCTTTTTATGCGCAGTCTCAAATGCCAAAGCCGGGGAATCTTTTCATTAGTTCCTGGCTCAGACACTCACTCAAATAAATGCACCTTTTTTATTGTAAAGACTGCTAAATATTTTAGAGATTTCCAGGTCTTTTCACAAACGTCAGAAAGAGCAGCGAGGAGAGATGCTGTAAAAATGCTAAAGAGAGAGGAGGATCTGCATTACATTTCTTTCATTGTGTTTTTAGAAAATATTTTTATTTATTTATTGAGCTGGGCTGTCAGTTTATTTATCGCTGATAATTAACCTCAGGGCCTCCTGAAGTGAGGTTACATTGAAGATAATTGTAGCTGCTGTGATTTCAGCAAAGGGTCATCTCCAGTAAACACACCATCAGTTCACTGAAGGTAAAAGTCTAACTTCTTCAAACAAGAATTCTTTGCTAGAAATAGGTCTGACAGGCAAGTTCAGTAAAGATTGAAATGAGACAACCAACAGAAAGACTGTTCAGAATTAGTCTCAAATTCAAGTTAGAGTCAACCGACTCAAATGGGGACCAAAACCACAATTTCTGGGAATGGGGCATAACGTCAAATAATCCATCCCTCCATTTTCTAAACCCGCTTCTTCCATGCAGGGTCGCAGGGGAGCTGGTGCCTATCTCCAGCGGTCTACGGGAGAAAGGCAGGGTAAACCCTGGACAGGTCGCCAGTCCATCGCAGGGCAACACAGAGACACACAGGACAAACATGCACACATCAATTCACACCTAAGGGGAATTGAGAGAGACCAATTAACCTAACAGTCATGTTTTTGGACTGTGGGAGGAAGCCGGAGTACTCGGAGAGAACCCAGGCAGAACATGCAAACTCCATGCAGAAAGACCCCCAGCTGGGAGTTGAATCCAGTACCTTCTTGCTGCAAGGCAACAGTGCTACCAACTGTACCACCATGCAGCCCCCTAATGTAAAATAATACACAAAAAATTTATTTACATTTGCCATTTCAGCATTTTTATGAGTGGTCATCTTCATAAATCATCAAAATACTCCTATCAATAGAAGAAAAATGAAAAGTAAATAGAGTACAGGTACATAATGTTTAAGAAATGGCAGTAGGTATTGATCGACCCAGAAATGGCACAGGCATAAGCGCAGAGAAGGAATGCTGCGACAGAGATGCCTCTTGAGGAATCAGGCAGCATTAACAGGAGTCGCATTGTGAAATAGAATCAGGTCAGGTAGTCGTATTGTTCAACTGCTTGGCATTTGGAGTATACTCTACAAACTGGGGCAGGATGACGCAGTTCAATTCAGTTTATTCATGTGACCCCAAAATACAACAGATACTATGCCAAGGCACTCTACAAACAGGTCAAATGTACATACAGGTACATAGAACCCAATTTGGTCCCGGTGTTAAGTTTCTATCAGTGCAATAAAATTCAATCATACTGTCACCTTCAGATCTAATTACACACAGTGTAATTCAATGTTAAATACAAAATGGCACAAAGTTTATTAACAATTGCATCCAATCATTGATATGCAGCAATCCCTCATCCTGACCAAGTAGGCAGCAATAGAAGAAAAGAATTGTCCCTTTGTAACATCAAGAAAACTCTAGCAGAACCAGGTTCAGTATCTGGTTTGACTGACTGAGTTTTGAGAGGATAGAGGTGCACAGAAAAAAACAAAACCACATAAGAAGGACGTAGCACCCATACACACATTAGTAGTTTAGCTGAATGTTACTAGCCTAGTTAGAATCTCTTGATTAAAGTATATTAACTGGAAGTTAAATTATTTTCAAATAAAGTTTTGTATTTCGGAGAGAGGTTGTTTATTCTGTATATGTGTGTAGGGCTTGCGGTTTGAGAGCGCAAACTCACTCCTTAATTTATTGGTATATAAAACCACACCTCACCAGGCAGATAATCATAAAACAATAACGGATAAAGACTAAGAGCTGTTTTGCTATTATTTCCTGAAAATCAGGTTGTGATCCCCCTTTCAATTATAACTTTATAAATAAATATTAATGATAAATGCCCTTGGATGCAAATAGGTAACCACGTGTACATTTCTGTCAGTGCAAGAAGAGAGACTTTTTGGCAAAACGGTAATCACTCATTTTACGTTTCATTATAATTTTGTAGTATTGTTTATTATTCAAAAGTTTAAATTGTAGTCAAAGAGAAGACTTGTGTTCAACTTTCTGAAACCAGCACTTAACAACGTATCAATGGCAAAAAAGGTCAAAGGACTTTTGAAATTCTCTCACTGCAGTGGAAAAGCTGTAATAAAGGGTTAATTGAGTTGTAGCAGGTAAACCAATGAAAACAGGTTTAATGAAAAGAAAAAAAAAAAAAACACTTCAAATGAGGATTAATTTCTGTTTTGGATTTAAACCCATATTTCAGACTCTTGCTAATCCACATTTTTATAAATGATTTCTTTCTGCTTGTGTGAGAGGAAAATGAGCTGGAAGCTTCTGGATATCAGCCATCCAGCCGATGCTCTTGCAAGGTTGGATTATTCACACATTCGACCTCCAACCCTGAACAACAACAAACAGCTCAGCGCTCGGCACTCGCTCTGCTTGCTGCTCACCGGATTGGACGATTACAGGTCGCGACACCGTCGGTTTGGCACTAACGTTCATCTCACATCTCCTCTGAGGTCAGAAATAGACTCCATCCTCTCAGTAATTTCTCCCATATAGAGCATATTTGACATTTCCCTCTCACCAACACTGTTTTCTTTTGAAAGATATTTATTTTCTATCACACTGTGCTGAGTGCAGGGTGACAGTGAAAGTAAAAGCAGAAAAACAACCACAAGGATAAAGCTGATGGTTCCTTTATGCTCACTGAGATGGACCTGCTTATCTTCATTCAAAACTAATGAACGTAGAACCCTCTGCAACATCACTAGTTTGTTTAATAGACACATGTTCTCATAAGGTCAGAGGCCATTGTTAAGGAGATGTTTTAAGTTTTAAATTTAGTGCACACGGAGATGATTCTCATCAAAATGTATTACCAAAGTAAACTTTTTCTTCTTTGTGACCTGACATTATCAACTGTCTTCCTGATATTATTAAATAACCTCTGACTGGCATACAGTGCCAGTTTTATGCTCTTATCATAAGGATAAATGTCAAATAAACCTTGGGCTTTTAAAGATTTTTTGAACCTTTATTTTCAGTGTTGAATGATTATACATCAAACTGTAAGAATTGTGTGGATGGTAAATGGCACCTGTTTAGCACTCTTTCAAGTCCTCAGAGTACTTCACACTACAATCAGTCATCCACCCACTCATTCACACACTGACAGTGGTAAGCTAGCATTGTAGCCACAGTTGGCCTGGAAGGAAGCAAGGCTGCCATACAATCGGTGCCACTGGGCCCTCTGATCACCATCAGCAGGCAAGGTGGGTGAAGTATCTTGCCCATGGACACAACAACTGAGACGGATAGAGTGGGGGTTCGAACAAGCAACCGAATTTCCATTTCCTGGTGAATACCACTGGAGGGCACTGAAGGAGCAGTAAAGAGCGGCAAATAATCCTGGGCTTGGGTACACTGACTGGTGGCCTGTGATATGGAGCTTGCTTGGAAGCCTGAAGCGTAGTCGGAGATGCTGGAAAAAGTATGAAGGTGTCCACTACCTCCTAAAGAATAGGTGACCAGGCGCTGGTAAGACCCTTCGGAACAGGGATCATAACTTTGTCATTATTCTCCAGAGAAAACATAGAGGCATCACTCAGAGATCTTTTGGAATGTCTAAATGATGGCGTCAGAGGCGTTGTCTGGACCCCTAGAGGCTGGAGCGGGGGTGTCAGCCTGACTCTCAGAGATAGAGACGGAGGCTGCAGCTGGATCCTTGGAGATGGAAGCATAGGTGGTGGCCGAACCATCAGAGGCTGGAGCAGAGGTGGGCAGCTGACAGCGCCGTCTGCACCGAGCAGAGGAGGAAGCAGCAAGAGACACTCAAGACAGATGGAGGATAAGGAGGAAATTGTGGCTAAAGCATGAAGCAGTGATGACCAAGGCAGGGAGAGAACAAGGCTTCTAGCACAGGCTCCAACTGCGAGGCGGTCTGGATTTTAATTTCCAGAGACATGTCCTGTGGGCTGATAAGACTAAAATGGAAGTTTTTTTGGCCATAGTCACTAGCATCATGCACAAAGAGAAAAAGGGGTAGAGTACAACCCTGAGAACACCATCCCAACTTTAAAGTACTGGGTGGGAGCATCATGATGTGAGGGTTTAGCTGCAGAAAAGACAAATCTATCTAGAAATACTGAAGCTAACTGAAGGTAGTTGGATAGAAATTGGTATTCAAGATGTATGACCCTCAGGACACTATAAATTAGTTAACAGGTAGCTTGTGGAAATCAAAGTAAATGCTCGGCAGACATCTCCAAGTTCAGTTGCACATATTGAAAGATTTAGGTAAATGTATTCATATATTTTATACTGTATGAATGTTTTTGACCCTGTGTGACTGAGGTAAAATCTACAATAAATTCAAACTTGTACATTAAATGTTTGTGTTTTAGAGTCACATAGTTGCGTGTTATGTAATCATCTGATCTTGGAAAAACGAATGGTTTAAATAAACAAAATAAAAGTCCCAAATAATTGACATTCATGCCCATGATGAAAAGTTACAAGTTTCTGTCTGGAACAGGCAACAGAATCTGAGTGAAATTAAATGGAGAGAACAGGTGTTGCATGATGCTTGGGTGCAAAGTATACAAAAAAATCAAGATGCCTAAAGCGGTTGAACTTTTCTGACTTAACTAATTATGGATCTTATACTTGTTTATATACTGTACATCTAAATTTATGTGGTGATTTTTATTCATATTTGTTCCTGTTCCCTTTAGCAATCGTGATTTAATCTCAGGGACTGATCCCAGAGTCAAACTCATTGAAAGTCTTTCAGCAAACCAGCATGCTTGACAATGTTTAGATCTGAAACATATCTAAGCATGCAGGAAGATCCAAAGTAAAGGAAATATATAATGGCAGTTCATTTACACAATAAAATGAAAGTGCATTGAATGAGGTAGGCAGAGGTAAAGCAGGACTTCCCCTCTATTTGTGAATTTCATACTCTACACAACACACAACACAACGATGAAGAGCGGAGATCAAAGCTTGGAAAGGTTTTTGCCACCGTCGACCTGGAAGTGCTCCAAGAACATCATGTGGAGAGCAGGAAGACATCTAAAGGGAAATCACCTGAAAGTGGATCCATCACTCAACTCCTACCTGAAAGCAGAATAGCACATTTTCTATTGACCCTTTACAGAATGTGCTGCAGTAGGTTCAGGACTCTTTGTTCTTTTGAGCAGTTTTTATGTGAACAAAACATCATCCAGTTTTAAGAAAACCTCTTGCATCTCAAGAAGTTTATCAGAGTAAATTACAAAATGTATACCCAAATATTACAATAAAGAATGACCAGAATAATTTCAGAGTATGGACTTGAAAACTGCTTTATTTAGAACAGAGTGCTGTAACTATAAAACAGTTGTACACAAGTCAAGCAGGTCGGAAAGATAATAACTGTTACATTTTATTTTAAATCTATTTTAAAGCCAGTAATGTAATTCCACCTACTTAATAAACAAGAACCAAGAGAACCATGTTGCTCTGTGGCCCCTTAGTGGGGCATTGGACCTCAAGGTTGGCAATCCATCCTCAGCTTCAGCAGCTCCCGACATTTTATTTCAGACATGTCGTTTCAGTTCACATACAATGATGAAATTGATGAATACTCACAGTAATAATGCTCCTCCACTTTGTGCTCCATTGTGTCTCCATCCACTTGCTCTGTTCGCGGCCTTATCTGCTCGCCACCAGGCTATTAGTTCTTTTGCCATTGCCATGGCAACAAAGCGCTTTACCTGCTTCACCATCATCCATTATGTTTCAGAGCCAAGCGAGAGGAGGGGGGAGCAGATGAGATGTAGTGGAGAGGAGGATCAAAGCTGCTTGGTCACTACGGTGACAGACGAGGATGAAACCGACGGCGAGGCCCTTTCTACTTCAAACCGTAGGGGTGCCCCTCTGGGTGTGCTGTTTTTGATGGAGATGTCTATGTGTTTGTGTGGCAGAGCACATTTAAGAATATTGTAATATGCACAAATTATGCTGCTGCTAGAACGCATTCCAGCCCAAATAATAAAAAAAAAAACAAACAAACAAAAACAAAAAAACCCAGAGGGCAAAGTGTACCGGAGTCAAATTCCTTGTTTGTATGTACGAACTTGGCAATAAAGCTGATTCTGATTCTGATTCTGAAATGTACCCAGAAGAAAAGCAGCTGAAACCTTAGCATCCCTTCAGGGCCACAGGACAAAATTAGGCATCAGGCATGATTTCTCCACATAGAAAGGTTTGACCAAGTTACTTTACAAGAACTCTATTAATTTTTAATTTAAACATTGACTCTTGCAATTTAATTTAGTTAATTTAATTTGACCTTCTTTTAAATGTCTTTTTCTTTAAATTATTTTCCTTTAAAGATTTAGACTGAACTGGAACATCTTACAACAGCTGAAAGGAAAATATCTCAAAATTCACATTTACATTTCTGAGGTTCCAGTAAAACAGGCTCAGAATGTCTGCAGATTACACATAGCTGTTTAGTGTTGGCCATAGTGCATGAATATCTATTTTCAGTGTCATATATAATAATGTAATTAATCCATATTTATGTCAGATTTATATATTTTGCCACAATCCATTGATTCAGTTTGTTCTTTCACCTTAATAGCAGTTTGCCTGTACCTTTAGTTCTCATATTTGCTGGCCGGTATATTCAATAGCCTCAAGCTCAATGTAACACATCGTAACTTTGCACGCTGGTTAGCTCTGTTGCCTCTCAGCTGGAAGGTCTCTGGTAACGATATCAGCCTTTCTTCCTGTGCATATGTGAGCTCTCTCCAGTTTTCAACAATACGCATTGTAGGTCAACTGGTGACATGAAATTATTCTCAGGTGTATGGTGTGTGTGTTTGCATTGCTGGTTATCTCATCTGTCTTTTTGCTGGCCTGTTCAGGGTGCAGTCTACCTAGAAATTCAGCCACACACAACCCTGAACAGGATTACGTGGGTACAGAAACTGAATGAGTGAATGAAGGATTATTTGCTTTCTTCATAGCATGGTGGTAAAATTAGTTTTGAGCTCAGTCCGACAGATTTGCACAACCATCTAAATGTAAATGTGGACATATATTCTTCTGAATAACCATGGTTATCCTTGCTCCGACAGGTTATTGCTGCATGAGAGAGCAAACACTGGGTAACCTGAGAGATCAGATCAGCATAGATCCAACAGATATGTAAAACATTGATCTAAAAATTGTCAGACACCTACAATTAGAACCTGAAATGAACATATACTATATATAACGACCCCGCCTCTCGCCCAATGACCACTGGGGTTAGGCACCAGCCTAGCTGCGACCCGGCAAAGACAAGCAGGTATAGACGATGGATGGACATGAAGCCTTTTTACCTATTTTTTACTTGGTTTACACTCTACTGTGCGTAAACCAAGTAAAATCAACATGTTCATGAGTGGAGCCTGCCTTCTTCAGAACTTTGAACTGAACAATGCTGTTTTTATGTATGACAAACTTCAAGTGAGTGAAGTTATATTCAGTGGTGAACAAAAGATTTACACCCGTTTTTTTAGGGGCAAACTTTAAATATTTAATGTGGAAAAGAGACTCCACATTTCCTTTATGGTGAGCTAGTTTTGTTTTTTGTGTGTGAGAGTGGTCTTGTATAGCCATCATTATGAGGACCAAAACTTGACAGTTGACCAAGGTTGCCTGGACAAATTAGCGTTGTGAGGACATTTTGTCAGGTGCTCACAATGCAAACTCAGCTAATGCTTCGGTTTAGGGCTAAGGTGTGCATTGAGTTTAGGTTAAGTTTAGGGTTCGTATGTATCCGTTAGGTTTAGGGTAAGGTTCAGGGTTAGGCATAGAATTCAATGGAAAATGAATAGAAGTCAATGCAAGGTCCTCACAATGATATATATACCAGCGCGCGCGTGTGTGTGTGTGTGTGTGTGTGTGTGTGTGTGTGTGTTCGTGCATGGGCAGCAGACTGACAGTTTAACTTTTGCCCACGTGGGGACCGTTTTTGTTTTCCTTGTTAAAACCCAATACTGAGAATGTATGCTTCCCCATTCCCTTTAAACTTGACCATGCACCTTCTGCTTTGCTTTAGATACACATAAGAATATTAACTGAAGCCTCAATTCCTAACTATTAAAACTAATTGGTGAAACTTGGTGTTTTTGCAGCCCAAAGACAAGCAGAGAAGATGCAGTTGCATATAATTACACTCAGACCTTCGTACAGATATGTACATCCAAAGTAACAGCATAAATGTTTTTCATTTACATGCTTGAAGATTTTGTTAAAGAGGAAAACGGCAGTGTTTTAATCCTCTCAAGACCAAAATTCTATCGGTCTGATTTTATTTTTGATTTTGTGGCTGTATATTTATTAAAATAATTGACAATGTGTGAATGTTTCTGCCCCTTTTTCAAGAAAGGTTTATTGTACTGTATCTGGCCAGTATTCAAAGTTATTGCATGTCCTTGCTTGTGCATTAACAGTTTAAAAACAAACAAACAAACAAAATCATGCCAGATTCTGTCTACACTGATGGGATGGTAGTAAGACAGTTAAAAGTGACTGGTTTAAAATACAGTTTTGTGAGCGAAGACAGTAAAAGAGAATACAATGGATGATAGGCAATAGCACCACCTCTGCTTCAGTAGACTCCATCCCACAGCCACCCTCTCCCGCCACCATCCTGTCCATTCCAACACTTCAGGAGAGGAACAAGCTGCAAAAGATTAAGGTGCAAATGGATGCAGGTCCAAAGGGGTTCAGCTCCAGGCTCCTGAGGTGCTCTGCAGATCAACTGTGTGGCATCATAGGATACATATTCAACATGAGCCTGAAGCTGGGGAAGGTGCTATAGTTTTGGAAGCCCTCCTATGTGGTACCAGTGCCAAATATCACACATCCAAAGGACCTCAGCAACTACAAGCTGGTAGCACTCAACTATCCTCAACCATCTTGCTGAGGGCTTTATTTGGCTTGCTGCAGTTCTTCAACCAGCTTGGCATCGGGGTAGATGATGCCAAGCTGGCATCATCAACTCTGACCCACCTGAAGAAGCCTTGAAGCACTGTGAAAATCATGTTCTTTGATATCTCATTTGCTTTTAATACCATCCAGCCGGAACTTCTGTGGGCCAAGCTAAAGCTGTCAGTGGTGGACCACCGCCTGTCCCAGTGGATATTGGACTACCTCACTGGCCACTCATAGTATGTGAGGAAACAGGGCTGTGTCCATGGCATGCTGATCTGCAGTATGGAGGCCCCACAGGGAACTGTGCTGGTACTGTTCCTGTTCACCGTTTGCACTGCAGACTTCACGATCAACTGCCCAGGCTGCTATCTAAAAAAGTTATTTAAATACTCTGCCATAGTCGGCTTCAACCCAGGTGAGAACAAGTCAGAGTACAATGGACACAAGACTTTGTGGACTGATGCCACCAGAACCATCTCCTGATCAGTGCGGGGAAAACCAAGGAGCTTGCAGTGGATTTCTGCAGGTGCAGACCCACCACACTGACAGCAGTGAACATCCAGGGAAATCAGAATCAGCTTTATTGCCAAGTTTGTACAGACAAACAAGGAATTTTACTCTTGTACACTTTACTCTCAGTGAAACATTATTTTTAATATATATATATATATATAGTAATGGATATAGAACCAAAAATCTTTTTAAATGTACATATATGCAGAATTGACTTTAAAAAAATATAATATAATGCAAGATCAGTCTGAGTATGCATGGTGTTGTTCTGAGATTCTGACTGTCAAGTGTTCATCAGAGAAACAGCCTGGGGGACAAAACTGTCTTTGTGGCGGCTGGTTTTAGCAGACAGCTTTCTGTAGCGTTGACTGAAGGTAAAAGTCTAAACCGATTGTGTGCACGTGTCCTACCCCTTGCATTAAAGCTGTTGAAGAACTGGAGAGCTTCCTCAGTTGCATCCTTGGTGCACAAAGGAGTGTTATTGGAGATCCTTCATCCCAGCAGCTGCTCCGAAAAACATACTCAATAAGTGCTTACATTCCTGCTGCTTTTTGCCTAGTTTTTCCATTTCTTATAAAAAGCATGTTGTTTTCTTTACACAAATATTCATGCATATGTATATTTTTTTAAGTTGTCCTATTCAGTTGCACATTTCTGTGCAACATTTCTGCAGATTCTGAGTATGCTATTTTTAATTACTGTATTTTCTTTTCCTATGCTGTAAATTTGCCCTTACTGTACTGTCTCTTATTTGAAGTTTCTGTTTTCATATGTGTATCTTTGTGTGAATCTGCTTGCTTTGGATTGCGTGTCACTTTTCTGCTGGTACACCTGAATTTCCCCACTGAGGGACAATAAAGTTTATTTCTGTTCTTTTCTACTCGCAAAGTTGTCCGTCCCCAATAGATCCCTCATTCACTGGTCTGACTGACTGTGAGATGGTATTTGCCAGTTAAACTATAGCTCCAAACACTACGCAACCACTTATGCCCTCCGTTTACATTCAAGACATTCCAGCTACTTTAAATCCAATTATTTCCAATAACAATAAAAAGATAGCACACCTATTTGAAACTCCAGGGTTTTGTGTTCTCAATGTTTCTTAATTGTTGTTAAATACTCATTTTTCATACATTTAAAATGTATTTATTAAAATGTACATGGTGAAGCATGGTGATTAGTTGTGTACATCAAGTGTATAATTTTAATAATCCACCACACGTGTAGCAATAGTTTGAAACGGCTTAAGGACCAAACAGCATGCTGTGCAAAAAACAACTGTGGATGGACTTGCAGGGTATGAGAGGCCTGCCAGATGGTGTCTTTGAAACAATGTTTTGACAGCTACATTACTGTGGTGCAGTTAAATCTAAATGAGTATAACATAAACTTATTATGTGAACCTAGATTTTCAGCTGCCTCTATTAACGGCTTCAACTTGTTACACAACCACTGCATGGCTTGCATAAATTATGACACGGGACTATTGATGCCCACATACATTAAAGTAACAATGCTGGTGAGAACCACAGCAAAAGTTATACCAATCCAAATACAGCAAGAAGTTTAGTTTTTTGCACTGCAGTGTCTGTCCCAAAAAGTGATTCATCTTTGTTGCCCTATAAAAGCTGATTGACTTGCCACAGAGCATGTTTAAATCCTTGGGTAGGGTGCCACTCTTTTAGTGGGCACCCTACCCAAGGTTGCTTTGAAATAATTTGCTTCTCCCCACTGGACTTAGCAACACACATATCTTTGTTATGAACTTATAGTTCACCTGAAGAGTACAAAATTATTGCTTTCTCTTATGCTAGCTTTTTTTTTTTTATGACCGAATGCCTGAGTTTTGTGCAATAAACACAGTGGTGTTACTTGTCAGTAACTTTTGACTGTGTTTTCGGCTGCCTTGCATTTTTTTTTTTTATTGTTCTTTTTTTTTGTTATTTAAATATTTCTTGACTTCAGACATGGGAGTGATTGTAACTATGGTGAGTTGAAAGCTAGAGCACAACTGGAAAGAAAAAGCTGTAAAGGTTATGATGCCCTTTAAAGTAGCAGAAATGAGTTAATATATAAAAAATAAAAAAAAAGGGATATGTGTTTGTCTATTTAGTTCTGGAGAAACTAGTACCTGACTAATGGTGGAACTTAGTGTTTTGGTCTATTTATGAAAACAGTGAATAAAGCAGCTAAAGTGTTCTCACACATCCTGTCCTTTCCTAATGTGAGTGAATGTAGCGAGAAAAAGCGAGATGAGGGATATAGAGAGGCGGAATAGGTCTCCTCGCAGATGATTGCAAATAGAGAATTAAGGAGGAAGCACTGAAACTGTTAGCCTCAATTTTATTGTTCTGATTAGAAAAGAACAACAAAAAAGTAATCACAAATAAGTTAAATAAGGAGACCAAAGATGTTGAAACACAATATTTAAACTCCACCTCTGAAACTATTTTTGTGTCAGTATTGCAAGTGAGGTGGATCACCATTTCCCCTAAGTCTTCATGTTGTACGAGATAAATTCACTAAAATTAAGCAGAGAGAGGGAATAGGACCAGATCAGTAAGCAACATTAGGAAAGGCCGTGAAGCATATGAAACGTGCCAGTTAGAAGGGGAAGTGGAAGGAAAAATTGGGAAAGCTACTTAGAGCCGAGCTGCGGCACTTAGGCCCAATTAGAATGCATATTTTAAGTGGAGTTAAGCCTGGTGAAATATTCATGATGTGCCCCATGCTGCTGCTGCAGCAGCAGGAATTAAAATAAAATGGGAAAATAAACCTCTGGGGGGCGCCATCTGACAATTTAACGGGATGAGAGGAAGGTGATGCCAGTGGTGCCTGCTGCAAATAGAATGAGAGGATGAAGGGAAGAGAAGGCAGGTATGATGGACAGATATAAAAGAAAGAGAAGGTCTCTGCTCACACTCTGATCCTCAGTGATTTATGATAGAGAGCAATGGAAACAGCTTCAGCTCTTCCAAAAACTCACTAATGTATACATCTGACACGCCACAGTCTCCAGTCGCTGCTCATTATGACAATCACAACAGCAAAAAGGTTGAAACCCACTCAGTTCTGTTCTGTGTGCCACAACAGTCGCTTCAGATTCAGAGCACGTCACAGCTGACTGACAGCAGAGAGACACACAGATAAAACACTGTAAAAAGCGCTGGCGAATTATTGCAAACATGCCATCAGCATTATGCATGCATGCATCCATCACAGGGGAGGTTAATTATCTGCAGCTTGGAATAAACACTTTATGGCAGGGTGCTTTTCAGGAATAAACGACCAGGAATGTGTTTTAAGTGTATAGAAACCTGCAACACATTTTAAGTCTGAGATTTTAAAGGTTCCGAACACTGAAGCAAGGAAGATCATTAAGCACATATACAAACCAAAATCAGAACACAAATTGTGAAGAAAGAGGTAGAGTTTTTCCAAAGTTCCATGTCTTATTTTTGTCAATGTATTTGTTATTATGCATCTATTTCAGTCCTTAAACATGTTCCAAAAAATGTAACAAGAAAAAGTATGGGCTAAAAAGGCTAAAAACAAACTACAATCGGGTGATGTTAACACATACAGTAGGGAAAACAAGTATTTGATACACTCCCGGTTTTGCATGTTTTCCCACTTGCAAAGCATGTATAAGTCTTTAATTTGTATTATAGGTACTCTTCAACTGTGAGTGATGTAATCTAAAACCCAAAATATCACATTGTGTGATTTGTAAGTAATTAATTAGCATTTTATTGCATGACATAAGTAGTATACATCTGTCTGTCCTGGCTCTGTGCTGTGGGTCATTGCCATGCTGGAAGATCCAGCCACAACCCATCTTCAGTGCCCTTACTCAGGGAAGGAGGTGGTTGGCTAAGATCTCCCGATAAATGTGCCCCATCCATCCATCCATCCATCCATCCTCCCCTCAATACGGTGCAGTCATCCTGTCCCCTTTGCAGAAAAGCGCTCCCAAAGAATGATGTTTCCACCTCCATGCTTCACGGTGGGGATGGTGTTCTTGGGGTTGTACTCATCCTTCTTCTTCCTCCAAACACGGCGAGTGGAGTTTAGACCAAAAAGATCTATCTTTGTCTCATCAGACCACATAACCTTCTCCCATTCCTCCTCTGGATCATCCAGATGTTCATTAGCAAACTTCAGATGGGCCCGGACATCCGCTGACATGAGCAGGGGTAGGGTTAGGTAAGTTTATTTATATAGCGTTTTTCAGCAACGAGACACTCAAAGCGCTCAAAGGGGGACTTTGCATTCGCTGCAGGATTTTAATCCATGGCAGCATAATGTGTTATTAATGGTCTTCTTTGAGACTGTGGTCCCAGCTCTCTTCAGGTTATTGACTGGGTCCTGCCGTGTAGTTCTGGGCTGATCCCTCACCTTCCTCATGATCACTGATGCCTCACGAGGTGAGATCTTCAACGGAGCCCAGACCAAGGGAGATTTACAGTAATCTTGAACGTCTTCCATTTATTATAATTGCGACAACAGTTGTTGGCTTCTCACCAAGCTGTTTGGCTATTTTCCTGTATCCCATCTCAGCCTTGTGCAGCTCAGCTATTTTATCCCTGATGTCCTCACACAGCTCTCTGAACTTGCCCATTGTGGAGAGGTTGGAGTTTCTTTGATTGAGTGTGTGGACATGTGTCTTTTATACAGATAACACATTCAAACAGCTGCAGTTAATACAGGTAATGAGTGGAGAACAGGAGGGCTTCTTAAAGAAGAACTAACAGGCCTGTGAGAGCTGGGATTCTTACTGGTTGTTTGGTGATCAAATACTTAAGTCATACAATAAAATGCAAATTAATTACCTAAAAATTGTGATTTTGTGGATTTTTTATTTTTTTTTTAGATTCCGTCACTCACAGTTGAAAGGTACCAATGAGAATAAATGAAGATTTCTACATGCTTTGAAAGTTCAAAAACCGGCATTGTATCAAATACTTGATCTCCCCACTGTACAGTATATGCAGTGACAATTTTGTTTAAAAAAAGCATCCATAAAGGTTTGAGAAAGAGATGTTCAGAGCATCTCCAGTTTGACAACTAATATGTGAGAAGATTCTTTAACTGATTAAAAACAAATTTCATTGAAGAAGGTTTGGGACAATCTATATTAAATTTGTTCCTAAATTTCATTAAACAGCTCTTGGAAAGGTTATCAAATTTAATAAACTACATGAACACAGGCATTGTGGAATTTAAGCAGTCAAATGTCAATCTCTAAAATATTTATCTGTCTCTTGAGTTTTCTGTGTTCAAAGACTGCAGCTCCTGGCCTGACCTTCACTCCTATGTTCACTCACTGGACATGCTGCTCATAATACCTACGGAAATGACCATAAATGCTCTTGTTTCACTTATTACTTATCTATAATGCATTGTGTCAAATGTACATTTTAGCATATCCGTTTGTGCTTTTAAGAACGTTAAATTTGTGTCTGTTCTGGCTTTTATGCTGTAATTTTGCTCAAAGAAAGATGAAAACTGTTCCAAGTCAGAGAATCAAAATTTCAGACAGCCTGGTTTCCTATCTCATCTTTGTCCAGTGATGTGATTCTGCTTTACTGTTTACGTTCTCTGAACCTGGATCCGCTGCACTGTCCAGGTTTTAGAGAATGCACTTTAAACCCATTCTAAGGGTGCTCTCTGCAGCCTCTTTGTGTTTCTGCTCGAAGGTTTTGATGGCGTGGAGGCTGCTGGGGGTGCTGACCTCGATGTGGCAGGTGGTTTTTGCAGTGAGGAACAGACATTCTGCTCAGACAAGGACAAAGTCATAAAAAGTCTTCTGGCTCTCTAAGAAGTTCTCAAGGTTCTCTGTAAAAAAGTGTTTATTTCCTACTCACATGAAGACGTCTAAGGAGCTTGTCCTTGGCCGCCTTCTGTGCAGAAAACGGCAGCTTGTAATAAAATCTCAAGGCTGTCAGCGCGCCAGCATTTGACATGAATTTACTCTGAATATTCTTGAAAAACACAAGCACCTATACTTTGTTGTGTTTGATTCACACATTTCACTTTACACTTGGTTTGCCATAAAAGGGCCAAACCTATCTATCAAGTCCATATCAGAGCTAATGTTTTTCTACCTGACGAAACAGACGAGATCTTACTCTAATGAGGCCTAAATTTAAGGTGTCTAAACATAAAAAACCACATATTTATCCTATTTTTGCCTCCCTTCACTGACTTCCTGTTAAATCCAGAATAGAATTTAAAATTCTCCTTCTCGCTGTTATTTCAGCTTTAAAACTTTTTATCTTCACTCAGTTTTTTCTCTTCATAGAAGTTCCATCTGGGTATAGGTGATACACTTAGTCTTGTCTTTCAGCGTTTAACCCTGTCTCTCTCTTAGACATAGGTATTGGCGGAGCTTTTACTGTGACTAACTGTATGTGCTCGGTTTCATCTTATATACTTGAAAAGTGGGTTTCTCTCCTGAATGAAGCTACTTAAGGAGCTAGAACTGCCATTAACTTTTTACTTTTCTTAAACATAAAAAGTACTCCTGGATCCGTGCTTCTGTCTTCTCAATCCCCCAGTGGCAAAAGGTTTTCCTTTCTGCTGTCACTACATACATGCTCAGTATAAGGGATTGCTGCAAAGTCAATGACACAATGCAAGCTCTCCACAGTCGCTATATGCTCATCAAGAAGTGAAGATGAGAAGCCACTGACTTGAAGCAATCTGTTGGGTTTCCTTAGACAGAAAACCTTTCAACCGATTTCAGTAATTTACTGAACTTGAAATCTGTCTGTATAATTCAACCAATTTTACTTTTTTGTAAATTGTCTTGAGATGACATGTGTTGGGAATTGGAGCTATATGAATAAACTGAATTGAATTGAATTGAACACCACATTATGCAGCTCTGCCCTAGACACCTCTGAAAAATGTATTTTAATAAATATTGTACACTTCCTCGCCACAGCTTTTGTTTGACTGGATTTGACTTCAGTGCCTGTTGTATGTGTTGGAACCACACAATATAACTAAAAAAAGGGTATCATTCAACGACTACTTAAAAAGGCAGAAATGCATGATGGACAGATTGATAAAATGTTTCAGAAATAAATATGAAATCAACCTAATCAACAACCAATCACTGATGAACTCAGGATGAGCTAATGATGAAAGTTTATCCATCCATCCATCCATCCATCCATCTATCCATTTTCTATACCCGCTTCTTCTATGCTGGGAGAGGCTGGGTACACCCTAGACAGGTCACCAGTCCGTCGCAGGGCAACACAGAGACACACAGGACAAAGAGCCATGCACACACTCATTAACTACCTAAGGGGAATTTAGAGAGACCAATTAAACTAACAGTCATGGTTTTGGTGTGTGGGAGGAAACCAGAGTACCCGGAGAGAACCCACGCATGCGCAGAACATGGAAACTCCATGCAGAAAGACTTCCGGCAGGGAGTTTTGCTGCAAGGCAACAGTGCTACCAACTGTGCCACCGTGCAGCCCTAGTTTAGTCATCAATAACTCTAAAATATTTATTTTTCTAAAAATATACATATGATTTTGAAATATTTTTATTTCGTTATTAAATTTGTATTTATTTATTTTTGTCTTTCAGTGTAATGTGGTGAGTGGTGGGTGAGTGCCTCTTCTGGCCAGCTACCACTGGTCAGAACATAGATGGACAAGTTTCACCTTTTGGCTCAGGTCTTTCTTCACCACATCAAAGAAGAGCAGAACCCGCGTTACTGCTTGTTAGCCCCTAATACATCTATCCATTTTTAATTCATTTCTACCAATAACTTGTAAACAAGACATCAAGATACTTGAACTGCTTTGAACAAACCACCTTTTTCAAGCTAACAACCATGGCTTCAGACTTAAGGGGCATGCATTCTTGGAAAATCAACCTTTAACCAGGTACAGCCAGTGTAAGTTGGATCAGGTAATATTGATGAAATTAGTGATCAAAAACCACTTGTACCAAGGGATAGGGTAGGTTATATATGTGAAAGAAAGCCTGCGTACAGCTATATGCCAAGATACACTGCTAGTACATTTGAAAACCTCTTGCAGGCTGTCAGCTGCCAAAAACACATAGACTCTCTGCAGGTGAAGCAGCCGACAGTTCAGAGGGTGTCAAGCTTCAGAGAGCAGAACCCAGCCAGTCAGAACAAATGGGAACATGTTGTGTTCGGAGGATGACCGAGACCCTTAGACTCCAACAGCAGGAGCTGTTGCAGAGTCAGACTCACTGAGATACATTTAAACATCTAGTACAGACGTGATCTGCGTCACTTTATCAGAGCTGAGACACAAGCTGACAGGTGAGCTTGATCACACTTCCCTTGTGTCACTGCCCCACCATGTCTCATTTTAGTATAGAGGGGTTCTGATCTGCCAAATAACCTTTTATCTGGTTTTAGCTCTTTAGAGATGCAGATTTTTGAGGTTTTTAAAATACTTGCAGATTGATTTTCCACAACCCATCCAACTCAGAAAGCACATGCATGGTTAATTTAAAATATATATTTTTTGGACTGTGACAGGAAACTGCAATAACAGGAAAAAACCTACTTATGCAATGGAAGAGCATGCAAATGTCATGTAAAAATGTCCCAGATGAGGTTCAAAACAGACTAAACTACAGGACTATATTATGCAATCAGGGTAAAGCAAGACCAGCAGGGAAAAATGCAATAATAGAAAAAGACAAAAAGCAAAAAAAAAGCACAAATCAATAGAGCTGCTGCTACATATCTGGCTCTTACAGAGCTCAGACTTTGATTTTGTTTAAACAAAGCACTTAACTATCAGACTACAGAGTCGCTTGGTGTCCAATTTTTGAGATTTTTCTAGGCTGAAGTGCCCCATGATGACTTTTTGTTGCAAACCAATGAAATATAGCCACACCAACTGTTCATTCTTTCTTGTAACTAAAAGAAAAAATTATGAATTATTGTGTTGTTCGCAGGTTTGCAGCCAACTCCATCATTTTACGATAGAACAGGTTCAGTGAAAAAGTGGCTGAGACACAAAAGAGTAACAACTACCAGCTCTGAAGACTAACAAAGAGGAACGAGAACTTTAAAAAAATTATAAAGATCATATTTGTTAATAACAAAATGGGATAAAACTACAATAATATGAAATAAATCAAATGACACAAAAAGGTTAAAAACACACAAAGAAAAAAAAACCAAATAAAACTGACCAAAAAAAGGCAAAAGACTTAAGACAGGAAAGCACAAAAAAGAGGTTGCACAGATGCAAAGAATATTTCTGTGTCTTAAAATCAAAACACACAAAGTACAAGCAAATAGAAAGGAAATACAGACAGTAGAGGTTGTGGGGTTGGTTGTAATCTCATGCCTGTAACTCTGCGTGCTGCCTTGGTGGTCCTTTCTGAGAAAAGCTGCTTTTCCATTGGTCAGTTAATTAATGTGAACAAGCAGCACATAAATCAGCTCGTAAGAAAGTAGAACTGCAGTCGGAGATGGAGACAGAGGGTAGTTCAGAGCAGAAAAGCAGTGCAGGTAACAGAGTGGAAGTTAAGAAGTGGAGGAGCAGTACGACAGGCGTTCTGTGAGGCAGACAGGAAGCCACGGCGGTTCCAAGTGTTAGCTGGAGAAGGCCATTTAACTATGTCTCAGCAGCAGTTGGTGGCGTGCAAGCAGCAGATGCCTCATCATCCGCCGGCGATTAATCCTCCCACTAGCCGTCGGCTGGCAAGTCCTATCCTCCACCATTACTACAGTGACAGACAGCAGGAACACATGGCTGAGGTGAAAGCAAGGTAACAGTCACTTCTCTGGAGGGCGTTTCCCTCTGTTTCCCCTAACCCTAAAAGACCAGTCTGCTCTCCGTTGGTTGTCCTCTTTCCATAGATGGTGGTTCAACCAGCTGGCCCCCTTCGTCTCCATCACTCCTGCACTGTTTCTCTGTGTGTGTATCTCATTGCACCAAAAAAATTCCAAAACAACAAAACAAAAACAAGGAGCTTGAGCAAAGTTTTGCACAATCGAATGAGAAGAACTTAATAATAGCCACGGACCAGTTACTGGTATCATGTTTGAAAAGTTACGGTTTCTAAATTTCTAAGATGAATGAAAGAAAGAACTGGGTTGAGTTTTCCCTGGCTTTATGAAGCATACCCAGTCTCTTTCCTAGCTGCTGTAGCACACTGCCAATGAGCAGGGTGAAAAAAGACTTTCACGCTTTCCCCTGCTTAGAAGAATTTCAAATTTGGCTGTTTGGTGTAAAATGTTTGTAGTCATGAGAAATTAAGACAGGTATGATGAGGAAACTAAAGAAGTCCCAGATGTCAGTTTTATTAAGGTAACTCAAAGAGCAATTGTTAGTTTTTGCTTAAAATGCAGTGTATTAATATACTAAAGTAAAGTATTATTATACTCAAATAATCAGTGTCAGTCTCATAATTTATCACATCATCTATCAAAATCTTGTCTGAATGATACAATCTTTTTCTTTCTTAAGAAACTATTCCATCAAACATTTAAAGAAGCAAAGATATTCTGTATGCCTCAGATTAAAATGTATTTACCAATCAAATTAAAAATTGTATTTATCACATTATGGTCAGTTTCCTGTTTGTTCATAAGTAAAAGAAACACAAAACAAACTTGACAAAACAAATATTTTACCACTAATTCTAACATGTACCTCTACACAGGAAAAGGTAAAGGTTCTCTGAATAAGAAATAAAGGTATAAAAAAGTATCTAAACTCATTAATCTTGATGTGTGACCTCTTAATGAAATGGACCTGGTCTTCAGACCTGTGCTTCCCTGATTAGCTGATAGGGAAAAATCTCCACACAAAATCTGTTTGAACAAGCCTGTTGGTCCTTTAGTTGAAGGGAGCAGCTGATTTGTCTGACCCAGGCTGTTGGAACTTTGAATGGTTCTCCACTTTGGATCACTATGGAACTGCCTTGGAAATGAAGAAAAACAACTCTTTTTGCTGTTTCTTTTCCTTTTTTCTCTACTCCTGTCCCAGAGCTCAACTGCTTGCCGGGAACCAGCAGCTCATCCTGTTAAGCCCAAGCATTTTTTTCTTAAATCCCTTGCAATAGGAGGCTTTAATGTTCACAAAACAATTCCCCAAATTAGTTTTGCACAAATACTTTTAGTTTTACAGCAATTTAAGCACACGCGATGACTTTAAAGGTCTTTCAGACATGGGTGTCTCTGTGAACAACCCGCTACAGAAAACATCGTTCTTTTTTAAGGAACCCCCCATGTCCAGTATCATCAGAAACTAGAGAAACTCACCTTTCCAATAAGGTGTAGCTTGTCTTTGTAGCTTCGGTGCATATCAGATGGACTAGGACTAAACTAGGCCTCTACAGCTAGCTTGCGATATGCTCCATTAGCATCCAATAGGGTGTTATTTATAGATAATCTATCATTTCTAATGGCAATGAAGAGGGAAATTTTGGAAATTGGAAGTATTGGACGACATTCGGCATTCAATATTGAAATGGAATATTCTTTGGACAGCTGTGTCGATTAGGATGAGGAAGGAGGGGGACTAGCTCATGAGTAAGTTACAGTGATTCTTCTTATTTTCAGCAGATTTACATTACATGTCCACCGTTTCAAACAATGTGTTACTTATTAGGCCCGAGCAGGAAAACTGCAAGGGCCTATTGTAATCGCTCGAATTCTTATTATTATTCCGGGGACTTTTGGCGGGGCAATATGGGGACTTTGCCATATCCCAAAACTCACCAAATTTTAACCAAAATTGTCCCCCGCGTGAAATTTTTGTTCTTTAATGTCGTCGTCAGTGGGCGTGGCAAAACCACTTAGCCACGCCCCCAAACGTGAGATAGGCCAAACCGTAAGTCGTACAGATCTGAAATTTGGCATAATGCTAGAACTCCTCAAACAAAGAAAAAAAGTCTCTTGGGGGTATGCCCTAAAATGCACAGGAAGTCGGCCATTTTCGCTCAAAGGCCGATTTTTGCCCATTTTTTACTTTTACTCACCTCGAACTTTAACGAACTCCTCCTAGGGATTTTGAGCTATTGGGTTCATATTTGGTCAACATGCAGTTAAGGCATGGCGGATTAAAAGTTATCAAAATCCTGAGTTTTCTGCCGTGGCACGAAGTTGGCGTTCGCGCCGAAAGTGAAAAATTACAATAACTTTCCCAAACAAATTCCAAATCACACCAAAGTTGACATTAAGGAGGACCTTCGGGTTCCCGACAATCCTATGGGGTCATATTGTGACATCATCAAAGCCACGCCCCCTCAGAACCGGAAGTCACTTTTTTCACTTGGAAAGGTGCCTCTCTGACCCTCTTGACCCAATCAACTTGAAAGTGTTTCAGAAGACAGATAACTAGTGGGTCTAACTTCGTTTGAGGCACAGTGACTTTTCATAAAAGGGCGTGGCCATGGCGGCACGGCGAAGTCAGACGTCACGCCATGGCCATACGTTTGCCTCTAATTTCCACATAGATCATCTGATCTGCAACAAATTCAATGTGATTGATCCTTCTCCAGTCTCCAACAGAGATCTGATGACATATTCGGTGTGCGTGGCCTAATTCGTCCACAGCGCCCCCTACAAAATTAGAAAAAATCAGCCCCAAGCCATGCTTTGACCGAGGAATCTGAAATTTGGTACACCTATGTAACTTCTCAGGACCTACAAAAAACTCTATTGGAGCATTGGTCCAAACCCAAAAGGAAGTCAGCCATTTTGGATTGAAGTTGCCATTTTGACACAGTTTTGACCGTTTCTAGCACGCATATCTGAGCAAACTCCTCCTACAGCTTTTGACTTACAGACTTCAAAATCACTCAGTATACTCTTAAGGCACCGGGGATTAAAAGTTATCAAAAACATTTTGATACATGAAAGCGTGTGGGCGTGGCCACGCCTCAAAATATGACTTCTCGCCATAAAACACTAAATTGATATAGCTCCTACAAGGAAAGTCACAGACAAATGAAACCTTCTGGGATTGATCTGCCTCTAGGCCTCAACAATATTCACTTGTCAGAAGCTGACATCATCGAAGCCCCGCCTCCTGACAACAGAAAGTGTCCCGTTTTCCTTTACAGAATCAGTGTTTGATGTTCTTCACCTAATCAATGTGAAACTGTCCCAAGTAACAGATAACATGATGGTCTTAGACAGTTGCCAGTACTTACTGCTTTAGCTGGAGGGTGTGAATATGATGGCGTGGCGAATTCTGATGTCACGCCACGGCCATACGTGTGCCTCTAAATTACACATGCATGGTCCCATTCACTCCAAAATGAATATGCTTGATCCTTGTCAGACCCCAAACAGCTCTATTGGATTACATTTCAATTTGGATCAACAGCGCCCCCTAGGACACTTCAAGGGCTATATCTCCCTCATACATCATCCGATCCACTTGAAATTTAATATACATGATCCTGAGTTAATGATGGACATTTTGACACAGTCAATTGATGATGTTGTTTTAGCCCCGCCCACTAACAAACAAGCAACTGCAGCGTCCTTCTGGAAGATCCGATTTACTCCAAATTTTCAATGCTTTTTGCCAGACCGAAACTCTGCATGACCGAAGATCATATGACATGTTGCTCAAAGTGCCACCTACTGGCGACGTGTTGAAGTGACGCGGTGTCATCGTATGTGGTGTGTGATGCCAGGCTCCTGCGGTCGCTCAACAGCCCGAGTTGCGCTGAGGGGTGCGAGGGCCTTCAAAGCTGCTTGCAGGTTTCTAGTTTTATGTTTGTAATTACTCTTGTGCAAGACATATGTTGTGTAGGACAGCTGTAAACAACAATCAGTCATCCCTTCTTCAGAACAAAGGCGCTGCATGGCTGTTTGTGTGGGAATGACACAAAGCTTGTTTGTTTTGAGTGTGATTCAAAATCAGAATCACTTTCATCTTTATTGGTCAGGTTTGTTTCACAAACAAGGAATTTGATTTAAGTTTCCACAACCACAAAATGTAAAAACACTTTACAAGAATAACAAGAATAGGGAAGGCAGGTTGTGATCGTGCAGTTTGCATCATTGAGCAATGTCTAATTGAACATTATTTTTTGCACATTGGTTTACATAGTTTGTCATGGATTATTCCTTTTTTCATTAAAATTGCTCCAGTTAGAGACAAAATAATACAGATTTTATACTTTGCAAATTGTGCCAAAATCCCAGCACCATCTGAGACATTGCCCACTAAAACTTGTGGAACAAAAATGCTTAAAACTGATTCAGTCCATATTTGCAGTTGCTATAGTTAAGATTTTGATAAATAAAACCTGAGGCTTCGAAAAGATTTTCATGGAGTTTTGCAATGTTCATTTAGAAATAAATATTTGCAAAGTTCAAAACATTTGATTTTGTCTTTGTTTAATCACAAAAAAATCAGACATACAGTTGCAATAGTGGCTCCACTGGAAAAATATTTTTATGTCTTACCTTTATACAGGTACAGAAAGTTCATTTAGACTTTTTAACTTTGGAACAATACTTGATTTATTTTAAATGTGTAATTTCAGGTAGAAACTGCTTTTAAAAACCCTTGGTGCTTAACAGGCTATGGGGATGGAGTCATCACAAGACCATGATCAACCAAATCAAAGGTCGATTTTAAGAGATATATGCCCTATTGAAACTTGAGAGGGCCGAGTAGTGCAAACTATTATTTTGAGAAAAAATACTATTTCCATGCCAAAGCTCTTTAACATTCGAGGTTGCAGACATAACTATTCTATTGAATAAAAAGACAACATCACGTTCAACACATTAATTACTGTTTAAAGTTGACTAACCATGTGTTATCTTCAAAATCCTTTCTGGATTTCTAAGGTCATTCAAAACGGATATATCTTGGGAGGCATTCAAACAACTCTTTTGAGCATAACATGTCAGGGTTAGAGTAGCATTACTTTGTAAGACATTCAAGATGCAGGGGGCTGTTGTGGCAAACTGTGATATTCAAGCAAGGGCATTTTGCAAGACCTTAATGAAAACAACTAAATAATTGAAAGATCATATCTGGGGGCATTTGTGAACTCAACATTTGACACCACAAAACCATTGCATTTTTTCTCAGGTCTATACCACCAGAGTCTCATGTGGTACTTGGTAATTACAACTAATACTATACTACAGTGGTACATTACTTCTAAAAAATAGGACTTCCAAATTTTCCACTTGTTTGTAAAAATAAGTCAAAATCTTTTTTTAAAGAGTCATTGCTTTTTGTGATTTAATAATCTAAAAGCCTGTTGGGGCCAGCTGTTTGCATCCTGTGACTCGGCTGGATGGTAATCGTGTCCTGGCAGCAGCGGGACTCCTGGCTGCAGAGGGTGCCTCCTCACATA
The DNA here is from genome assembly GCF_021462225.1 of Girardinichthys multiradiatus. Classification (NCBI taxonomy): domain Eukaryota; kingdom Metazoa; phylum Chordata; class Actinopteri; order Cyprinodontiformes; family Goodeidae; genus Girardinichthys; species Girardinichthys multiradiatus. The sequence goes on along the minus strand of NC_061815.1, from coordinate 33,412,997 downwards.
TTGTCAGCAAGGTGATGCATGTCATGCACGGTTGCCGTGTAGGAGGATGCAGAACAAGCTGGATGTCTGATGGACGCAGAGACAGAAACAGGCAGCCGATCTTGTTGCGTGTCATCACTGCGGCAGGAGCATCTGGACGGCTGCAGAGGTTGTAATCTTGCTGGCATACATATGTATGGATGGTTATTCAGGAGGCCTCAGTGGCAGAGAGAAGCAGCTGCTGCCTGAAGCTTGCTGTTAATTTACTTCTTCGATGCCAGACAACCTCCTTTCTGCTCTCTCCATCCAGGTGGGTCAGAGTGGAACATGCTGCGACATTTTTATTAAGCTTTAGATTGTTTTCAAACCTAACCCACAGGTTAAGTGACCTCCTGTGTGTCCGCACATCGTCTGCCTTATTTAGAATTAATTTGAGCTTTAAAATTTTTATGAGGATGACAGGTTGAGAAATAAGTGCAAAAGCAAAATTAACTGCAAAGGCTCTGATTTCCTTTCGTAATTTTAAACTCATGCAGTTATAACAGCTCCTAAGACATTCTGCAATATGGTGAATAGTACGACTGATTTCTGGTGCTCCGCAATTTGACAAATCAGAGTTTATTTGATGGTGGAAATGTGCTGTAAACCAAAACAAGCAGCTCCGACTAAAGCCAAATTTGGTGCATGAATACAAACATGAGATTCTGGACCAGTTTTCTTTACAAGTACCTGCATGAAATAATAGTTGCTCTCAAATGGTCACACACTGAAAAGGTGCAATTTGACAGCAGAGCAATGGCCTGAAAGCGATTTCACCTCTGGTGTCTTCATGTGTGTTTTTTTAAAGATCCAATTACCCAGAGATTACAATGGCTATAAATCCTCAAAGCTCTTTCCATTCAGTTTAGGATGAGGCTGCTGAGGATCAATACTGAACTATAGACACTGGGCATTCTGCTATTCAACTGCAGAATGAACACTTGTCCGCCTAAATAATGCTCTCTAGTCTGTAAAACTAGTCACTGTATTCAGTGTATGGTTCAGACATTTCAATTTCCACAAATACTCCAGTGAAACAGCTAAATGACCTTTCTGTTCAGTGCTTGCCACCGGTGTGGAGATAGTTTGGTTTAGATGTGAACTGAAAGTAAGTCAGCCAGCAAATAAAAATGTACCACTAGGCAGATGAGGAGTATGAAGAAAAAAAGGTGAACAGAATGACACAAACATGAAAGTTTGTCCTTGACTGGTTTCAATGTTTTATTTTAGTTATAATGATTGTGACAATCATCTGCTCTAAATCTTCCCATGCCCATGGTTTTTCTTTCCAGTAGATTTCATAAAACTGGCATTGTGATGCATTTGTAATTATGCTAATAAACAGAAAACAAAAGCCAACAGAGCTCAGGTCCAAAAAAGAGACAAGTAAACAAACAAGAATATTCTCAAAATCAACACTGACTTGACAAAAAACAATATAAATCAAAACGACTGTTATGCATTTTTCGATTTTATGGAAAACCCCCAAATTTCCGTATTTAAGAGGTTTATCATTTTTTAAATATTTTTGTGAATATGGCTGTGACTTTTGAGTGAAATTGCTGGGGCGACCATTCCTAGGAAAATGTGATGTTTTTATATTTACTTATCCTCTCATCTCACTAAATTCTGAGCTGCAGTTCTTCCAGAAACTAAATTCACCCTTGCTGCTTCAATATGATGTAACAGGATAAGTAGCAGTCAAGTGTAAAAGATCAAATATATTGGTCAAGTGATCATCATTAGTGTGAGCAACTCTATAAAAGCAGGGCTTTGGGCAGTTTTCTGCTATGGAGGATACAGGTGTGTGTTAACACAATGCCAAGAAGGAAAGTCATCAGCAATAACTTCAGAGAAGTAACTGTTGTTGTCCATCAATCTTCAAAGCTAAATAAGACAATTTCCATACTTTTTGAAATCCATCATTTGTCACGATGTGCCTTGTCTGGTATTTGTTTTAGTTTATTTCTCCTGGTCCTGTCCTTAGTTTACCCTCTGTTCTGTGTATTGACTTTTTAATTGGTTTCACTCCCTCTGTGTCCCGGCCCACACCTGTTCCTGGTTCCCCATGATTACCCAGTCTCTCTATTCATTGGCTCTCCCTGTACTCTCATTTGAATTTAAGTTCTTTAGTTGCCTTTGTTCCCCGCTGTTTCCTTAGTTAGTTAGAACCATAAGGTACCGTTGTGTATTCCCCTCTCTGGCTGTTACTCTGTGTTCTGGTCTGGTTGTGCCATACTCCTGAGTAAGGATACTAAAATAATATTACCTTCATTCACCATGTTCCTGGAGTACTTCTCTGCTCTTTGGTCCTACTGCAAACTCAAATCTTGATGTCATTCCAATAAGAGATAGATTATTGAGAGCTGAAAACATTTAAGACAGCAGCCAATCTAACTTGTAATGGACATCATAGTCACCTAGTCAATTCATCCCAAGCTCAGAATAAGCAGCGCTATGAGGAATGACAAGAAAACCTAAAAACTGCATGTTAGGCCCAGCTATAGGAGAAAACCAACTGAACCCTCCAAATGTTGTAAGTTGTTGGATTAGTGATTGAAGCTGTTGTCCATGCATTAGAGAACGCACCTGCCTTTTTCTTTAATTGACTGTTATTTCACTTTTTGTTCAGGTACAGTCTGTGATTTCATTTTCACCATGCAATTGGAATTTTTCACCTTTACCCAGTGTTTAGTAATTAGTTTACATAAATATTATTATTTTCAGTGTACATTTTTTATTTTAATATTAAAATAATTATATAGGGCTGCACGGTGGCGCAGTTGGTAGCACTGTTGCCTTGCAGAAAGAAGGTCCTGGGTTTGATTCCCAGCCTGGGGTCTATCTGCATGGAGTTTGCATGTTCTCCCCGTGCATGCGTGGGTTCTCACTGGGTACTCCGGCTTCCTCCCACAGTCCAAAGACATGCCTGTTAGGTCAATTGGTAACTCTAAATTGCCCTTAGGTGTATGAATGAGTGTGTGCGTGGTTGTTTGTGTGTTGCCCTGCGATGGACTGGCGACCTGTCCAGGGTGTACCCCGCCTCTCGCCCATAGACTGCTGAAGACAGGCACCAGCTCCCCCGTGACCCACTATGGAATAAGCGGTATAGAAAATGACTGACTGAATAATTATATATATATATATATATATAATTATTGAAAATATTAAGGGGTGTGAAACTTTAAATGTTCATTTCAGTTAGTCTGAAATATAAGTTAGAAAAAACAAAGCAGAAGAAAAATGGTCTATGATATTTTTTTTTGTAGTTCCTATTATATAGTAATAGAATCAGCATTTTTCAAAGTTAGTCAGTAGTTTTGATTTTGCTGTGACACATTTTTAATAGCATGGTCCTAACTTGGTCAGATGGAGCTACAAAGTCAAGAACCCATTGGTGCAAACTGGACCTCTGTAGATAGCTAACGTATTATCGACTGGAATCATCAGATGAATTGAATTTGGCTGTACTGTACTCTAATTACTGTAGCATTGAGCTAATTGAATAAGAATATTTATTTTTGATTAGAATGTGTTGGTATGAATTGATTTCACATATATACATGTTCACATGCAAATATTTACATATGAATTGGATTTCTTTGGGTTGTAACGTGCCTTAAGATGTTAATTCTTGGAAAGTTACAATATGTAAATAAACTACATTATTAAATTGAATTGAATTGTATTCTCCACCTTCTGCTGTTGTCCAAAATCCAATTATACATGAGGTTTGTAGGTGATCCTGAGTAAACAGTGTTTTGTTCACATAAATAGTCAATTTAAGTATATATATAAGTAAGTAAATTTTATTTATTAGCATATTTCACAAGTAGAAATCACAAAGCATAAAAATAAAATCAAATTGAACATGTACCACTATTGGTTTCCTTCAGCTATTCAAATGTGTCTTTTGAGAATAGTGGTTTTACTTTTAGGGGTTGAGGGCATATTGTGCACATTGCAACAATCCCATGAAAACAACATATTTGTTCCATCCCCATACAGGCAAAATTGCCCTTGTGTGCTTGCATATGTTGGGAAAACCACAATAAAACTTAAAAAAAAGATCAATGAGCATAAAAGCCTGATAAACAAAAATTATCAAGATTATCCTGTTGAGATGATGCTTATCATGATATTTCTTCATTGCAATTTTGTGGTAGTTAATAGGTCACTCTTTCACCTAGGGGTTGTAACTTCGATACATTATTCAAACAATGTGAGGATTTCTGGATTTATACCCTTCAAACTTTGGCACCAAAGGAACTAAATGATGAATTAAGTTTGCCTGATGAAGGTCTGTGACAGAAATGTTGCATTTTAAAATTTAGCTTTCTTTTCTATCTTTCTTCTAAATATTTAAGTTTAACAATGTGCATGAGTTTCCCTTTTTTGCTTCTGGTTTGGCCCAGTCTTCTTCTACAAATCTGTTCCAGGTATAGATGTGAAATGTTTTATTTATTTTTTAGAAGCTTCCAATATTTTTTACATAAAATTAATTAATAAGTTTTCCCAACTTATGTAGAGGTGTGTTTTCTTGAAGCTGTTGTTGGTGGCTGGGTGTTTTTGAGCTGAGCAGGCATCGTCCTCCTCCTTTGCCTCCTCCTGCAGCACATTCAGCAGCTAACCAAGTTATGTCTGAATCGGATTATCAATTTCTGGGCTAAGTTGAAATCTACAGATTGCGAGCAGAAGCAGGAGTGATGGGCTAAGGAGTGTGCTGTCAGGACAGATTGATGGAGCTGCTCATTCACAGCGACAACAGGCCCATTTATAAAGCAGTAATTGCTACTGTGATATCGACACTCTTCCTGCTTCGACCTTAACTCCCCACCGCCCCCTCCTCCTCCTCCCCCCGCATTCACACTCATCCTGCTGACTTAATGGCTTCATCTTTTCCAAGAAGTGCATTCTGTGAATCAAACAGCTTATTTGCTTTCGTAAGAGTTCCAGCAGCTGATGTTTTTAGCCCTCCATTAATAAAATCTCTACCCTACAGACTTGTTTTTAATCCATTATTGAGTCTGAGAAGACCTAACTGCATCTGAGTGTAGAAAAACAGAGCATATTTGCTCGTAATTTGAAAACAGGCATGTTAATTTTATATAATGTAGTTGTGTGAAAGACTTGCACAATGGTTAGTTTGTTTTATGACTTACGTGGACTGTTAGAACGTAGTAGAATTATTTAAAAAATCACCTTATAGTGTAAAGGAAATTCATGTCAGTGCAACAATTCTTGATCTGAAAACTGATGATCTAGATGGATCTTTTAGTGTGACCCAAAACATCCGGCCAAGACATGAAGGAGCCGATCAAAAGAAGCCAATTAGGGTTTAACTTCCATTTCCAAGTGATATTCTCAAAACCTTCAAATTATCTGCAAAAAGAAGTGGTGAAAAATCCCTCCCAAGATGTGAAAAAACCTGGTGACCAACTACAAGAAACCTCAGACTTCTTTCCTTGGCAATGAGAATTTCACAATCACGTATTAGGTCATGATTTGCTCAGGGATCAAATCATTTTGTGTATGGTTGAGTTAAATTCACTCAGTTAAATTAATTCATTACCTTTATTTCAGGATTTTGGGATATTTTTCATTGATTTTCTTTCATTCTGTCAAAATACACCTAGTATAAATGATATGGACTGTTAATTTAAATTCAGCAAAAAATATTTCTCTACGGCATCTGGGTGGTTTGTGGAACCCCACCTTCAGTTTAAGCCCTGCTGTGGTGGAGGAATCGCAATCAGTATTTTTATCACCTTATCAGCAGCATGATAGGATGTAGGTGAGGAAGGTTTTCTGTGCAGAACCATGCCGTGGTTTACCCTTACTTCATTTTCCAACAGCTCAGAGCATGTGAACAAAGGCTTTCTGTTTTGCATCCAAAAATGAATGAAGAAAGGCTAAGAAAGGGGCTTTTTTATTGGTAAATGAACTGCGTAAACTGCATGGTGTTATGCTACTGATTGCAGACAGAGCTTTAAACATAGGAGCCATGCCACTTAGAGTGTTGCAAACACTTACCCAGATGGCTGCCAGTACATGAGGTCGTTGCCTGGGCATAATGTCAGTCTAGCCAGTCCTGTTTAATATTCTCAACAACCAATCCACACATTCACACGGGCCCCTCATTTTGCTAGCACCACAAAAATAAACCACAACCTTAAAATTAGGTTTTGTGCATCTGTAAAAATCATTTATACCCTGGCATGTTCTAGTGGGGAATCTACGGTGACTCCCGTGAAGACCTCACCAAGACCATTTATATTCTGAAGCAAATCTCTGGTATGGTATGGTAATGAACAATTCTTTTGAGTCAGGATAGTTGAACAAGGGCCACATTTAAAACAGGCAGGACACCGGCCCTTGAGGACTGACATTGAACACCACAGTTCTAAAGTTGCCAGCTTTTAAATGGAACCTGTTCCCCATCCAGTCAATCCTTTTAGGACTTGTACTCATACTTGTCGTCTTCCACTTTATCCGGGACCTGGTCGTGGGGGCAGCAGACTCAGCAGAGACGCCCAGACGTCCCTCTCCCCAGACGCCTGGGGAGAGGGACACCTTCTAAAAATGCCCTTTTAGGACATTTTTATACATTTTTATGAGACACTTGCATTAGGATTGTTTGTGCTTGCGCACATAAAAAACCCTTTCACTGTTAGCTGATCAGTTTTTGTGAATCCCTTGGGAATAGTTTTGTTTCTAAAAACCATGTTAGAAAAAAAATAAGCCCTCTGTTCCTGAAATTTAAACTGAACTCTTAAATTTGCTGCAGAGTGTTATGTCAGTTCTGCCCTCTTTAAACGTTTGTATAAAAGCCACACATTTATTAGGCTCAAGAACATAATTATAAATGTAGAATCACAAAGAGAGCTGGCCTCCTGAAGTTTTAATATCAAGGACTGTGAAGTGAAATTGGCCATTCATTAGTTTGTGTACATGCTGCTCTGCAATACTACAGGAACAGAGAGTGAGTAGAGGCGCTCTTCTCTAGTTTCTGTTTTTCTCCAATATTTCTACAACATGATGAACTGATGCAGAATAACAAAAGTTTTCCTTATGTTGCTTCTTAATGATTGACAGTGCACATTAAGTATTGTTGTTGATGCAAACAGATAAAAAGAAAAGATCAAACTCCTCCTAATTTGACCCATGAAGAATTTTCTTGCCTTCTCTGTGAAATTGGGGCTTTTTAAAACACAATAAAAGCTTGAATAGTTCGGATGACCATTTTTGCAAAGTGTTTGAAGCATCTTAGGAGATGAGAGGGAAGGAATGCTGGAGGAGGGAGGTGAGAGATAACCTGGCATGGGTTGGCAGCTCTTTGCTGTTCCCCCAAGCGACACACAGACTAACACATTTAGTATTCTGACTCCACGTCGGTTCAGATCAGATGTGTTATCACACGCTGGAGTGCAGGAGATGGGATGCTAATTTAAACCTGAGGGGGGAAAAAGGGGGCAGGGGCAGCTATTACAAAAATCCTTCCTGCACGAATGACAATTCTTTATAATTTCATATGCAAAAATTCAGTTTTGGACATGAACAAAACTTAGAGCTGAAAAATTCAGTCAGTTCATAAAATAAATTTATTTGTGTTTGTTTCATCAAATGTAGGTGTCATTTGGCATTTACTTATAATTAGGATAGGAAGTAACTGAAAAGACATTTAGGTACTCCCTTATAAGTCTACCTATAGACATGATATTAATTCTGCATTACCCTTTCATTATATATCTATGGATAATAATAATAATAACAAGGAACCCCACCATCCTTCCACAAACCAAAAACATGACTTTCTGGCAACAGTTGGCAAAGACTTCTAATATTTTATTTATTCATTTTATTAGCCATCATTGTAGATTAGAGTATATTCAAGGTTATTGCTAAATAATCCATCCCTTTATTTTCTATTTTTACTTATTCAGGGTTGTGAGCGAGCTGCTGCCTATCCCAGAGGTCCATGAGTGGGAGGCATGGTACAACCTGGGCAGGTCTATAATCAATCAAAGAGTAACACAAGGCACACACGCACACACACACACACACACACACATTAGGCCAATTAAACTGTCATGGCTGTTCTCTGACTGAGGAATCTAGAATAGCCGCTGCATGTGTAAAACCTAATTAAAGTTAAATGAGTAATAAACTGCTTTATTACGCTTGAAATTGTGTTTCACTAAATCAGTTACAAACATTACTGTACAACCTCTGTCAGACAACATGTTCCCTAAGTGTTTGAATGTACAAAATGTGGATCTATACATAGGTATCCCTTTCAGTAATAGTTAGCCTGGACCCTATGCACAAAAACTAGCAAATTCCACTGCTTTCCTGACTTGTATCTTTTACATGATTATGTTGGTTGTCACCCTATTCCTAATTTAGGGTTCTTTTTTCTGAGGTTAATGAGACACAGCAAGAGAAGTGCTTTCAAAGCTCTCAGAAAATGTAATATTCCCACATGTCTAAGGTATATGCCACAGCCGTTTAATTTGTGACCGTTTCAGGGTCAGCTGTCTTGTATGACTTGAGTGTATTAATTTGTGTAAAATTCATTGTGTCAAAAAGTAGCTATTTCAACAACAATAATTTCAATATGTCTTGGAACTTCTAACCATCATATATAGTTGAGTCTTGGCCACTTAGTTTCATTGTTTAGCATGATGAACAGTGGAAGGACCCAGATGATGGCATGCAGAAGCAGGTAGTTCAAAAACTAAAGAAAAGAAAAGGCACCAGCTTAGTAATCCTTCAAAGCTGTTTAAGCTTGGGTTTCTAACTCTGAAACTAACTCCACCTTGTTGACATAATCTTGAACACACCCAGGTTCTGTCCAGGTTCTAGCAAAGGTAGGTATACCGTTTGGAAGTTTTAAATATTTATTTAATTACAACCACAAACTTTATTTACAGTAACTATATCTGATAGAACAACACAAAATCTGCACAACTATGAAAAATATGGAATAATTGTGCATGATTTTCTAAAATTGTACAAATCCTTTAATGCGTACATTTTACAAACCCTTTAATCTTATGCCCCTATCTAAAAACCAGGATAATTAATTACCCACAAAAGTCACCAAACAATAAATACCTGCAAAGGTTTTCTGAGCCTCTAAATGGTCTCATGGTCTCAGTCAAACACAGTCATGGGACTGCTGACTTGAAAGATGTTCATTAGACAGTCATTGACATCCTCCACAAGGAGGGTAAGCCAAAAAACGCTGTTGCTAATGAAGCTGGTTGTTCACAGAGTGCTGGATCCAAGCACAAGTTGAGTGGAAGGAAAAAAGTTTGGTAGGAAAAGGTGCACAAGCAACAGAGGTAACCCCAGCCTTAAGAGGAGTGTCAGCCAAAATCCATTCAAGAATTTGGAGAAACTTCATAAGTAGTGGACTGAGGCTGGAGTCAGCAGCATCAAGAGCCACTACACACAAACAAATCCTACACCTGCGCTACAAGCTTCTTACCCGAGCTAAGGAGAACAAGAACTCATATGTTGCACAGTGGTCCAAAGTCCTCCTTTTAGTTGAGAGTAAAGATTTATTTTATTTGGAAATCCAGGTCCCAGAGTCTGGAGGAAGAGGGGAGAGCCAGAGAATCCATGTTGCTTGAAATCCAGTGTCTAGTTTCGATAGTTAGTGATGATCTGGGGTGCCATGTCATCTGCTGGTGTTGGTCCACTGGGTTTGCTGAAGTCCAGACTCCCTCCAGCCATCTACCAGGAAATACTAGAGCACTCCATGCTTCCTTCTACTCACAAGCTTTATGGAGATGCTGGTTTCAGCAAATAAATGTGTATCTTCAACACATATGGCAGCATCTGCATGCAGAATTTTCCGTCTTTTGTGCAGCTTTTGTGCACCTCCTTTTGTGCTTTGGCTTTCCATCCGGCATCCTCTGTCTTCAGGGCAGAAACGTCGAAAATAAACCACCTGTGAAATATGTGCTGGGACCAATCCAACGTCAGAAATGATGTCATGAGACATTTCTGGGCATTTTAATAAAAAAAATGGATTGGCCCAAAATACGCCCATTTACCAGTTCAGCCCTCAGAGCAGTTTACAGAAACCTCTTGAACCCTAAGTCACATTTAATTTGTGTTTATTCTGATGATAAACAAGAATTATGGGGGTAAGTATTTGAAAATCTAACCAACATCTGGCCTCCTTTGCTGTAGCTAAATGTCTTATCCAGCATTTTTCTCCTCTTTTTCCTCTCAGTGGTGCCTGTTGAACAGTGCTGCCAGTTTTCATCCTCTTTCATTACACCCTCCCATTATTCCCTAATTTCCTTCCCCTTGCTCTTCAGGCACCTTTTGCACAAGGCAATCAGCCAGCAGTTAATGGCTGGGACTATCCTGCACTGAGTGTCTCTTTTCTTTCCTTTCACCAATCTCTCCCTCGTTTTTTTTTTTTTTTTTCTGTCTGGAGAAATGAAAGGAGACAAAGCAGAAACCTTTCTCACCACCTTGGTCCACGCCTTCACTATCATCACCCAGAAATGAGCCTGACGAGTGGACAGTGTTGTTTTATTGAGCTCACTGTAATGAGTATGTTTTGTCTTCTTGGGGAGTTGGAGCAGTCAATTCGTGCTCAATGTATGAAATGCTCACTTCTGACTGTAGACAGGAAGTAGCAGTTGGTTGGCAGTAACATCCAGAACGGAGCTCATGTGACAATTATGCTAAATTTAGGAGCACCAAATAAAACGAATGCACTGTATTTTAACTTTAAGATGTTCCATTTAAATTGCACAGCTGAATGTAACTATGTTTCCCTACAAAACATAACATTGCAGGATTTTTCTCCTTTCTTTACCCTATTGGTTAAAGCAAAAAGTGCTTTTTCTCACAAAAAAAAAAATCTCCACATTTGTTTCCATGATAATATATTGGAAATGGCAGCATGTTACTCTTAATCTCTTCTCTAAACATTATTCTTACTTTACCCAGAAAATGTTGACTTTTGTAGCCAGTATATCTTGTCCCAATTTATACTGAACAAAGCTTTTGATAAATGTACTTGGTTTGCCCATTTGGTCAACCACATTTAGAGATCAATTGAGTTTTTATCATTTACATATTTAGGTGGGAAACAAAATTGTTTTTTCCATGGCTTTTTTATAAATTTTTGCTTGAAGGCCATCTGTTGGTATTGCACGCACTGCTCAAAGCCTTCGCAGTGCTTAAAGCAAAGCAAAAGTGCATGACAACCTGACTTTTATGGCTATGGTTCTTGACCTCACTAATTGTGTCACATGCCAAAGCCAATAATGCAGCACCTGTTGGGTGGGTAGGGTTTGTATTTTAAAGCTCAAAATTATTACATATATCTGGAACCTCCGGTTTGTTGGAAGTGCAAACACAGATGTCCAGCATAGTGGCTGGTTGGTTATGTTCTTTGTTTCAGCTTACTAAAACTAAGATAATCATCACAATGATAGCCAACTACACATCCAGTCTTCCAGATGCTGTTTTCAAATAAGTGAAAGCCCATGTATTTATCTGATGTATATACAGTGCCTTGCGAAAGTACTCGGCCCAGTTGAACTTTTCAACCTCTTGCCACATTTCAGGCTTCAAACATAAAGATATGGTATTAACATTTTTTGTGAAGAATCAACAACAAGTGGGACACAATCGTGAAGTGGAATGAAATTTATTGGATGTGTCAAACTTTTTTAACAAATACAAAACTGAAAAGTGGGGCGTGCAATATTATTCGGCCCCTTTGCATTAATACTTTGTAGTGCCACCCTTTGCTGCAATTACAGCTGCAAGTCGCTTGGGGTATGTCTCTATCAGTTTTGCACATCGAGAGACTGAAATTCTTGCCCATTCTTCCATGCAAAACAGCTCGTGTTTAGTGAGGTTGGATTGAGGGCGTTCGTGAACAGCAGTCTTCAGCTCTTTCCACAGATTCTCAATTGGATTCAGGTCTGGACTTTGACTTGGCCATTCCAAGACCTGGATACGTTTATTTGTGAACCATTCTATTGTAGATTTGGCTTTATGTCTTGGATCATTGTCTTGTTGGAAGACAAATCTCCGTACCAGTCTCAGGTCTCTTGCAGACTCCAACAGGTTTTCTTCCAAAATGGTCCTGTATTTGGCCCCATCCATCTTCCCATCAATTTTGACCATCTTCCCTGTCCCTGCTGACGAAAAGCAGGGCCAAACCATGATGCTGCCACCACCATGTTTGACAGTGGGGAGGGTGTGTTCAGGGTGATGAGCTGTGTTGCTTTTACGCCAAACATATCGTTTTGCATTGTGGCCAAACAGTTCGATTTTGGTTTCATCTCACCAGAGCACCTTCTTCCACATGTTTGATGTGTCTCCTAGGTGGCTTGTGGCAAACTTTAAACAAGACTTTTTATGGATATCTTTGAGAAATGGCTTTCTTCTTGCCACTCTTCCATAAAGGCCAGATTTGTGCAGTGTACGACTGATTGTTATCCTATGAACAGACTCTCCCACCTCAGCTGTTGATTTCTGCAGTTCATCCAGAGTGATCATGGGCATCTTGGCTGCATCTCTGATCAGTCTTCTCCTTGTTTGAGATGAAAGTTTAGTGGGACAGCCGGGTCTTGGTAGATTTGTAGTGGTCTGATACTCCTACCATTTCAATATGATTGCTTGCACAGTGCTCCTTGGGATGTTTAAAGCTTGGGACATCTTTTTGTATCCAAATCCGGCTTTAAACATCTCCACAACAGTATCTCGGACCTGCCTGGTGTGTTCCTTCGTCTTCATGATGCTCTCTGCACTTTGAACAGAACCCTGAGACTATCACAGAGCAGGTGCATTTATACGGAGACTTGATTACACACAGGTGGATTCTATTTATCATCATCAGTCATTTGGGACAACATTGGATCATTCAGAGATCCTCACTGAACTCCTGGAGTGAATTTGCTGCACTGAAAGTAAAGGGGCTGAATAATATTGCACGCCCCACTTTTCAGTTTTTTATTTGTTAAAAAACGTTTGACACATCCAATAAATTTCATTCCACTTCACGATTGTATCCCACTTGTTGTTGATTCTTCACAACACATTTGAATTTTATACCTTTATGTTTGAAGCCTGAATTGTGACAAGAGGTTGATAAGTTCAAGGGGGCCGAATACTTTCGCAAGGCACTGTATCAAGTCAAGTAAAGTCAAGTTTATTTATATAGCGCTTTTCAGCAACAAGGCACTCAAGTTGCTGTACATAAAGAAAAACATTACAATGATACAGAAAATCAAACAACAGAGGTGATTAAAAAAAAAGAGAGAATAGAATGATGGATAAGAAAATGAAAGGAAAATTGGACTGAAAACTTAACTAATAATGTTTAGATAACACGTTCAGAGTCCACTTTAAACAAATAAGTTTTTAATCTTGATTTAAAGCAACTTAGGGTTTCGGCGCTTTTACAGTTTTCTGGGAGTTTATTCCAGATTAGTGGAGCATAAGAACTAAAAGCTCCTTCTCCATGTTTGGTTCTGGTTCTGGGTGTGAAAAGTAGATTTGAGCCAGAAGACCTGAGAGGTCTGGGTGGTTGATACACTGACAACAAGTCTGTAATGTATTTTGGTGCTAAGCCATTCAGTGATTTATAGACTAACAGAAGTATTTTAAAGTCTATTTTCTGAGCTACAGGGAGCCAGGGTAGGGACTTTAAAACCGGGGTGATGTGCTCCACTTTCTTAGTTCTAGTGAGGATGCGGGCAGCAGCGTTCTGGATCAACTGCAGCTGTCTGATCGACTTTTTAGGCAGACTTGTGAAGACATCGTTGCAGTAATCAATTCTACTAAAGATGAACGCATGAATTAGTTTTTCAAGGTCCTGCTGAGACATTACTCCTTTAATCCTGGACAGGTTTTATAGGTGATAGAAGGCTGACCTTGTAACTGTCTTTATGTGCCTCTGAAGGTTCAGGTCAGAGTCCATCACTACACCCAGATTTTGAGCCTGACTGGTGGTTTCTAGCTGTATTAACTGAAGCTGTGTGCTAACATTTAGACGCTCTTCCTCTGGTCCAAAGATTATTACTTCAGTTTTGTTTTGATTCAGCTGAAGAAAGTTTTGGCACATCCATGCATTGATTTCTTCTTTACCCAGCGCTTGAATGGGTTCATAGTCACCTGGTGACATCGTAACGTATAGCTGTGTGTCATCTGTATAGTTATGATAACTGAGTTAGGGGGAGCATGTAGATATTGAATATAAGGGGCCCTAAGATGGACACTTGGGGAACGCCACGTGATTTTTGTGCTCTCTGATGTAAAGTTACCTACTAACACAAACACGTCCCTGTCCTTCAAGTAGGATTTCAACCAAATGGAGTGATCAACAGTGTCAAATGCTGCACTAAGGTCCAATAATACCAGCACTGTGGTTCTTCCACAGTCTGCATTTATACGGATGTCACTGAACACCTTGACAAGAGCAGTCTCTGTACTGTGGTGAGCAGGAAGCCTGACTGGAAGATATCGAAGCGGTTGGTCATTGTTAGGAAGTTGTTTAACTGTTGAAACAGCTTTTTCAATAATCTTACTGATGAAGGGGAGGTTTGATAGGCCTGTAGTTCTGCAGTAGCAGCTTGTCCAAGTTGCTCTTTTTCAATAGAAGTTTGATAATTGCTGTTTTCAGGGCCTTGGGGAAAACACCTGACAAAAGGGACGTGTTTATTATTTGTGTGAAATCAGATGTTATTACAGGCAAAGCTTTCTTAAGGAAAGCTGTGGCTAAAAGATCGAGACAGCAGGAAGAAGAGCTTAGTTGCTGTACGATTTCTTCTAAGTTTTTGTTGTTTATTTGGTGAAATAAGGAAATTTTGTCAAAATCAGTTCTAGTTGGAGACAACTTTGCTGCTGGAGTTGATGTGGATGTGCTGACTGCCCCTCTGATCTTTTGGGTTTTTTCAGTGAAGAAGTTAGCAAATTCATTGCAGGCCCTTGTAGAGTGGAGTTCAGATGCTACCGTTACAGGAGGGTTTGTTAACCTGTCAACTGTGGTAAATAATACACGAGCATTGTTAATGTTTTTGCTGATGATCTCAGAAAAGAAAGATTCCCTTGCATTTTTCAGTTGTAGGTTATATTTGTATAGTCTCTCTTTATAGATAATATAGTGAACCTGGAGTCCAGTCTTTCGCCACCTGCGTTCAGCTTTTCGACCCTCCTTTTTTTCACTTCTGACTGGTGGAGCACCTCTCCATGGAGACATTTTCTTCCCAGAAACGACTTTCACTTTAAATGGAGCAATTGAGTCAATGATGCCTGAGATTTTAGAATGAAAGTTTTCTACCAGCTCATCTACAGTGTTACAGGGCAAAGTGGAGGTAGAAGAGTAAATCTGGTTAAAGGTTTCAGCAGCACTGTCCTTAAAGATACGTTTTCTTATCATGTCTCTTTGGCAAACTGAGTCATTGCAGATGATGCTTTCAAAAATAACAGAAAAGTGGTCAGATAGAGTAACACCAGTTACAGACACCTTGGAAATGTTTAGACCCTTAGTGATGATAAAGTCCAAAATATGTCCCTGTTTGTGCGTTTGCCGTTTAACATGTTGAGTCAAACCAACATTTCTAAGAGTGTCACATAGATCTATTGCACTACTGTCTTCAGGATTGTCCATGTGAATGTTGAAGTCTCTCACAATAATTAAACAGTCATAATCAACACATATCACAGATAAAAATAATTAAAATCACTGAAAAAGTTTGTTTTGGACTTAGGAGGCCTGTAAATATTCAAGAACATTGTTCGGACCGGGCTCTTCACCTGGAGAGCCAAATATTCAAAAGAGTCAAATTTGCCCAGAAATACTATTTTACACTCTAATAAATCTTTAAACAAAGTGGCCACCCCTACACCTTTTCTTTGCTGTTGTCAGGTTTAAACAACCTAAAATACTAATAACATCACAAAAAGAAGAGAAAGACAAAGAATTAGTTATTTCACTCGCCACGAGGAGAACAGACAGAGATGTGCTTTCAGTTACAAATCTCCTACCGCTCTGAAAACCATCTGTCCGCTCCTCGCTTTTATTATCTTTTGGGGGTCCCTGATTACAATGAATGTTGCTCTCTAAGGATGGGAAAAACAGCTGCATCGTAAACAGCTCATAAACACCATTATCTTGTAACAACACACTTCCATAGTCTCCCCCATCTTAAGATCAGTGTGTCTTCTGTTCAGCACAATCAGCCACCCTCTTTATGACCTCCTCAACTGTGACTGTTTCCTTCCCAGCTCCACCTTTGATCCTTGCCTGCAGACACAGTCATCACATACATCATGAAAGGTTATAAAGATCAAATAGTCAAGTTAAAGAAAAGGAAAATATATAAGATAAATCTATATTCAATTATTCCAACAGCGGTCTGCTCTCACAAAGTAATTCGGAGGCGTCGCCTCTATCAGAATGGGAGCTTCATTAAATTCATGTAACCATGTTTCTGTTAAAAACATAACACCAAGATCATGGTCAGTAATGAAGCCATTGATTAAAAATGATTTTCCTGACAGAGATCTAATGTTCAATAAAGCTAGTTTATATGACTTACTTGCTGATATTAACTCTGTGTCTGGTTGTACCTGACAGTTTATGGCTTTTGTTGATTGTTTATTACTGTCTCTTATCCTTTTGGCTTTGTTCTTTCTGTCACGTATAAGCACAGAGATTTTACAACTATCTCGTATTAGTGGCCCAAGTTTTTCCTGGACATGCTCATTTCTGATAGAGTTACCACTGGGGCCCAGACTGTATAACAGAGAAGTGATTTGAAGGTCCTGATTAGGAGGA
Organism: Girardinichthys multiradiatus; assembly: GCF_021462225.1. Taxonomy (NCBI): domain Eukaryota; kingdom Metazoa; phylum Chordata; class Actinopteri; order Cyprinodontiformes; family Goodeidae; genus Girardinichthys; species Girardinichthys multiradiatus. The sequence continues at coordinate 33,396,154 of NC_061815.1, read as the reverse complement.
GATAGATTAGGAGGTGGTGGAGGTCTGCGGCATTTGGAAGATGTTGGTTTAGTAGCAGGGCCTCGGCCACAGGGGGTGTTGAATGGAGAAGAGGTCAGAGCCATTTGGGTCCCGATTTTAAGAGCTCCTTTCATGTTATCAGAAACCAGTAAAGCAAAAAGCGGGCTCAGTGGGGAGATGGGAGAGTTCTGTGCAGTCTAGGTCGGGTCTGGGGTGAGTTGGGTTTACCGGGGGGTGTCGGTCTGGGTTTGGGGGGATGGGGGTATAATGGGGGGGTCCACTTCTCCTGTGGATTTCGACGGGGAGACCTTTTGTGATGACCTCTCTTTCTCAGCCAACTGGCTGATTGTTTCTGCTGGAGCTGTTGGAGGCAGCGTTATCATTGTTGTTGATACTCCATGTTCTCTGCTGAACGTCGAAGCTGCTGGCGGATTATTTACTGAATAGAAGGGATTAGATGTGAGACGTCTGGCTCCTGGCTTGTTCAAACAGAAACCATCTTGCTTGAAGAGTTGTCTTTTTTTCCAAAAAATATTAAAGTTGTTGATGAAGTTCACAGGTGTGGTGGCACATGTTTTTTTCAACCACTTATTAATCATCAGAAGTCTGGAAAAAATCTAATCTCCACGGAAAATCGGTCCAAAGGGTCCGCTGAGAAACACCTTGATATTGACAAGCGGAGCTGCGGCGCTATACGGGATACTGCGCCGAAAGCGTCGAAGGGGAAAGCGTGCTGGCGCGCTGGTAAAGCTCCGCAAAAGAGGACTTCGCACACCACTGCCTTCAATCCACCTGGCAAATGTCCGCTCTCTAAACAACAAGATGGACGAACTGCTTCTCCTCACCGGTAAAAACATGGACCTCCGCGGATCAGCGGTTCTCTGCTTCACCGAGACATGGCTGAGTGAAAACATCCCGGACCGAGCACTGCTGATGCCGGACTTCCAGCTGCTCAGAGCGGATCACAGCGTGGAGCTATCGGGGAAGAGGCGAGGAGGCGGAATTTGCTTTTATATAAATGAAGGTTGGTGCAGAGACGTAAAAGTGTTGGGGAAAACATGTAGCCAGGATCTGGAGTCATTTTCCATAATCTGTAAACCGTTTTATTCACCGAGAGAGTTTTCCTCGTTTATTATAATCGGCTCATATTTTCCACCGCATGGCTGCATTTCTGCCGCGGAAAAACATTTCGCTGAGCTGATTACAGACGTGGAGAAAAAAATACATGGACCCTTTCATCATAATACTGGGAGATTTTAACAGAGCAAACCTCTCTAATGAACTCCCCAAATACAGATAGCATATTAAGTGTCCCACCAGAGACAAAAACACACTGGACCATTGATACACAGCTTTAAAGGACTCATATCATGCTGTTACCAGGGCTGCTCTGGGTTTTTCGGATCATTATCTAATCCACCTCATCCCAACCTACAGACAGAATCTAAGAGCTTCCAAACCCAAGGTTCACACTGTTAAGAAGTGGACTGAGGAATCAAATCAGATGCTACAGGCCTGCTTTGAATGCACAGACTGGACTGTTTTTGAAACATCAGCCACTGACTTAAACCAACTAACTGATGTGGTGACATCAGTATCTGTGAGGACATGTGTGTGCAGACCAAGACCATCTGCACCTTTGGGAACAACAAGCCATGGTTTACTCCACATCTCAGGAATCTGCACAGGGACAAGGAAGAAGCTCACAGCAATGGAGATTGGGCGTGGTACAGGCAGGCCAGGAACAGACTAACAACGGAGATCAAAGCAGCTAAGAGAAGCTACAGTGAGAAGCTTAAGAACAGCCTTTCTACTGGTGACGTTTCGGCTGTATGGACCGGTCTGAGAAACCTGACTGCCTATAGGAGCCCCCCCACCCATCCTGAACAGAGTCGTCTCCTGGCCAACCGTCTGAATGGCTTCTACTGCAGACATGACAAGAAGCCATTCACACCTCAAATCATCCCTTCCACATCCCATTCAGGAACAAATTCCTCCTATAAAGCAACCAACCCCCGACCTTCAGATCCTCTGACTGCACTAAAGATCTCCGAGGAAGATGTAAACAGGCTCTTTCAGCGCATGAAAACAAAGAAAGCTGGAGGACCTGATAACGTCTCCCCATCATGCCTGAAAGCCTGTGCAAATCAACTTGCTCCGATCTTCACAAAGATCTTCAACAAGTCACTGGAGAAATGTGAGGTCCCCTCTTGCCTCATACGATCCACCATCATCCCGGTTCCCAAGAAACCCACCATCGTAGGATTAAATGACTACAGGCCTGTAGCCTTGACGTCTGTGGTCATGAAATCCTTTGAGCGGCTGGTGTTGAAGCACCTGAAAGACATCACAGGCCCCCTGCTGGACCCCCTGCAGTTTGCTTACCAAGCAAACAGGTCAGCAGATGATGCTGTTAACTTAGGTCTACACTTCATCCTGCAACACCTCGACCACCCAGGGACGTACGCCAGGATCCTGTTTGTAGACTTCAGCTCGGCCTTCAACACCATCATACCAGACATCCTCCACCAGAAGCTCACCCAGCTCAACGTCCCAGCCTCCACCTGTCAGTGGATCAACAGCTTCCTGATGGACCGACAGCAGCAGGTGAGACTGGGCAGCATCTTCTCCCGAATCAGATCAATAAGTACTGTTGCCCCCCAGGGGTGTCTTCTATCACCACTCCTCTTCTCCCTGTACACAAATGACTGCACCTCATCGGACTCGTCCGTGAAACTCCTTAAGTTTGCCGACGACACCACTGTCATTGGACTGATCCAGGACGGTGATGAGTCTGCATATGGACAGCAGGTGGATTGGCTGGTACACTGGTGCGGTCAGAACTACCTTGAACTGAACCCACTTAAGACTGTGGAAATGGTGGTGGACTTTCGGAGAACACCACCCCATACACCCCCCCCCCCCCCACCATCCTCAACAACACTGTATCGGCCATGGACCACTTCAGGTTCTTAGGAACCACCATCTCTGAGGACCTGAGATGGTCCTCACACATAGACACTGTTCGAAAGAAGGCCCAGCAGAGACTGTACTTCCTGAGGCAACTAAAGAAGTTCAACCTTCCACAGGAGCTGCTGGTCATCTTCTACACTGCCATCATTCAATCTGTCCTGTCTTCATCCATCTCAGTGTGGTTTAGCTCATCCACAAAAGAGGACAGGTCCAGACTGCAACGAATAATCAGGAATGCAGAGAGAATAATCAGGGCTGTCCTTCCCTCCATCCAGGACTTATACAGGTCTAGGGTCAGGAAAAGAGCTGCTAAAATCTCTGCAGACCCCACACACCCTGCACATAAACTGTTCAGAGCTTTACCTTCAGGCCGCCGCTACAGAGCACTGTTCGCTAAAACCAGCTGCCACAGAGACAGTTTCTTCTCCCAGGCTTCTGTGTTGAACATTTAATAAAGTACAAAACAACTGCATACAGATGTTGCAAATGCACCTTTTTATTATATATGTGTATATTGTACATTGTAAATATGTATATTCTGTAATGCAAAAACAGAACAAAAGAGCAAAGTGTACCGGAGTCAAATTCCTTTGTATGTTCGAACTTGGCAATAAAGCTGATTCTGATTCTGATATTGAGACCTCCAACAATATTCAGAAGACGAGTGAAATCCTCCTTCAATCCTTCTGATTTTTTCTTAGCCACGTCATCCATGGCTCCACAGTGTATAATAAGGTTTTCTAGAGACGGGCGCTTTTCTGTGATTGCAAGAATATTCTCTGAAATATCAGACAACACATTACTGGTACCACTCATAACTTCTGTGTTTTTCTTGTTGCAGAAGTTTTTAATCCCATCCACAGCTGTGTTGCCCACTATTAGGGTTATTGGTCTGGTGAGGCGCTTTTTCTCTCGCAATTTAGGAGAAGACTGTTTAGAATGAAGGTTGTTCTCAAACCTTTTATTGTTCTCAGCAGATGGATCATTTTCCTGGATTTTATTCTGTAGTGGAGCAAATCTGTTTTGGAGGGGAATGTTCAATGAAGCCAGTTTATATGACTTAGTTGCTGATATTAACTCTGTGTCTGGTTGTAACTGACAGTTTGTGGCTTTTTTTGATTGTTTATTACTGTCTCTTATCCTTTTGGCTTTGTTCTTTCTGTCACGTATAAGCACATAGATTTTACAACTATCTCCTATTAGGGGCCCAAGTTTTTTCCAAGTTTTATGTGCATTTTATTGTCGAAAACGTTATTTATAATGGTCTCAAAAGAATAAAAAATCAGCCCTTTCACACTGTAGAAAATAGTCTACAATTGGAGGACATTCAATAAATGCAAACATGCCCAGATCTGGCCGTCCAAGCAAGATAACCTTGAAAGCAGACTGCAAGATACTAAAAAAAGTCTCCAAAAACCCTAAAATTATCATGGACATAAAGCAGACTCTTGCTGCTGTTAATATGAAAGGATTAATACACTATCTTGACCTTAAAGTTCACTTGTGCAATTATCAGCCATTAAGGCCAGTTTTGTCATTCAGGTTTTAGATTTTCCTCTATTTCATTACACATATTTATATGCATATGTTGAGGCTTCCACAATTTGAAAACCTGCTGAGGACACAACTGTGTTGCAACATGGAATAATCTGAAAAATGCAGGATAATGCCTCCTGAGTATTGAAACTAGGCTCAGAGCATGCACTTTAAAATTCACTTAGACCCAAGGACTCGACTATAACATGGACAGGAAGTTATGCAACAACTTCAAAAATACAGATGGAAAGTCTTGTGTCAGGGCTCTGTGCGATCACTCCAAAGCTATGATGCTTTGAAATCTTACGTGTTTGACGAAGGTTATTATTAACAGTGTCTGTCTCTGCAGAATCTGCTCTCTTCACTAAATGTTTCAGCCCAGATCATTAAGTGCGTTAAGGCTGCTTTGTCTTCACCTGAGGAGTAATCTGACTTACAAAAGCCGCTGGTTTTCATTCTGCTATGAAGAATGTCTTTCAGATCACACAAGAGCTGATTGCCATCAGCATCTGTCCGGATCATCTTTATCTTTCCAGCTTCCTCTTCCCATCCACTATCATCTTCTTCTTCCTACTCTCCCTCATAGTCCCGTTTGTAATCCTCGTCGTTATTGTCGGCACATTTTCATTATCTTTGAGAGGCTCCGCGCTCACTGTGCTTTGATGAGTTTATGAACAGTGGCACCTCTAATTCAAAGGAAGATGCTCTTGAGAACGTAGTGATCAGTGCGCATCGCATTGCCAGCAGCCAGGGGACGAGCTGATGTAATTTTACATTTGTAATAATAATCTTGGAAGTCTTTAATGTGATTCAAAGGCAGGCTTGTCAAAAATAATATTGCAGAGTTAATATGAGGTGAGGGATGGTGGAGGGAGGACTCGACGGCTGCTGCTGCAGGAGAAATGTACATTGGTTAGATTGGAAGTGTGCTGGCAATAATTGAAGCCTTTGTTGTTGCCTTGTCCACAAATGGATTTCTCATTACAGTGAATGCAGCAGCATGTTCTTGGCAGTGAATGGTTGCCATAGGAGCTGTAACCATACGTAATGCTTTGTGACCCTTCGTTGCCTGCACTTTTGAGAATTGTCAGAGCATGCACGTAATTAGACTGGCATTTACATCACAGTGTTAATACAAAATATCTGGACCAATGATGAATAAACACTCTTGTGTTGGGTTTTATTTTATTCTTCCCTGATGTGAGAAGAAAAGATTTAACTGCCAATCTGTTTTATGTTTTCTCTGCAGAGCTGTGCTATTAAAGCCCATAAATAGCTGAATCAAAACACTCGTGCAGCAGCACAGCCCTTTTTCTTTGGTCTGCCGCTTTCATTTTTGCAAAATAAAATTTTGGCCACAGATTACCCTTCCTGATCAAACATGTCTGAGTGCAGTAATCAAAGAAAAGAGAGAGAAGCAAATGTGTCTTTTTAGAAACTCAGCAGCTTTTCTGTTACGATATTCAGGGCAGCTCTAAACATTCCCTGTTCCTCTATTGGATGCCCTCATAGTCAAACCGCTCCGGTTCTTTCTCCCCTGTTTGCTGTGTGTTGTTTTGTTGCCATCTGTCTGCTTAACATTTCATGAGCAGTGGTGTTTCTAAAGAACCAAATACAGGGGGGAGCTTGTGCCAATCTATAATTTACATCCTCACCATTTGTCCTGATGAGCTGCCGTAGAGTGTTCTCCTTCCTCCTGCTTCCGCTTGCAATTACAGAACAAACGTTCCTCAAACGGCTCAGCACAGTGTCTCTGGTCATTAATTTATCTCTATGTTTTTCTTTGTTCCTCTGTTTTGTTTCTTTGGTGTGTGCAGCTGTTTGTGCTCACTGTTGTTGGGTCGACTACAGTAATTAAGCACCAATTAGCCCACCTTCAGAGCTGTATTAACGAGCCTCAACAGCCCACGGCTGGGGCAACAGCCTGTAATCACCCGGCGGCCCTTCACCACCATAATGGTTCAACCATGAACTCCTACTTACCCATTCAAGGAGGCGTCACTGCTTTACTTTCACCACTATGTTGATCTTCTTACCTTCAGTCAGGCTGTTGAAGCAATGCTGACTGCTTGGCAAATACGCTCTTTGATCCTCTCTCTGTTGTGTGGGTGCACATTTATTCCTCTGGTGGGCCATAATTAGTGTTTCAAAGTGTTTGTTGGATGCTGTTTGTGAGGCTTGTGTCAAGACTAAAGTAGGAGTTCAGAGTTTCCATCTTTTCCACAAAAAACTTTCTTCTTCACCATTTCTTCTTTTTTTAAGAATTTAGTTATCTGCAGCATTTTTCTCAAAGTATAAAAATGACTAGATCTCCTCACTGGATCATATCAAACCAGAATTACAAAACTTACAAAATGGTTTCAGATAAAGGCATAGTAATGACACAAAGTCCTCACACAATCATGATGAAAACGGCTGAGCTGACATAAACTCCATAAAAAGGGTAAGTCACAAAAAGGTAGTGCTAAAGAAGCTGACAGTTCAAAGAGAGCTATATGTAAACATCTTAATGGAAAGTTGAGTTAATAGAAAAAGTGTTGTGGCGAAAGGCGCACAAGGAACAGGGGTGAACATAGTCATGCCAAAGATCTTCCATAAAAGTTATGAACAGGACCGGTGAGAAAGGGCAGCCCTGCCATACCAGAGGATTTCGTCTCTTCTTTTTGCAGATGACGTGGTCCTGCTGGCCCCATCTAGCCAAGACCTACAGCATGCACTGGGGCGGTTCGCAGCCGAGTGTGAAGCGGCTGGGATGAAGATCCGCTCCTCCAAGTCCGAGGCCATGGTTCTCGACCGGAAAAGGGTGGCTTGTTCTCTTCAGGTTGGAGGGGAGTTCCTGCCTCAAGTGGAGGAGTTTAAGTATCTCGGGGTCTTGTTCACGAGTGAGGGAAGAATGGAGCGGGAGATCGACAGAAGGATCGGTGCGGCTGCCACAGTAATGGGGGCACTGTGCTGGTCCGTTGTGGTGAAGAGAGAGCTGAGCCGAAAAGCGAAGCTCTCGATTTACCGGTCGGTCTACGTTCCTACCCTCACCTATGGCCATGAACTTTGGGTCATGACCGAAAGAACGAGATCCCGGATAGAAGCGGCTGAAAGGAGCTTCCTCCGTAGGGTGGCCAGGCACTCCCTTAGAGATAGGGTGAGGAGCTCGGCCATCCGAGAGGGGCTCGGAGTAGAGCTGCTGCTCCTCCACGTCGAGAGGAGCCAGTTGAGGTGGCTCGGGCATCTATACCGGATGCCTCCTGGACGCCTTCCTCGGGAGGTGTTCCAGGCACGTCCCACCAGGAGGAGGCCCAGGACACGCTGGAGGGACTATGTCTCTCGGCTGGCCTGGGAACGCCTTGGGCTCCCCCCTGAGGAGCTGGAAGAGGTGTCTGGGGAGAGGGACGTCAGGGCGTCTCTGCTGAGTCTGCTGCCCCCGTGACTCGGTCCCGGATAAAGCGGAAGACGACGAGTACGAGTAGATAAGCATTTCATCTAATGGCAATTGTTTTGTTTGGAAACACCACCAAACATGTATTTACCCATCCAAGAAAGAGGAACTAATGAACTAATATTTGACTCTAAATGGAGCACATTTATCAACAATAAAATATAAAATAGAATTATAGGAAAGTGAAAATGTAAATAACATTTAACACCAATCTGTCAGAAAAAAATATCAACACAGGTAGAAACCGGGGTAGATTCGCTCATAAATGCAATAACAAAACAATACCAATAAATCTGTTATGTTAACAACAAAACCCGATCAATGTAGTTCATCATAATCACTGTACAATCACTTGAAATATGATAAATTGATATGAAAAGGGAAAACAGACAACATGCCTGGGTTAATAGCTGTGTACTGTTGAACATAACATTCAAAACAGTTTTAAATTTAATAAATAAATTATAATTAGGTTGATGCTGTATATCTGTAAATGTACACAGAATTAATAAGGGCTTGGCCAAATGGATTACAAAGCTTTCTGATGGTAGAATTTCATAATCAGGATCACTGGTATCCCAATCTGCATACAGTAAGTCTTTCTTGCTGAGGAAGAGTGGACAGGACACAGATTGGCTCCACATTCGGCTGCCAACATATCTAGCAACCTCCACAGCAATGAAACACTTCTTGTTCTTCTCAGCCATTGTTCTCTCAAGATGTAAAAGATGTGTGAAAGTATCGCATAAAAATACTTCTTTGTGCACCCTGTATCATGATCTATAAGCCTTGAACTTGAAATACATGATCACAACTGAAGAAGCCTTTTGGATAAGAGGTATAACTTCAAGAAACAAAATAAGTCAATTTTGTTTCAGTTCGAACATTTGGGTACCAAAGTTGCAATAGGTAAAACAGGGTCCATATAGGAATTTATTTGTATTTAATCTTTTGCTTTTCATAGGTATTTTAGTGAAGATGCAGTTGAGGCAGTAGAACATTTAACACACTGCTTTGTATTTAACACATGGATTCATGATGCTGAGAAGAAGATTTTTTTACTTGTGGCTCTGAACTCTGACTGATACACGGTGTGGTAAGCAGAGGGAACAACATAGCAGAAAACATTGACATGTGGTCAGAGTCTGTGTGCACAGCTGCTGCTGGTCAACACTGACATGAAGCAGAAGGAGCTTGATGTGTTTCGCACTGAATACTAAGCAAAGAAAATGCATCACTTTTAGTTATTGGAGAAAAGGTTTAAATTTTTCATAAACACCTGCAGCGGTTAATCACTGGGTAGCTCAGTACCGATGGAAGCCTGAGGATAAATACATAGTCATGTTCCTACAATTGAAGTCATTAAGCTGAAGCAAAAATATGTTCCTTCTTATCACTTCTCAATTGAAATACATGGTGTCATTATTTATTTACAAAACATAAAATAATATAAAAACAGGAAACAAAAACATCCATTAAACAGCTTGTAGAAAAACATTTAGCAACATTGACTCTCAGCAGTCATTTTAAGTTTTTTTTTCAGTTTTTCATGTTATTTTGAAAGACTTTGGTTTCTTCTTTCCACTATTGCTTCAGTTCCTTAAGGTTTGCAGAGATACTTTATTTGTAGCTCTTTTAGTGTCACTATAGCATTTACACAGTTTCAGGTCTGGGTTTTTGGGTTTGCGCTTGAAACACTTTGATTATTTGCTTTGTCCTTCATTCTTTTGCCGATGTGCTGCTGTGTTTGGAATCAGTTTGAATCAAGCTTTAATAGTTGGAGAGATAGCCACACACTTGACTGAAGTGTTGACTGAATAGTTTCATATACAGAGGAGTTTATGGTCAACTGAGTTAGTGCAAAGAGCCCAGGTCCTGTGTGTTTCCAATTGCAATCACTAAGAACAACATCTCAAAAGGATGTAATTTACTTAGCATTCATGGGTTTCAGACTGAGTTGACAACCATTTTCTCTACAAAGCTTCTTAAAGAAGTTAAAGAGTTGTTGCTTTCTTTGCAGTAATCATCTTTCAGAGTCAATATATTTGTTGATGAAAGCTGTTCAGTGTACATTTGGCCACAGGCACCGTGACAGATGAGAGAAATGTTGAGAGGTCCAGCAGGCGTTGGCTCTGAATCACCAGCTTCAGCACCTGTTTCAGCTGCATACAAGGAAACACCATTCTAAGAGAGCGAGAGGCCTGTCTGGTCACCATGTCCACCCCCAAAAGCCAAGCAGTGTCTGTTTATGGATGCTTTGACCTCTGAAACTGTAGACTCTATGCTCTCTGGAGGCGATTATTTCATATATATCATATATTCCTCTGGCTCCTGTCAGCAGGGGACAGACAGTGGCTGACAGACAGGGTCGACCCTGGTCACTGAAATGATGCAGTCCTGGAGGGATAATTGGTGTGCAGCAGGGTCATGTTTGATGGAAACACACTTTGCAAATTTATCTGGGGGTGGTGGTGTCAAAGCTGCAGCGGTGTCACAGTCAAACACTGTATTTAAAGCTTTCTTTCTTGTCTCTTCCTCTTCTCTCTGCTAAAGCCTGATATGCCAATGCAGAACAAGTCCTCCTGCTTTGATTGTAACAGCGTTCTGAAAATTCCCCACCACACATTAACGATATGATTCAGACCACATTAAAGAGACTTTAGGCTGAATTACCAGCTGCACAGTACAAATACAATAAAGCACTCACTTTTTAGTTTGCTTTCATGACAGAATGACCCTGGTTTTCTGTTCTGAAGAGTCACAATTATCATTTCAGTGTCATCAGATTCATACAAAACCTTCATTAGAAAATCTGTTTGAAGACTCAGAGCTAACGTAAGGAGTTGGAGGGATTTTAGAGTTTAAGTCCAAGTCTTGGCAGCAACTTTTAAGAGTTTGGTGTTGTTGTGGCTATAACGTATTAAGGAGGCTGTAACTTATGAAGGAGTCATTGTTTGGTAACTGAAACCAGGAAAAATAAAAGCTGCTTGAGTGCAGTGTACTAATTGTACAAAATCCTGATTTTGGAAAGACACTGCACGCAAAGACAGGATTCCATTTCATTTATACATAATCTCTTCTTGTGCGAGTACTACAAATAATGAATACTGACAACTCTGTGTTACTGTTGTCCATTTCCTAACTCTGTATGCTGCTCGCTCAGAGTAAATCTGTAGCTTTGCGGATCTGAAATACTTTTTTCTTGGGACTGTACATTCAGGCTGATGCATTGCATTGCTGATGCATTAAACTTCAAAACATTGACAGTATCACTTCTTATGGTTTCTGTTGGATAACAAAGTTAATCGTGTAAAGATAACTCGTGATATGCTTGGGTGAACTTGGATTATGATATGCATGTTTTTCTGTCGGACATCAGTTTTAAAATTAATTTATTTGTGGTTATAATGGACTTCCACACAGAACTTCACAATGACTGTGGTCTTTAGCTTTTGATGTTTGTCAATATCATCCTAGTTCAATTTGTTTTTAATATAAGGCTGGCAGTACAAGCTTCTTTGTGGTAGCTGGTAAACAACTTTGTGCATTACTGCCACCTTGTGGTAGCAACACATAACAGCTTGGTCCTGGTAAAAAGACAAACCAGGATTTTTTTTATGGGGAGGGGGGTTTTGAGAGCCATTGAAAGCCTTCCAATGGCTGCTTATTTTCAGCCATTGGGAGGTTTTTTTCAATGCTGGATCGAAGCCAGACCTCTGTTTCTTCTGCTTGTTAAGCCCTCCAACAGCAGAAATGACGTCGTTGTCTATGACTGATGCAGTACTAGTACTGGCTGCAGGCCCGTCATTTTGCTTCTCGCCATTAGTGGAATGACCATCACCCGATTTGTGCTTAGCAGCTACCGGAAAGAACGCTATGATACGACGCCGTTTATACCCACCCTTTGAAGTTGACATGATTTAGTAAAGCTCTACGTTAGTGGTCACACAGGGCTCATAGGGTGAAAGCTAGCAGGAACAGACTCAATGCATGTGCAATAGCCGACATAAAAACCACAAGGAGGGAGCCCGCTATGCTAAAATGTGCTGGCGAGAACACTGTCTACTGAGAGGATATGAAGTTGATTTTGTAAAAGTGTGTCAGTTGCTTTTGATGCCTTCCTGTGTATACTGCAAACAATGGTGTGGAATTCACACTGTTCTGCTGCGCCATATCAGGTTACATTACCTTTTTGTGAATCCATTATCTTGTTTTATTTATTTATTTATAATAATGGACGAACTGAGAATCAGGGAATGAAGTCAGGGGGTGGTAAGATAATTATTAGCCAAATAATCAAACATTAAGGGATGCTGTAACCCTGAGTTTGCAAACTCTAGGATCTCCAGGTCAGTGAGCCATCTGCATAGCGTGGCCTAAGATTATGTCAGGTCATTGCTGTGATGTTTGAGTTACAACTGCTGTGACTGTAGCAGTGGTGCACATGAAGCAGAAGTTTTTGATATTTCCAAAAAAATCTGGTGCAGGCTGTGGTCATTAAATTGTGTATGCTACAGGGATATATTGATAGGAAGTCGATCTGGGAGTGTTATTTTCTTATCGCATCATCTCTTCCATGATGTTAAATTAAAAGGATGATATTCAATAATGTGACTGGATATAAGGTTGAAATTCTTCTTTGCAAAAAAGGTAAAGTGGAGTCACATAGGATAAAAAACGTTTGTTATACATTAAAACAATTTAAAATCCTATTTAGGTCCTTGTCCCGCCTCAAGGAGAACCTCTGCTCCAGTCTCATGTAATTTTGCAGCCTCTAAAGCCCGGTGCATACTGTGCAATTTAAAAAATCGTGCAGGACCTTAACATGTCACTTTGCGTGCTAAATATGAAAGCAACTCTGTCACACTGCACAAAAGAAGCAAGCACTGTACTGCTTGATGCTGCAGCAGAATCATGTCAGACAGGTTTGACAGACATTTTAAGCTAACAATTAAGGAAAAGCAAGCAAAAAACAGACATTTGTCACTGCAGCAGTTACATTGCATGAAACATTAAGCACTGGTATAGTTCTTTCTAGTATTTGGTCTTCCCAAGGTTGTCCAAACTGACCAGGGAACCAGCTTGAAATCTATGAACCTTTGCCAAGGCACTAAAAGCATTAAGTTTAGAGCATATCACATCAAGCTCCTACCATCCTGAAAGTCAGGGTGCACCTAAAAGATGTAAAAATATATGCTACAAAAATACTGTATGGATACAGACAGGCACTGAAACCGTGCCAGAGCCTTTAGGTATTTATCCTGCTGAACATGTGTTGGCGCATGAGATTAGGGGATTTTTAAATGTCCTCAAAAAACAACTAGTTTTGTCCTCAAAAATGGTTAAAATTATTCCTGAGTATGTTGCGAAATGACAGATTGCCTTCAGTCAGCTTGGTCTCTAGCCAAGGATGCCTTGACCTTCAGTTCAAGATGAAGAGTCACTATGACTAGAGAGAGGTGGCTAGTAAGTGTCATCCTGGTTATAAGGTTTTGGTTTTGTTATCCATACTTGGTTCCTTGCTGGAAACATAGTTTGCTGGACCGTATATTATAGAAAAGAAACTTAGAAAAGAAACATAGTAAAACAAAGTATGTTGTCCAGACTCCTAATCTCTCTTTATCATTCAAGAGAATGAAAATGATCCAACCACTGCAAAGGCGGTTGAATTTTATTTTCACTGTAGCTTGCGTAGCTTCAGATTCTGCTAATGAAAGCATTAATTATGTTTTTGTCATGCACAAAGATTCACCACAGGTTGCGATGTTATGATTTGGGGTTGTTTGGTTTTTGGTTTCTGGTTTCTTCCTTATGTTTTTCACTGCTCCAGTCTTTAATCATATCTCTGTTTATTATTTTCCTAGTCATGCTTTAGATTTTGTCTTCTAGTTCATGTGCGGTCAAGTTACGTTTTTGGATCTGGTTATGCTTTCGTCTCATGTTTTTCTAGTTATGTTTCTATTAGTTTGTTTCCTTGGATTTGCGTTCTGTTCAAGCCATGTTTTGCTCCAGTCACGTTTTGTTCTGTCAATTAAGTTTATTCGGTTCACCTGCACCATGTTAATCAGTTTTGTGTTCCACCTGTATCATGCTCCATTTAAACACACCTTGTTCAGTTAGTCGGCGCGGAAACATTTTTCATTTTCATGCTCATGTCTTGCTGTTCACACGAAGCCTGTCTTGCCAAGCCTGCCCATGTCTGTTTTTGCCGTCACCTCCTGTGAGTGAGTTTTTTTGTTATTAAATATTTTTCCATTTAACATCATGCTGCCTGCTAGTCTGCATTCTGGGTTCGTCCATTGCTCAAGGCGTAACAGAATGTTTCCGCCAACCACGAACCCCGCGGACATGCACAAGGCAGATATCTTGGATCGCTGGGTTGAACGGCAGAAGGAGGAGGCTATGAGGAGTCTGCCGACCAACCTGGGGGTTGTGCCCTCTCCTCTTCTCCTGGAGGAGATGGAACTCGCACCTTCTGGTCCTGGGTCTGGCAGCGATGCGGTGGACCTCTTTACCTTTCTGTCTCGGGAGGCGGAGAAGTCGTTGCGCCGTTCTGCGGGGCTGTCAGTGCCGCAGTCGGCTTATGATGGATCCAGGTTGGCGATTCCAGTTCCAGGGACAGGTCCCCTTCGTCGCCTTTCTCCGCTTGCTCCCCTGGCTGTGCACTCTGGTCCGGCAGTGAGGCCCTCGCCCTCCTCTCGCCGCAAGAAACGCCGGCGTGGAGCACCTTCTTGTGGTTCAGCTGGGGAGGAAGTGGTTTCCCAGCCAGCCTACGTGAGCGCTGCGGCAAGTAAGCCCGCATCTTTGCCTGCCACAGCACTGTCTCCCAGGCTCGCTGCGGCAAGTAAGCCCGCATCTTCGTCTGCCACAGCACTGTCTCCCAGGCTCGCTGCACCTCCGCCCATGCCGTCTGCGCTCGCTCCAGCCCGGTGTTCTGAGGCAACACCTAACGAGCTGGAGCAGCGTTTGAGGTTCTATGCACGACAGATAAAGAGCTTCAGGAAGACCAGCCTCATGTATTCCTCTCCTGAGTTGATGGACAGAATCAAGCAGATGGAGAGGGATTATGAGGCTGCAGTAAGGCAGTTTTACTGCCGTCCACCTCCTTCCACGCCAGGACTCCAGGGAGCTGCTGCTGCTGCAGAGCAGCCCACTTCGGGTCTCCAGGAAGCTGCTGCAGAGCAGCCCACTTCAGGTCTCCAGGAAGCTGCTGCAGAGCAGCCCACTTCAGGTCTCCAGGAAGCTGCTGCAGAGCAGCCCACTTCAGGTCTCCAGGAAGTTGCTGCAGAGCAGCCCACTTCAGGTCTCCAAGAAGCTGCTGCAGAGCAGCCCACGCCAGATCCACAGCCAGGTTTACAGCCTGACACACCACCACAGCCTCAGCCTGACACACCACCACAGCCTCAGCCTGACACACCACCACAGCCTCAGCCTGACACACCACCACAGCCTGACTCCAGGCCAGACACACCACCACAGCCTGACTCCAGGCCAGACACACCACCACAGCCTGACTCCAGGCCAGACACACCACCACAGCCTGACTCCAGGCCAGACACACCACCACAGCCTGACGCCAGGCCAGACACACCACCACAGCCTGACTCCAGGCCAGACACACGTCGCAGAGGAAGTCGTAAAAGGGACGCCCCGGCTCAAGTCATCGGGGGCCCCGGCGACGCCTCAGCTCACGTCACTGAGGGTGTCTGCGACGCCTCAGCTCCTGTTCCTAGCCTGCAGAGGTTCAGTGAGGAACTGGTCCTTGTTCTGGCTTCAGAACCATGCGACAAGGGGTTCGAGGAGGAAGCGCCGCCGGACCCTGTTCCGGAAGGGTTCAAGGAGCAACTAGTCATCATTCTGGCTTCTGAACCCTGCGACGAGGGGTTTGAGGAGGAAGCGCCGCTGGACCCTGTTCCTGAGGGATTTAAGGAACGTTTTGTCCTCGTTCTGGCCTTTGAACCCAGAGATGAGGGTTCGCCAGGCTCTGCTTCAGCCTCTGCTCACGCCACTGAGGGTCCGGCCGACGCCTCAGCTCACGCCACTGAGGGTCCGGCCGACGCCTCAGCTCACGCCACTGAGGGTCCGGCCGACGCCTCCGCTCACGCCACTGAGGGTCCGGCCGACGCTTCTGCTCACGCCACTGAGGGTCCGGCCGACGCTTCTGCTCACGCCACTGAGGGTCCGGCCGACGCTTCTGCTCACGCCACTGAGGGTTCGCCAGGCTCTGCTCACGCCACTGAGGGTTCGCCAGGCTCTGCTCACGCCACTGAGGGTTCGCCAGGCTCTGCTCACGCTACTGAGGGTTTGCCAGGCTCTGCTCACGCCACTGAGGGTTCGCCAGGCTCTGCTCACGCCACTGAGGGTACGCCAGGCTCTGCTCACGCCACTGAGGGTTCGCCAGGCTCTGCTCACGCCACTGAGGGTTCCCCAGGCTCTGCTCACGCCACTGAGGGTTCGCCAGGCTCTGCTCACGACACTGAGGGTTCGCCAGGCTCTGCCTCAGTCTCTGCTCATGCCACTGAGCGTCCGGCTGACGCCTCAGCTTCTGCCTTTGAGGGTGCGCCAGGCTCCACGCCTCTGGAGTTCCACAGAGCGTCTAGGAGGTCCTCTACTCTGCTCAGTCGGCCTCCACGTCTTTGGTGCAGGCCTGGTCGCCTGCCGGAACTCTGTGTCCGCTCGGGACGACCTCCTGGTCGCCCGCCAGAACTCTGTGCCCGCTGGGGACGACCTCCTGGTCGCCCGCCGGAACTCTGTGCCCACTGGGGACGACCTCCTGGTCGCCCGCCGGAACTCTGTGCCCGCTGGGGACGACCTCCTGGTCGCCCGCCGGAACGCTGTGCCCGCTGGGGACGACCTCCTGGTCGCCCGCCGGAACTCTGTGCCCGCTGGGGACGACCTCCTGGTCGCCCGCCGGAACTCTGTGCCTGCATGGGACGACCTCCTGGTCGCCCGCCGGAACTCTGTTTTTGTTTTTGGCCCTCCTGCCAAGGCCCCCACTGCCCGCCCTGGTCGGGTTGTCTTTTGTTTCACTGCTCCAGTCTTTAATCATATCTCTGTTTATTATTTTCCTAGTCATGCTTTAGATTTTGTCTTCTAGTTCATGTGCGGTCAAGTTAAGTTTTTGGATCTGGTTATGCTTTCGTTTCATGTTTTTCTAGTTATGTTTCTATTAGTTTGTTTCCTTGGATTTGCGTTCTGTTCAAGCCATGTTTTGCTCCAGTCACGTTTTGTTCTGTCAATTAAGTTTATTCGGTTCACCTGCACCATGTTAATCAGTTTTGTGTTCCACCTGTATCATGCTCCATTTAAACACACCTTGTTCAGTTAGTCGGCGTGGAAACATTTTTCATTTTCATGCTCATGTCCTGCTGTTCACACGAAGCCTGTCTTGCCAAGCCTGCCCATGTCTGTTTTTGCCGTCACCTCCTGTGAGTGAGTTTTTTTATTATTAAATATTTTTCCATTTAACATCATGCTG
This sequence comes from Girardinichthys multiradiatus, assembly GCF_021462225.1. Lineage (NCBI taxonomy): Eukaryota > Metazoa > Chordata > Actinopteri > Cyprinodontiformes > Goodeidae > Girardinichthys > Girardinichthys multiradiatus. The sequence continues at coordinate 33,378,734 of NC_061815.1, read as the reverse complement.
CCTGCTAGTCTGCATTCTGGGTTCGTCCATTGCTCAAGGCGTAACATGCGAGGCTTAATAATAGTGAGATTTTATCTAACCTACCCCACTATTTGTCCTATTTATCAGGTGACCATGCTAATGACATTCAGAAACTCATACTAGATTTCCAATGTCTATTTAGGGATGTTCCTACCCAGAGAGGTGTTATGTCTCATGACATTGTTCTTGCCAATCCTGCACCTATTAAACAGCGTGCACATCTTATTAATAAAAAAAGGTTATGAAAAAGGAAGTGAAGTATTCTGTTACAAAAGGACTTGCTGTTCCTAGTTGTAACCCATAGAGTTCTCCATGTTTACTAGACATGAAAGCTGATGGGAGTCCAAGGTTCTGTACAGACTTCTGTAAAATAATGCTTTAAGAGTACTTGAGTAATCAGCTGCTGCTCTTTCTATGATTTAACATTATGTTCCTGCTTGCTTTGATAATCCTAACATATTTTAATGAGCTTCATGCAACCGAATTAATTGTAAACAAATGTTGAAAAGAGTCAAAACAAATAGAATTTGTCCTGAAACTTCTCCTCTTTGCTCCTGTTTCAGCTCAAGCAGCTTTTGCAACATCTTATCTCACCAATTCTGTTCACACTCTGCAGTTTCCATTGAAGTAGAGAATTCATTCCCATATTGTGTCAATGTGCAAGATGAATATAAATTGCACCAATTTCCAGTGATAAATGCAGAGACATTGTGCTGTGGATGCAGCATTAGTGAATAATGGGAAGGAAATGTCAGGCACAGATTACAATATGCAGAAGTATACTAATGTGTTTATGCCCCGCTATTCTGTTGGATGCTGCTTCATGCTGATGGTATGATACAGGAAAACACCAGCTCAGCTGCAAAATATCGTGACAAGAACACTTTTTATTCTTTTACTCTCCTGTGATTGGACCTTAATAGACTATACATCATTGATTGACAACTTCCTACGTCTTTTGAAACTTTATCTGCCAGTTCCTCAAAGGAAAAGCATACATTTTAATGGAAATATCTTCGCAGTTAGTTTACTAGCTGTAATGAAAATGTTACCATTACATTTTGAAACAGTTTTTTATTAGTTTACGGCAGAGATTTGTGCTTGTACTGCAATTTTCTAACACCCGAAATTTCCCAGACTAACCACACTAACTCCTCCCACGTTCGAGTTGTTGCCTCTGCCACAGCCCCGGCCGCAGCACGCTTGGCCTCACAATACCCGTCAGCCACCTCAGGAGTCCCACAAGCCAACCACAGCCGATAGGACTCCTTCTTCAGCTTAATAGCATCCCTTACTGCCGGTGTCCACCACCAGGTTCGGGGATTGCCGACGCGACAGGCACCGCAGACCTTACGGCCGCAGCTACGGGCAGCAGCATCGACAATAGATGCGGAGAACATGGTCCACTCGGACTCTATGTCTCCAACAGCCCTTGGAATCTGGTCAAAGCTCTCCCGGAGGTGAGAGTTAAATACATCCCTGGCCAAGGGGTCCGCCAGACGTTCCCAGCAGACCCTCACTATGCGCTTGGGCCTGCCAAGTCTGTCCGGCTTTCTCCTCCCCCAGCAGATACAACTCACAACCAGGTGGTGATCAGTGGATAGCTCAGCCCCTCTCTTCACCCGAGTGTCCAAAACATGCGGCTGAAGGTCTGATAGTACGACAACAAAGTCGATCATTGACCTCCTGCCTAGGGTATCCTGGTGCCAAGTGCACTAATGGACACCCTTATGTTTGAACATGGTGTTCATTATGGACAATCCGTGACTAACACAGAAGTCCAATAACAAAACACCGCTCGGATTCAGAACGGGGAGGCCATTCCTCCCGATCACGCCTCTCCAGGTGTCACTGTCGTTTCCCACGTGGGCGTTGAAGTCCCCCAGCAGAATAATGGAGTCCCCAGGAGGGGCACTATCCAGCACCCTCGACAGGGATGCCAAGAAGGCCAGGTACTCCGCACTACCACTCGGCCCGTAGGCCGAAATGATAGTCAGAGACCTCTCCCCAACCCGAAGGCGCAGGGATGCGACCCTCTCATCCACTGGGGTAAACCCCAACACGAGACGGCTGAGCTGGGGGGCGACAAGCAAACCCACCCCAGCCCACCGCCTCTCCCCGTCGGCCACTCCAGAGTAGAAGAGAGTCCAGCCCCTCTCGAGGAGATGGGTTCCAGAGCCCACGCTGTGCGTGGAGGCGAGCCCGACTATTTCTAGTTGATACCTCTCGACCTCCCGCAAAAGCTCAGGCTCCTTCCCCCCCAGCGAGGTGACATTCCACATCCCTAGAGCCAGCCTAAGCATCCGGGGATCGGGCCTCCGAGGTCTCCACCTTCGTCCGCCGCCCAATCCTCTTTGCACCGGTCCCTCATGGTTCCCTCTGCAGGTGGTGGGCCCACTGGGGGATGGTCTCGCATCTCTCGTTCGGGCTTGTCCCGGCCGGGTCCCGCGAGGAGCAACCCAGCCACCAGGCGCTCTCCGACGAGTCCCGACCCCAGACCTGGCTCCTGGGTGGGACCCCGGCTCTGCCGTACCGGGCGACGTCACGTGCCTCGATTTTCTAGTCGTCATGAGGGGTTCTTGAACCGCTCTTTGTCTGACCTGTCACCTAGAACCTGTTTGCCATGGGAGACCCTACCAGGGGCATTTAAGCCCCAGACAACATAACCTCTAGGATCATTCAAGCACTCAAACCCCTCCACCACGTGAAGGTGGTGGTTCAAGGAGGATCTGGGAGGAGTTCAGTGAGGCCATGGAGAAGGACTACCGGTTGGCCCCGAAGCGATTCTGGCAAACCGTCCGGCACCTTAGGAGGGGGAAGCAGTGCTTCGCCAACACGGTTTACAGTGGGGGTGGGGAGCTGCTGACCTCAACTGGGGACATTATCGGCCGGTGGAAAGAATACTTCGAGGATCTCCTCATCCCTGCCATCACGCATTCCCTGGTGGAAACAGTCCCGGATAAAGCGGAAGACGACGAATATGAGTACGAGTACCACATTAGTTTGCCTTCATACAGGATGAAGACCTCATAACTGGATAAAAACAGCCAGAATAGTTTTACAGGATCTTTAAAACATCTTTAGGAGCACATTAAGTGGTGGTTTCCCATCAAGGAGGCAGCATATTTAGGTTCTATATATATATATATATATATATATATATATATATATATATATATATATATATATATATATATATATAATACAGGTTTCAATTTGCACTTACAAACTCTGAAATAAACTCTATAAGCATATTCTAATTTATAGAGATGTATTATACAGATATACCTGTAACTGCAAAAGCGTCCTGAATCATGCAAAAATAAAAAATGCATTTTAGCAACATTATAAGACATAACCTTAAAAAATAGTTACGTTTTTGTTAAAGCAGCACTGACATTTGCAAAGGCTATGGGTTGTTGGATTTTGTGTTGCATATTCCTGCATCTATGTTAAATACAGCTTTTGTAAACAAAACACACAAAAAAAACCTAGTATTTTGTCCAATCTTTATTACTATGAAACAATATCTTTTAAACTATTCTATAACTGTCTCAGTGGTGTTTATTCAGAACTCAAAGGAATAAAAACCATTAACAAAATTTATATCAAACATCCACTGTTGGAGCAATCGACTTAAATTCTTTACAGCAGCATTGGTCCCTCTGTGTGTCCACAGTACAATCTCAGGCCATGGCTGTGGGTTGCACATCATTAAAGCTCCAGTGCTTCTGAAAATCAGAGCTTCATTATAATGAGATGGATTGACATTAGTGAAGAAAAAAAAATGAATTAATTAAAAAAGCAGGAGGGAGCTGCAGGGGTGGTTGTGGTATGCACGGAACAAATCAGGTCTGATTGGGTGGAAGATCAGTGAACTGTTGGATACTGTTAGTCAGTTGTCCTCCCACACTTTAGTCTGTCCAAATGGAACAGACAGGCCTTCATGTTATTGTTTGGGGGCAGGATGGTGAAGAGGGTGAGAGGTCAAACATCAAGTGAACTCAGGGATCTACAAGCCGCTCATTAAAATTAAAGCTCTTATTAAAGCTAATTGCCAATTTAAGGAATCCAGAGAATGTGACCAACTCACATGGTGCTCTTGATCTTTCCTTCACTGGGATTCAGAGGAGATGTCAACCCCTCCTCCACTGAACTGGATGAGGATGAGAGCACATATTATAGGTGGATTCATTGTGTACTTCTCATTTCATATATCTTCTTGAGTGTTTTTCTAATGTGCAACATTTTGGAAACAAGCAAAGTTGTTTGAAAAACATAAATAATACCATGAATCTTAGCATAAAATGTAACATTGGGTAATGCCTCAGGTGGAAACACTAAAAAGCCTGGGAAGAACAATTTACTGTTTTAAATTTGCAATTGGATACAAAATCAAGATGACAGTATGAAACATTAAGAATGACTTTTAAACATTTAACTGGTGAGTGTGGGAGGGAGGAAATAAAGCCAACTGAGCACATATCTTGTTGTGCCTCAGCTTCTGCTTTGTTTTAATGACATTAAGTGGAAAAATTGGCCCCAGAAGATGCCAGTACTCATAACCGCAGTGAGTGGAGTTGGGCACTAATTAAAAGTAAATTCAGTTAGTTGTCCTGAATTTTGGCTAAAACAAGAGCTGCTGGTTTGAAGTAACTTAAGCCCTGCTGGGTCTTTCTTTCCCTCCTGTCTTGTGAAGCGGGTCATCGCTCTTGCTCCTGGCAGGAGGAGTGGCGATGAATGCCAGAGTGACAACTTAACCATCCAACATCCAGACCACCAGGCGCAGGAGAAGACGAGGGCTTCCAGCATCCACAGCAGAGAGTCATTAATTTCTGCAGAGCACCTCCTGGCAGAGTATCTGCTTACTGACTCACAGAAAAAGGACATACGGTACATACAACACACATATGTACCCAAGGCAGAGTCTCAACAGTGTGTGAAGCAGCAGCATGTAAGGTGAAACAGTTTTCAGATCAGTTTAGCTTCTTTGGAAAAAAAAGACATCGGTAAGTTCTTGGTGGGGTGTTATAAATGATCAAACTCAAGTCAGCTTGCAATGAGTTTGGGTGGACATTGTGTGTACATATTTCTACGATTATCACGGCCATCTCACATTGATCCAAAATGTGTCATTGGTGGGTTTATGACACGCTGAAGGTTAAACCTGCTTCCACATTTGATTTCTCTCACTAGTAGGATGTCAGAGCTGCTGAAGGCCAGATCGTTATAAAATTTGTGCTGAATATTCAACTCTTCACTCCAGCAAAGACACTAACACATCAACACCTGAAGACCATACCCTTTCTTTAGTCCAGCCCTGAAAATAAACTTTATACACTCACTGGCCACTTTATTAGGTACACCTGTCCAACTGCTCGTTAACGCACATTTCTAATCAGCCAATCACATGGCAGCAACTCAATGCATTTAGGCATGTAGATCTGCTGCAGTTCAAACCGAGCATCAAAATGGGGAAGAAAGATGATTTAAGGGACTTTGAACATGGCATGGTTGTTCGTGCAGGATTTTCACACACTACCATCTCTAAGGTTTACAGAGAATGGTCAGAAAAAGAGAAAATATCCAGTGAGTGGCAGTTCTGTGGGCACAAATGCCTTGTTGATGCCAGAGGTCAGAGGAGAATGGCCAGACTGGTTCGAGCTGATAGAAAGGCAACAGTAACTCAAATAACCACTCGTTATAACCAAGGCATGCAGAAGAGCATCTCTGAACACACAACATGTCAAACCTTGATGTGGATGGGCTACAGCAGCAGAAGACCACACCGGGTGCCACTCCTGTCAGCTAAGAACAGGAAACTGAGGCTACAATTCATACAGGCTCACCAAAACCGGACAATAGAAGATTGGAAAAACGTTGCCTGGTCTGAAGGAATCTCGATTTCTGCTGCGACATTCGGATGGTAGGGTCAGAATTTAGCGTCAACAACATGAAAGCATGGATCCATCCTGCCTTATATCAACGGTTCAGGCTGGTGGTGGTGTAATGGTGTGGGGGATATTTTCTTTGTACACTTTGGTCCCCTTAGTACCAATTGAGCATCCACAGCCTACCTGAGTATTGTTGCTGACCATGTCCATCCCTTAATGACCACAGTGTACCCATCTTCTGATGGTTACTCCCAGCAGGATAACGCGCCATGTCATAAAGCACAAATCATCTCAGACTGGTTTCTTGAACATGACAATGAGTTCACTGTACTCAAATGGCCTCCTCAGTCACCAGATCGTAATCCTATAGAGTACCTTCGGGATGTGGTGGAACGGGAGATTTGCATCATGGATGTGCAGCCGACAAATCTGCAGCATCTGTGTGATGCTATCATGTCAATATGGACCAAACTCTCTGAGGAATGTTTCCAGTACCTTGTTGAATCTAGGATTAAGGCAGTTCTGAAGGCAAAAGGGGGTCCAACCTGGTACTAGCAAGGTCTACCTAAAAAAGTGGCTGGTGAGTGTATTTTGTGTTTTACTTTCAAAAAATATTTCTACATTTTATTAGCTTGACCTGTCTAACCCCAACACCACAACCTCAAGTGGAAATGAGACAGCTTCTTTCTTTTAAACTGTGGCTTAAAATTTTAACATGAATATATCCTTTAAAATAAGATTTGCACACCAAGTCCTCTTCTGAACTCATATTGTATCATTGTTTGGTAAAAATAAAAATAAAGTTTGATACAGATTTAGATGCTATGGTTTTTGATTTATGAAGGTATCTTTTGTACATTTTGATATCTGTTATGATATGCTTTTTATGCCAATAGGAGAGTTGTTTGCATGTGGAACCAAACGACATTCATAAAATAACAAGACCAGCATGGGGAATATCATGTCAGAGTTGTAGGTTTGAAGCAAATTGACACACAGAAAGAAGATGCTTAAACATTTTTTTTATTTTAACTGTTAAACAGCCTGCAAAAAAAAAAAGCACAAATAGAAAAGAAAAAAAAAGGACCAAGCTTAGGGCGCTGACAGAAATATAACAGGAGTAACTAAAATATTCTACCAAAATCCCAGGAACCAACAGCTTATAGAATCATCTTTAGCATCAATATATCTCAGTAGATGATTTTTTTCTCAAACTTTATCAGTCTTTGATGTTGTATTTAATTTCACGCTTCTGTCCAAACTTCCTTCAGTTCATTGAGGTTTAAAATCATTAATTTCTGGACAGTATTTTAATCAGGTTGAGGTCTGCACTTTGTCTAAATCTTTGCCACAGCTTAACTCTTTCCTATTTTCTATCCATTCCGTTGTACATTTGCTCCCATATTTGGAATCATTGTCCTGTTGAGGGCCAGGTTTAGACTAAGCTTCGGTAGTGGGCCGTATGTCCTCATATTTAACTCTACTATATTTTGGTACACAAAGGAGTTTGTGGTGTAGTCAGAGACAAGGCATCCAGGCCCAGTGGCTGCAAAACAAACCCAAATCATCACACCTTCACTGCTGTGGTTCAAAGTCAGTATGAGGTGTTTGTGCTGGTACTGTGTAAGGTATTCTGCAAACATGGCACTGTACAACAACTGTCAAACATCTTTACTTTGGTCTCATCTGTCCAAAGGACATTATAAAATCTGGTTTATTTAAATGTAAATCTGCTTGGAATGCCACCTTGGAACGTTCAGTAGGATGACGGCTGAAGCTCAAAATGAATTTCACACTGACTTAGAAAAGCTTGTCATTGGTCTGAGTCTCCCCAGAACATCTCAGGCGGAGAGAGGCGTGGCTCCCTTACCTCTGCTGTTGTCCGTGTTACTTGGGCGTGGTTTCTTTGTGACGGTGACGGCTCGAAGACAAGATTGCCAGAACGTAATGTGGAAATTATTTCCTCCATGCCGAAACCCAACCAGCAAAGGGTCTCATCAACATGGGTACGACACTGTTGTGCTGGCGATGGGTCCAATTTTGGCCAGATTTTTCTGCTATGAATCAGAAAAAGGCGGACCCAAGATTCAGCCAGACGCAGTACTGAAAGTTTAAAAGGTTTATTCAGCCACAGGAAAACGTCACACAGGTAACACTCCTCACAGCTTCCAGGAATCACTGAGGCAGAAAGAGGGGTTAGTGACTTGTAGTCTCTCCAGATTTTGCAGGGATCAGAAAAGTCACTAACCTGCTTTTGTCCTGAGTGGAACTTGAAACCCAGAGGGGAAACCTCAGTGGGCGGCAGGCGGTGATCTCCACAGCACAGGTAAGAAGTGACTCCAGGCTGAATAATCTGAGGGCTAGGCTGGCTCAATAATCCAAGGACAGAAACAGGGTCAACGATCGGAACAAGAGGCGTCAGGCAAGGGGCAAGCAGAGGCATAAACCAGATGCAGGAAACAAGGTCAACAACCAAAATCCAAATAGTCCGACAGGGAGCAGACAGGGGCATAAATCCAAAAGGCAAGGCAAGGTCAAGAACAATGATCAGACAGGAAGGAACGCTGGATATCTACTCACACGATGGCTTTCAAAAATCTGGCACCGTCTGCTTGTCAGAGTCAGTATATATCAGGGAAGACACAGGTGCTTGGCATTCCACAGATTGCACTACACTGCAGCAGCCACCAGGTGCATCTAATCTGCTGATTGCAGCCAGGGAGACAGGGTTGAGCAGACGTGCCAGAATCATAACAAAATCTAGACTGAGGTGTACTCCTTCAACTCTTCCAAACAAGCCACATGTGTTCAACCTTTTTCTAATTGTCCTGCCATGAACTTTAAAGTGTCTGTGACACGTTTTTCCCACAGATGCAGAAATTGAAAGAAAACATCTTAATATTGAAGGAATTAGGCAGCAATTGACATTATATTAGAATTAAAGATGTGATAAAAGACAATTGTGACACAAAATAAGCATATTTCTATGTTAAATTTTGCAAGTCCAAACTTGCCCAGAAATGACGTCGAAGGGGAAGTCTCCGGTCATTCATTGTGTGAGCATCAATGATAAACTGTTCAGGTTGAAGCCAAGTTGCCTTAAAAACAGTGTTAATAAACATGAAACGGTGCATTGCTGGTGGTAGCAGCAATACTACAACATCAGCCATTAGTCTGCATTATTTTCCTGAAGTGAAGATGATCAGAGCTGCCGGGATTAGAGCTCAAAAACGGATGAGAGGCAGATGGGCTGGTCCCACGAAGCCAGTTGTAACTTCTCGGCAAACTGCTTTGAACAAGAAACCTCTGAATTCCAGAGAAATGATGTCAGCAGTCGAGATATCTTCCAGACAAAGGAGAATGTTCAAGCAGATGCTGCAGCCATGCTGTTCAATGCATCTGATGGGAAAAGATCGCCAAAGAAAAGGTTGTGGTTGCAGTTGCTAAATGGATCAATGCTCAGTAAGAACACTTCCTCGTCACAAAAGTACATTTAGATATCGGGAGGTATTGTTAATAATAAAAAATGTGAAATTCAAATTTTTATTATTAATAATAGTGATAATTCAAAATTATTATTGAAATATGATAAATTACACTGCATGAGACATATTTAAATAAATGTTTCTCTAAAGATTCTAAGTTAAAATAAATGACACGCCAGGTAGTGTCTTCAGATCCTGAATCATCCCTTCTGTCTGCTGCTACTGCTATATGCTGCTCACTTCACCTCTGGTTGTTCCACTCAGTGCTGTATTTACTGTAAGCTTGGGTTTAAACTGTATCTGCTGTTGGCACCCCAGCCATGGATTTCAACATTTAAAGACCATTTTGATCTTTTCTGGAATATTCAAAATAAATCACAGTAACCTACTCCTAAGTCAGCACAGGAACAGAAGGACAGCGGACTTCCTGTGACGTCACTGTTTGAAAAAAAATTGGAATTAATTGGAATGTATGTACCTGACTTTTGTGAAGTACCTTCAGACGACATGTGTTGTGAATTGGCGCTATATAAATAAACTGAATTGAATTGAATTGAATTAAAAACCCCACATTCCAACAGACCTTTTCCACACAGGTCCCCAGCGGAGCTGGAAGGAGAGACAGTGTCTCCTTGCTGGCAAGCAGACATAACTCTTCAACTTGGATCCAGAAGGACTATGATCACATGCAATAATGTTAAGTAATGATTTACTGTTCAAGTATCCAGCATTCATTCATATAAAGGGTGTAATGAGACAAGCGTGACTTGAATTTTCTTCTGAGGCCTCCAAAAAAACAGCCCTAATCGAACCGGATTTCCCCCACGGCCAGGAAAAGAAGGCTGGGACCACATTGCACGTCTTCCTGGTTGCACGTCCAGGTAGCATCCGTACGACAATGGCACATCGTACGGCAGAACGCAACAGCTACCGCCACAGCTTCAGAGGTTAACTGCAAGTTAACCCTTTGTTTTTCCCACACTTGGATGTTTTCCTAAAGACCCAGGACAACTTCTCCTCAGCACAGTTCATGTAAGAGGTAGCGTTTGGGCAGAGAAGATCAGTTTTGAGTTAAATAATCTAAATAATGTACGTTTAATGACGTTTGTTTATGTTTGTATTGAGAAACTCATCTACAGTGCTAAGTGCTAGCAGACTAGCACTCAGCTAAGAATGTGTTCTGTGTTGTGATTTTAAAGTTAAGACAAACTTTATTTAAAGGGTGGTTTTTAAACATAGAAGATCGGCCATAATGCACCATCCACACTTATGCATTTCAACCCTTTTATTATTAAAGGTATTTTAAGGTATGTGTTTGATTCTGATGACAAGCTATGAGTTTCTTTTGTTAGCTCCAACCGCTAACAGCTAAGAACACATGCTCACCTCACCCACTTTATGAGTCAGCTGAAGATCATTTACCCAGAAAGGTTGTTAGTTTCCAATTCATAGGCGTAGTCTGCGGGGGGGATAGGGGGGTTATGACCCCCCCAGTAGTCTGATCCAATCACTATAACCCCCGCCCCCCCCAATAAAATCACATCATTTCGATTTACAAGAAACATCTTACATGAATAACATGTTAATTTTCTTTATTCATTATCAATTTTGGGTACAACAGTAGCCTGTTTAATCATCTGGTAATGTAACCCCCCCTCTCCCTGCAAATACTTGGTATCGCCCAACCTGCTTTCTCTACCAAGCAGCGTTCACTGTTTACTTGTGGAAGCAGCTGCTGGGCAGTGACTGTAGATATGAAAATGAAAAGAGCGCTTAACACCGGACAACGGTAACCAACAATTCAATCTGAAAAGACTCACAAAGAAAGGGATGGCAATTAGAAAAGTTTTAATGATGTGAAATTACGTTATTATATCTTTGGCGCTCGGACCTGGGAGAAAGACATGAATGCTGAGAATGAAATGAGCTAAGATGATCATTTGTAAGGCTTAGATTTAGAGATGTCTTCCCCCTGATCCGACACTGGTGGTGGATTGGCGCCAGGGAGCAAGGAAGCCAAGAGTAGATATGAAGGAAGATGGTGGAGGTGGGGTGGAAGAGGAATGAACTCAGCTGACAAGCGAAGATGAACACAGCTGAAGGTCCTTTAAAAGCAAGGCGTTGGAAGGTGATTGGATGAAGAATCAGAGGGACAAGATGCTGATTGGAAGGCCGGGAGACACACACACACACCACACACACACACACCTCGCTCAACAACTCTGGCTGCCCCTCACAGCACCCAATATAAATTACTTATCAAAACATCTGACTTATTTAGTGCAGTACCGGCACATCTGAGTTTTACCCCTCAGCATGCCGGCACTTATTTCGATTGAGATAATGTGACGAACGCACACACCTGCCCTTCCACCTAGTTTGAGAGAGTGACGGCATTTATTTTTTTCACAAAAGGGGAACCATTCTGTATTCACATCACGTTTGGTACAGTATGAAGGTTAACTAAACTGTACTCAAAAGTAGAAGGTGTGACGGTAAATAGAAGTATTTTGGCCCTCTAAGCAGTGCTTTAAGTGTAAAAAATGAGTGCTGGTGTAACACCAAATTCTGCGACCCATCATATTCTGCGACCGCATGGGTCGATAGCGTACATTCCTCTGCATGTACGTCTTGAAGACCAGCGAGAAAAAGAGTATTTGCGTAAACTGCATAAGCCCTGAAACATGAGAGATTGTAAACATCACAGATTATTATTTCGGTTGCATTGACGGAGAAAATATAATTTATTTGTTTGTATTTGATGCTGAACATAGTTGGGACTATTGCATTGAATGCCTATGTGCTGCTGTTTAAATATGTAAACCCACTATTAACCCATCGTTCAATAAATCGGTAAACGATAAATAAATGTTTCCAAGCGCTTTATTGGGCAGGGGAAGGGGTTCAAAATGGTTTCTAATATTTCTGCCACGTCTTCATTACAGTCAATTCTCATTTAAAATAATATGCAATCCCCAAATAGCCAGAATCACAAAGGTCACAACTTATGATGGCTACACAGCGGCATAGAGTTGTTAAATCATCAGCTAACTAACAATACATATAGATTTACCTCATTGTGATTTTTCCGCTTTTTACAACGGGGTGTTCTTATTTAAAATAACTTGTACTCCTCGTCTTCCGCTTATCCGGGACCGGGTCGCGGGGGCAGCAGACTCAGCAGAGATGCCCAGACTTCCCTCTCCCTAGATACCTCCTCCAGCTCCTCCGTGTGGAGCCCAAGGCGTTCCCAGGCCAGCCGAGAGATATAGTCCCTCCAGCGTGTCCTGGGCCGTCCCCTGGGCCTCCTCCCGGTGGGACGTGCCTGGAACACCTCCCGAGGAAGGCGTCCAGGAGGCATCCGGTATAGATGCCCGAGCCACCTCAACTGGCTCCTCTCAATGTGGAGGAGCAGCGGCTCTACTCCGAGCCCCTCTCGGATGGCCGAACTCCTCACCCTATCTCTAAGGGAGTGCCCGGCCACCCTACGAAGGAAGCTCATTTCAGCCGCTTGTATCCGGGATCTAGTTCTTTCGGTCATGACCCAAAGTCCATGGCCATAGGTGAGGGTAGGAACGTAGACCGACTGGTAAAATGAGAGCTTTGCTTTTCGGCTCAGCTCTTTCTTCACCACAATGGACCGGCACAGTGCCCCCATTACTGCGCAGCCGCACTGATCCGTCTGTCGATCTCTCGCTCCATTTTTCCCCCACTCGTGAACAAGACCCCGAGATACTTAAACTCCTCCACTTGAGGCAGGAACTCCCCTCCAACCTGAAGAGGACAAGCCACCCTTTTCCGGTCGAGAACCATGGCCTCGGACTTGGAGGAGCTGATCTTCATCCCAGCTGCTTCACACTCGGCTGCGAACCGCCCCAGCGCATGCTGTAGGTCTTGGCTAGAGGGGGCCAGCAGGACCATGTCATCTGCAAAATGAAGAGACGAAATCTACTGGTCCCCAAACCTGGTCCATAAAATTTATGAACAGGACCAGTTACAAAGGGCAGCCCTGCCGGAGTCCAACGTGCACCGGGAACAGGTCCGACTTAGTGCCGGCAATGCGGACCAAATTCCTGCTCCGCTCGTACAGGGACCGGATGGCCCCTAATAAATGGCCCCCGATTCCATACTCCTGGAGCACCCCCCGGAGGGCATCACGAGGGTCACAGTCGAATGCCTTCTCCAGGTCCACAAAACACATGTGAACCGGTTGGGCAAACTCCCATGAACCCTCGAGCACGAAAACCACACTGCTCCTCCTGAAGCCGAGGTTCGACTATCGGCCGGACTCTCCTCTCCAATACCCTGGCGTAGGCCTTACCAGAGAGGCTGAGGAGTGTGATCCCCCTGTAGTTGGAACACACCCTCCGGTCACCCTTCTTATGAAGGGGGACCACCACCCCAGTCTGCCAGTCCAGAGGCACTGTCCCCGTCCGCCACGCAATGTTGAAGAAGCGTGTCAACCATGACAGCCCAACAACATCCAGAGACTTCAGGTACTCAGGGCGGATCTCATCCACCCCCGAAGCCTTGCCACCGCGGAGCTTTTTAACCACCTCGGTGACTTCAGTCTGGGTGATGAAAGAGTCCAGCCCCTAGTCCCCAGCCTCTGTTTCCACCATGGAATGCGTGATGGCAGGGTTGAGGAGATCCTCGAAGTACTCCTTCCACCGCCCGATAATGTCCTCAGTTGAGGTCAGCAGCCTCCCAACCCAACTATAAACAGTGTGGGCGAAGCACTGCTTCCATGGCTTCACTGAACTACTCCCAGGCCCGAGTTTTTGCCTCTGCCACCGCCCAGCGGGCCGCAGCACGCTTGACCTAACAGTACCCGTCAGCCGCCTCAGGAGTCCCACAAGCCAACCACAGCCGATAGGACTCCTTCTTCAGCTTGACAGCATCCCTTACTGCCGGTGTCCACCACCGGTTCTGGGATTGCCGCCGCGACAGGCACCGTAGACCTTACGGCTGCAGCTACGGGCAGCAGCATCGACAATAGATGGTGGTGATCAGTGGACAGCTCAGCCCCTCTCTTCACCTGAGTGTCCAAAACATGCGGCCGAAGGTCTGATGATACAACAACAAAGTTGATCATTGACCTCCTGCCTAGGGTGTCCTGGTGCCAAGAGCACTGATGGACACCCTTATGTTTGAACATGGTGTTCATTATGGACAATCCATGACTAGCACAGAAGTCCAATAACAAAACACCACTCTGATTCAGATCGGGGAGGCCATTCCTCCCGATCACACCTCTCCAGGTGTCACTATCATTTCCCACGTGGGAGTTGAAGTCCCCCAGCAGAATAATGGAGTCCCCGGGAGGGGCACTATCCAGCACCCCCGACAGGGACACCAAGAAGGCCGGGTACCCCGCACTACCGCTCGGCCCATAGGCCGAAATAATAGTCAGAGACCTATCCCCAACCCGAAGGCGCAGGGATACGACCCTCTCGTCCACTGGGGTAAACCCCAACACGAGACGGCTGAGCTGGGGGGCAACAAGCAAACCCACACTAGCCCGCCGCCTCTCCCCGTGGGCCACTCCAGAGTAGAAGAGAGTCCAACCCCTCTCAAGGAAATGGGTTCCAGAGCCCACGCCGTGCGTGGAGGCGAGCCCGACTATTTCTAGTTGATACCTCTCGACCTCCCGCACAAGCTCAGGTTCCTTCCCCCCCAGCGAGGTGACATACCACGTCCCTAGAGCCAGCCTAAGCATCTGGGGATTGGGCCGCTGAGGTCTCCACCTTCGTCCGCCATCCAATTCTCTTTGCACCGGTCCCTCACGGTTCCCCCTGCAGATGGTGGGCCCACTGGGGGATGGCCTCGCGTCTCTTGTTCGGGCTCGGCCCGGCCGGGTCCCGCAAGGAGCGACTCGGCCACCAGGCGCTCTCCAGCGAGTCCCGACCCCAGGCCTGGCTCCAGGGTGGGACCCCGGCTCCGTTGTACCGGGCGACGTCACGTGCCTTGATATTTTGTCCTCATGAGGGATTCTTGAACCGCTCTTTGTCTGACCCATCACCTAGAGCCTGTTTGCCATGGGAGACCCTACCAGGGGCATTATTTATCCTAGTAGTGCGAATGATTCATGAATATTGACTCCGGCCGTGCTCCGACATCCGGCAAAAATAGACTCGGGTTGAATTAAATGGCCGTCCGCACGCAGCAGCACATGTGCTCTGCCATCTGATGACAGCTGACTTTCTTCTCCTGACTCTGCTGCATGCGATCATGTACAGTACAGACCAAAGGTTTGGACACATCTTCTCATTTAAAGAGTTGTCTTTATTTTCATGACTATGAATATTGTAGCTTCACACTGAAGGCATCAAAACTATGAATTAACACATGTGGAATTATATACTGAACAAAAAAGTGTGAAACAATTGAAAATATGTCTTATATTCTAGGTTCTTCAAAGTAGCCACCTTTTGCTTTGATTACTGCTCCGCACACTCTTGGCATTCTGTTGATGAGCTTCAAGAGGTAGTCACCTGAAATGGTTTTCACTTCACAGGTGTGCCCTGTCAGGTTTAATAAGTGGGTTTCAAGCCTTATAAATTGGGTTGGGACCATCAGTTGTGTTGTGCAGGAGGTGGATACAGTACACAGCTGATAGTCCTACTGAATAAACTGTCAGAATTTGTATTATGGCAAGAAAAAAGCAGCTAAGTAAAGAAAAACGAGTGGCCATCATCAGTTTGAGAAATGAAGGTCAGTCAGTCCGAACAACTGGGAAAATTTGAAAGTGTCCCCAAGTGCAGTCGCAAAAACCATCAAGCGCTACAAAGAAACTGGCTCACATGAGGACCGCCCCAGGAAAGGAAGACCAAGAGTCACCTCTGCTGCGGACGATAAGTTCATCCGAGTCACCAGCCTCAGAAATCGCAGGTTAACAGCAGCTCAGATTAGAGAACAGGTCAATGCCACACAGAGTTCTAGCAGCAGACACATCTCTAGAACAACTGTTAAGAGGAGACTGTGTGAATCAGGCCTTCATGGTAAAATAGCTTCTAGGAAACCACTACTGAGCACAGGCAACAAGCAGAAGAGACTTGTTTGGGCTAAAGAACACAAGGAATGGACATTAGACCAGTGGAAATCTGTGCTTTGGTCTGATGAGTCCAAGTTTGAGATCTTTGGTTCCAACCACCGTGTCTTTGTGCGGCGCAGAAGAGGTGAACGGATGGACTCTACATGCCTGGTTCCCACCGTGAAGCATGGAGGAGGAGGTGTGATGGTGTGGGGGTGCTTTGCTGGTGACATTGTTGGGGATTTATTCAAAATATAAGGCATACTGAACCAGCATGGCTAACACAGCATCTTGCAGCGGCATGCAATTCCATCCGGTTTGCGTTTAGTTGGACCATCATTCATTTTTCAACAGGACAATGACCCCAAACACACCTCCAGGCTGTGTAAGGGCTATTTGACCAAGAAGGAGAGCGATGGGGTGCTGCGCCAGATGACCTGGCCTCCACAGTCACCGGACCTGAACCCAATCGAGATGGTTTAGGGTGAGCTGGACTGCAGAGTGAAGGCAAAAAGGCCAACAAGTGCTAAGCATCCCTGGGAACTCCTTCAAGACTGTTGGAAAACCATTTCAGGTGACTACCTCTTGAAGCTCATCAACAGAATGCCAAGAGTGTGTGGAGCAGTAATCAAAGCAAAAGGTGGCTACTTTGAAGAACCGAGAATATAAGACATATTTTCACTTGTTTCACACTTTTTTGTTCAGTATATAACTCCACGTGTTAATTCGTAGTTTTGATGCCTTCAGTGTGAAGCTACAATATTCATAGTCATGTAAATAAAGACAACTCTTTGAATGAGAAGGTGTGTCCAAACTTTTGGTCTGTACTGTATCTCAACAATTGTTCATTTCAGTGGCATGAATTTACTTTTTAAAATATTTTAGCAATGTTTCCTTTCCATAAATGTAATTGGATTTATCATGAAAATTTGATCTCACAGGCATTTTAAAATTTAACATGCTAACTGAGGACTACAGAGGTTTAAACTGTGCATTGCATTGTCTGACCTTGGGGTTACACCTCTATTCTTTAGAACAGCAAAATTAGGTGGTCACACTTATTATTATCAGTACATACTATTAGCTGGCCATGCCTGCTAGTGTCAAATTTAAATTCCTTGGAAAAATCCAAAAGTTTTTCCAGTGTGTTTTGTTTTGCAAACAGTATTTCAAGAGAAAAATATGTTTTTTAGTGCTTTTTGCTATAAGATCGTTAAGCCTTGAAAGAAGTTTCTGATTTTAAAATATCAAGCTTGTATTATAGACAAAGATGATAACCTGCAACCTACTCTAAAATCCTCCTGAATCAAGGTTAAACCAAGTTAATTGTTATACAGGTCCTTCTCAAAAAATTAGCATATTGTGATAAAGTAAATTATTTTCCATAATGTAATGATGAAAATTTAACATTCATATATTTTAGATTCATTGCACACTAACTGAAATATTTCAGGTCTTTTATTGTCTTAATACGGATGAGTTTGGCATACAGCTCATGAAAACCCAAAATTCCTACCTCACAAAATTAGCATATCATTAAAAGGGTCTCTAAACGAGCTATGAACCTAATCATCTGAATCAACGAGTTAACTCTAAACACCTGCAAAAGATTCCTGAGGCCTTTAAAACTCCCAGCCTGGTTCATCACTCAAAACCCCAATCATGGGTAAGACTGCCGACCTGACTGCTGTCCAGAAGGCCACTATTGACACCCTCAAGCAAGAGGGTAAGAATCAGAAAGACATTTCTGAACGAATAGGCTGTTCCCAGAGTGCTGTATCAAGGCACCTCAGTGGGAAGTCTGTGGGAAGGAAAAAGTGTGGCAGAAAACGCTGCACAACGAGAAGAGGTGACCGGACCCTGAGGAAGATTGTGGAGAAGGGCCGATTCCAGACCTTGGGGGACCTGCGGAAGCAGTGGACTGAGTCTGGAGTAGAAACATCCAGAGCCACCGTGCACAGGCGTGTGCAGGAAATGGGCTGCAGGTGCCGCATTCCCCAGTCCTGGGCTACAGAGAAGCAGCACTGGACTGTTGCTCAGTGGTCCAAAGTACTTTTTTCGGATGAAAGCAAATTCTGCATGTCATTCGGAAATCAAGGTGCCAGAGTCTGGAGGAAGACTGGGGAGAAGGAAATGCCAAAATGCCAGAAGTCCAGTATCAAGTACCCACAGTCAGTGATGGTCTGGGGTGCCGTGTCAGCTGCTGGTGTTGGTCCACTGTGTTTTATCAAGGGCAGGGTCAATGCAGCTAGCTATCAGGAGATTTTGGAGCACTTCATGCTTCCATCTGCTGAAAAGCTTTATGGAGATGAAGATTTCATTTTTCAGCATGACCTGGCACCTGCTCACAGTGCCAAAACCACTGGTAAATGGTTTACTGACCATGGTATCACTGTGCTCAATTGGCCTGCCAACTCTCCTGACCTGAACCCCATAGAGAATCTGTGGGATATTGTGAAGAGAACGTTGATAGACTCAAGACCCAACACTCTGGATGAGCTAAAGGCCGCTATTGAAGCATCCTGGGCCTCCATAAGACCTCAGTGCCACAGGCTGATTGCCTCCATGCCACGCCGCATATAAGCAGTCATTTCTGCAAAAGGATTCCCGACCAAGTATTGAGTGCATAACTGTACATGATTATTTGAATGTTGACGTTTTTTGTATTAAAAACACTTTTCTTTTATTGGTCGGATGAAATATGCTAATTTTGTGAGATAGGAATTTTGGGTTTTCATGAGCTGTATACCACAATCATCTGTATTAAGACAATAAAAGACCTGAAATATTTCAGTTAGTGTGCATTGAATCTAAAATATATGAATGTTACATTTTCATCATTACATTATAGAAAATAATGAACTTTATCACAATATGCTAATTTTTTGAGAAGGACCTGTAGATCTACCTCAGTGGCATTACCTTGACCTCTCATGGTGCTGTAGAGAACCTCTAAGTTGTGCTAATACAGAGCTAACCTCAGATATTCAACATTCTTTAGAAAAAATAAGTATTGTTTTTGTCTGTGGTTTAAAAAAGAGCAGGACCACCCTCTCCCTGCTCCATGCACTCATCGCACGTTAAACATATTTTAAAACTTTTATTTTAGCCCAAATACAGTTATGCACATGGGAACCACTTGTATAACATAAAAATAAATTAAAGTGTGTTCATTTACAATAAAGGATCTTAAAGAAACCAAAAGCTGAAGGAACATTCCTCATTGGACTTATATTTTTGTATCTTTTATATTCATGGTTTTGACACCGCACAGCTCCACTCTGCTCTACCTCACTCTACTTGGCACAATACCTGTTGTGTTATGGTGTTTTGGTGGGTTCAAGCCCTCCACAACTTTTGGGACAAGTGGCGATAAACAGCTTTCGATTTGACCCGCTTTGGTCATTGTGGACCTTAATATTTTTGAAGTTGCTCTTGAGTTTTTGGAGTTTTTCTCTTTACTACCTCAGTGAACACTTTCTCACGGCATTGACATATGACTAACAACCCTAATTTCCAATGTGAACAGCAGTCTGTTCAAGCCACATTTCGGACCTGCTCAGCCCTGATGGGACCTGCTAAACGCAAGGATCAAGAAAGCCAGTACTGGTCTGGAAACGCCAGGATCAAGAAAGCCAGTACTGGTCTGGAAACGCCAGTGGCTATGTGGAGTGGAGGTGGCCAAATTAGAGACCATGGAAAAGGTGCATATATGTATGTTGGTAAGTGCTACACACTTAAGTCTTTCCTTGTTTTTCTCTTCTGGAAAAAGCTGTGATACAACAACCGTTTTCTACCCAGAAAATATGTATTAGTATTCACTAGAATGCATTATAAACCCAACTGAACTGATGAAATGTTAATCATTGTGTGAACAAAAAGTTAAAACATACCCAGTTAATGAGCCATAAATATTCAGTGCTTTGCTTAAATATTAGTGTGGATCAGTTTATACATTGTTTATTATGACAGTGTTTGCTTCCATTGATTTAAAGTTGGCCTGTCTTCCAGTCTCAATTGAGGAATGTTTAATGGAACCCTTGTACTGGAAATATAAGCAGCATTCCGGGAGGTAAGTGAGTAAAAGCTGGCTGTACACCTGCACATCCATGCACGCACACAAGCCCAGGTCCTGCAGGTCTAATGGGCTCAGAGCGATATTAATATGTGAGTTTTGGGAACTTAATTACACGTCTCTCTGTGTGTGTGTATGCACGCGCGCGTGTGTGTGTGCGAATGAACAATTTATAACAAGCTCCCAGCAGCTCCACTTTCCTTGGTGAGCTTTCCCTAAATTGGACAATTACTCACTCGGGTGGTAAACATGACAAGCAATAATTGGTGCTTGCAGATTTTACTTATTAGTATGATGTATCGATCCGTTTGGCCGTGCAAACACAGGCCACAACTGAAATCTATAACTCCTGTTTCCTGCTGGTTATCTTTTGTGAAAGGTCAAAGAAGAAGAAAGGAGGGCTGGGTGTTGCAGACTGGAAAATAATTTTATACAATTTGATTTTGTTGTGATAAATATTACGCCTAAAAGTTACTGATAAATTTCCATTTATGTCTCAAGAACTTTATTATTCATGGTAGGAAGTTGTTTGTGAGCATTCTCAGACAATCAATTAGCTGTCTTTATCATCCTCACATGGAATCAGCTTTATGAACCTCTTACTTTCCAAATGTTTATACTTTCAGCAGAATATGGAACTAATTGGATGACCGACAGTCTAAGCAAAGGGAAGCAGCAATAAGTAATCTTATGGTGGCACTGACGTTTGGCATGTCAAAATGCCTCATGTTAGCAGTTAATTTAGTCTGCAAAGGTCTTACACCTTAATTAGCTTGTTGTGGCTATGGTTTCCTAACAGTCGTCATTTAAGAAAATATTAAAAAATATTCATCAAACAATGACCCAACAACCAGCTAAAATTACTGCAGAAGTTTTGGCGGTGTAGCAAGTATGGTGATACATAGTGAGACGCAAAACCCAAACACCTTACCCTCAAGAATGTTGTTAGGCAATGGCTTGGATTGACTCTTATTGGATCATTCTCTGGGTAAATGAAACTAATTTAACATAGGATCTTGGAACTGTTTTGTAATAAGAATAATTGTCCAGGACAAGAGAAGGATCACATGTCATAAGCAGTATATATAAAAAGTTAAATGCAATTAACATATTTAGGGAGTAAAACGTCTGAAGGAAACATAAAAACAAAACAAAACTCAGCATTTATTCAAAAAAGACACTTGTTATGGTGCGTTTGCAAAGAACGCGGATTCTGCGAATATTTCTCGTCATTTGTGTGCTGTTGCTCGCTTCACATTCCGCGTGAACTCCGCGTTGCCAAATGGCAACAAACGGGAACACTTTGCCGCGTCATCAAATAGGAGGAGCTTCTATCTGCTGCTTGCTGGTTTCAACTGAACATGGCGGACATGGATTTCACAGACCTAATTACGGTGTTTTATCTGTGGAGAGCCGAAAATCGCCGCCGACGTCCCTGGGTTCATCAGATTCTTCAGGGATGGTAACAGTTTGGAGAGTACGAGAGTCGATTTCTGCAGTACTTCCGTCTATCCAGGACCCAGTTCGAAGATCTGCTGTCCCGCGTTGGGAGACGAATCGGTCTCGGGACACCAACTACTGGCGCTGTATCCCTGCTGCTGAACGCCTGTCTTCGGTGAGTAGATAAACCTCAGCTCAATAAAAAAACTGCATATTTTTAATGTCCACATCTCCTAAATATAAGATATTTGTGCATAAACAAAACCAGGCCAGGTCCTTTCTGTACTTGTCTCGGTAAAAGTAATTAGTTGAGTCATACAACTCTGGCTTGCCGCACACCGCCACTATGATCTGGTCTTCCATCTTCAGTGACAACCGCTTCTTCTCTGTTGTGGTCCTTCACCCTACATCACAGCCACATCCAGGCCCTGATTGGTTGATGCGACGCGAATTTTGGAAAAAGTTCAGATTTTTCAACTCGTCCATCGCTCTCGCTCTGCTCCCGCTTTGCTCGGTGCGCGTTCCGCACCGCGTCCTTCGTCTCCTTCGCACCGCCTCACTCCGCTCCTGAACGTGCCTCTACATACGGATAACATGTAAATTGGCCGCGTCTATCGCAGAATCCGCGTTCGGTGTGAACGCACCATTAGGTTGCAGAGAAGCATCAGCTGCATGCTTGGAACTTTATCAAGCATAGAACATGTAATTACTAATTTATTGCAGGATTTCGGTTACCCATCCATCCGTCCATTCATTCATCCATCCATTGTCTTCCGCTTACCCGGGGTCGGGCTGCGGGGGCTACAGCAAAGAGACCCAGACTTCCCTTTCCTCTAGCCACTTGGGCCAGCTCGTCCGGGGGAATCCCAAGGCCAGCTGAAAAACATAGTCCCTCCAGCGTGTCCTGGGTCTTCCTCTGGGCCTCCTCCCAGTGGGACATGCCCGGAACACCTCACCAGGGAGGCGTCCAAGAGGCAACCTAATCAGATGCGCGAGCCATGTCAACTGGCTCCCCTTGACGTGGAGAAGCAGCGGCTCTACTTTGAGGCCTTCCCAAATGACTGAGCTTCTCACCCTATCTCTTAGGGAGAGCCCAGACACCCTGTGGAGGAAACTCATTTCAGCTGCTTGTATCCGTGATCTCGTTCTTTTGGTCATGACCCTAAGCTCATGACCACAGATAAGGGTAGGAATGTAGATCGACCGGTAAATCGAGAGCTTCGCTTTTTGACTCAGCTCTCTATTCACCACACGAGTGGGCTTATGGGTAAGCCTTTTTCTGATGCAGCACCAATCCGTCTATCAATCTCCCGCTCCATTTTTCTCTCATTCACGAACAAGACCCCGAGATACTTGAACTCATTCACTTGAGGCAGGATCTTCCCCCCGACCCAGAGAAGGCACTCTACCCTTTTCCGGCTCGAGACCATGGCCTCGGACTTGGAGGCATTGATTCTCATCCCGGCCGCTTCACACTCGGCTGCGAACTGCTCCAGTGAGAGCTGAGGTTACGAGTTGATAGAACCACATCATCTAAGGCCACCAAAATGGATCCCCTCAACACATTGGCTGCGCCTAAAAATTCTGTCTATAAAAGTTATAAACAGAACCGGTGACAAAGGGCAACCTTGGCGGAGTCCAACCCTCACTGGAAACGAGTCCAACTAACTGTGGACCAAGGTCTGACACCAGTTATACAGGGACCTAACATCAAAGGGCCTGCTATGCCATACTCCCAGAGTACCTCCCACAGCATTCCCCAAGGGACACGGCCGAACGCCTTCTCCAAGTCCACAAAGCACATGAAGACTGGTTGGGTGAACTCCCATGTGTGTGCATGGTTGTTTGTGTGTTGGCCTGTAATGGACTGGTGACCTGTCCAGTGTGTACCCTGCCTCCCGCCCATAGAATGCTGGAGATAGGCACCAGCTTCCTCACGACCCACTATGGAAAAAGTGGTATAGAAATTGACTGACTGACTAATATAATTTAATATAGGCAGAGTTTAATTTAGACACTCTTATCTTTGTAATCATATAACCATAAAATTAGATTTTCCATGTCTTTTTTGTAATGCGGCTTTCTGGTCTTCAGTGAGTTTGTTCACAGCTCCAGTCTGACGCCCGCCTGGCCCACATTGGTTCCCTTTTCGAAACCACAGTTTTCAAACCCCAACTACAGCAAGCTTGAACTCCTAGGTCATGCAGAATTATTCAGATCTGTTTGGATTCAGGATGAAACAAGGTTTTTGCGTTCACCGGCTCGGTTCTGGTTCTTAGACCTCACTCAGGTCGGTAAGAATTGTGTGACAAGCTTGGAAGGGCCCCTTGCAAGTCAGAGGTGTTTTGAATTCTCCTGACTTATCCGGAAAAAAGATTTCAGAGCGAAAGATACTTCTTCTAATGTTTCTAAAGTTTTAAGGCACACAAAGATCAGGCAAAGTATGAAAAAAAAGGTGGAAGCATACACGCACAGAAATGGTCTTTTCTGGTCACAGCTCAAAGAACAAAAACATCTGGCTCAATATATATATTTTAGGGGGAGGATTCAAATTATTAACCGATCAAAGGAAGCTCTGCCCTCTGGACTTTACTCTTACTTGAAAATAGACGGAAATAAAAATAATAAGTGTGATTTTTGTAACGTTGGGCTTCCTCTGACTCATTAGGTAAACAACAACAAACTCATTTTTATGTAAACAAAGTTTGAGGCGGGATAATCTAACAAATTGGTTGTTAAAACTTTCCCACAAAGGATTCCCATTCAACCATTCTATAATGGATGATATTTGATATTTCTGAATCACATTTATCCCCCAAAAACAATATTTGTAATGTTATTTATTCAGAAATGTTCTTCATAGCAAGACATATACCATTGCTGGTATGCACACAATTTGCATTCTGGTGTGGCACTGGAGAATCTTATGATTATGTTGTCTGTATATTACAAGTCTATAATGCAAGTTTTACCTAGGAACAGCTGTAAAGGCTGTCCTTTGGGTGAACAGTGCCTCTAACTGTGTGGAGTGCAGGATGAGTACATACAGTCTCTTAACCATCTTTTAACTGGTTTCTATTGAATAATCATGTATCAGAAATAAATCAAGGTCAAAGTCCATAAATATTTTGAGATGAACATTATGAATAAACATCAATCTATTCATCTAAAAAAGCCTCTGATAATTGAAAAGCTTGCCACAGAAACATGTTTTACAATTTATTTTTTCTTTTGAGAATCACAATCCAGTGACATGTTTGGCATTTTTGCATTGAGACATTTGAAAAATGCAAAGAGTAAGAGCTGCTACAGTAACAGGCAATTTATCATAACACATATATCCCTTCAGAAAATAGGTCAAAAAAGGTCTATTTAAAATTTCAATGGCCGCTTCCAGTCTAAGTTTCATCAACATTTCCAGCAGATGCTGTGGTACTGACTTCTGTTCTGAAACCAGATATGTTTTATTCTCCTGATTTTTTTGAGGAGCCTAATTTTACAGAAAGGTGATCTCTGCCACCATTTTGTTTGCAAGATTGACAGAAAGTACATTGGTATTGCCAGCAACAGTCTTTAATCACCCAATAACATGGATGCCTTTTCCCTTTTATTTCTGAATCCCTGCTGGTGATGTTGCCAATGCTTAGTCTTAATCTGCTGTGACCCCATTTACCTTTCTACTATGCAACTCTTCCATCTCCTTTCCCAGTATCAAACAACTCATCATTCTTTACATCTTGCACCACCATGTGTGACGTCATGCAACAGTTGCTCGTTGATTGCTTCTAAAGAGGCAGGTGAGATGAGTGTGTGTATTTAGGTGCAGTATGTATGCAGAGGGTTCTGTACACTGTTGTACTCCTGAATTGCCTTAGCCACAGTATATAATGGCTGAATCAATTATATGGCTAAGACGATCACATGATCTTATGTTTGGGGATTTTGGAAATTGATTTTTTGTCATGCAGAATTTAAATAATTATACAAATACAATAATTACCAGATGTCCATGTTACCTGTGCTTTACTTAATCTTAGGCTAGAAACAGAAGATTCCCAAAGGTTGGCTCTAGGAGCGGAGTAAGAGACTAAGACCAGTTATTGATTTTTCTTAGTTGGTACCATATATTGTGCAGAAAAAAACAAACGTAACAGAAACACACAAAATATCAAGACAAATGGCCATTCAAATCTTAAATTACAGTTCATCAGTTCAAATTCTAGTAAGAATTATGCATATTCTTCCAAGTCCAAGCAGCAATATATGCCACATGCAACATCCAGTTCAACAGCCCAGCAGGCAAAAGTCCAAGACGTTCAGCAACAGAGGGATGGATCTTCAATGTTTATATAGGAAGGCCGTGAGCAATGATTTGCAAAGAGACAATGCCTTAAAATGGTGGCTGTGAAGCCTCCTACCGGTCCAATCAGAGCAGGTGATGTTGAAAAGATAAATTCTGGGCTGAGTAGAGCTTCAGGCTTTCTTGCCTTAGCAGTAGGTTCCTAGCTCGCCATCAATACCTGGCCAACTCCGTGGTTTCTACAAAAATCCCCCGACTAGCTTTTGCACAACCTGTTCCCGGTAGGTTGCTCCTCCAGCCAACTTTTCCCAGCACAACCCTAGCATCTCCCGGCAATCCCTACTTCCTGTCTATATAGCCTATTCATTGGCCTTCCACTGTCACATGACAATGTGATGTCAGAGCAGGGCAGTATTATTTGCAAGGGTGTTTTTTCCTTAATAGGAGGAAAGGTAAAAATTTTCCTTTAACTTTAGACCTGGATTACACCCAACAACCCTGAGTTGGGATCTCAGAACCAAAGTGGAGCACCATCTCACTCCTGAACAATTGTGCATAAAATGAGTGCAGGGCATTCCTCCTATATTTGCCTGAGCTCTGTGCCACGCAGGCTATCAAAATGCATTATGTGGTTTAAAGACAGACAAAGTTATTAGTGCACAATTCCTAGCATATCAACTGCATCAGAATCTTCTGAATAATGCTTTTTTAACAAATTATACTGAGAGTGAAACATCAGCCAATGTCTCTGTTCGCTTGGATACATTCAGTGCCCCATGCTCACTTCAGGCAGTTGCCCTCTTTATATTGGAGTGTCTAGAGTAGATGAACATGGTAGAGAACAACACACAAGATAAAGTATTAGGAATTCTATAGCCACATTTGTTGAATGTATTGTTGCATCTAAACAAACTATCAAAATCTTGTGCATTTGGTTGTGTTTACAGGTGAGTTGGTTGTTGAAGATGAAGCATGGCAGGAGCAAAAACCACCAATGGAAAGGTGATGGTAATCAGGGCTGTTAAACACCTACATAAACATCCTTCTGCCAACATTTCACAAGTCAACTTAGGACTAGAAGTCACCCTCCAACAATTTTTATACAGCTCTAAAATGAAATCTAGATACAGAAGTGTATCTCAAAATGTTAAACGTTCATTTAGTCTGAGCTACACTGCTCAGTTTTTACTATTCTGAAAATTGGCCAAAGTGTCAAGAAGCACATGTTTATCTCATTCCTTACACATAAATAACAATATAAATGTCAACATATTTTTCTTTTTCCTTTTGAGCTACCAAAATAAAAACAGAATAATTTTTTCAGCACTAGGCCAGTTTTCTGTTGTGTTATTAAAGATGAAATCTTGTTTAAAAATATGATTGATGAATTCTCTTCATCCGAGCGGCAGGTCAGATGTGATCCTGTCATCAGAGTCCCACAATCACTGTGATTTCCAGATGTGATTTCCAGCTGGGTTGGTTCTCCTAAAAGAAACAAACTGATCTAATTCTGATGGATGAGACTTGCAGCCTTTTGTTTTGACAGAAAGATGGATTTTCCTTCTGCAGCACATTACACCTGATCACCACAAACTGTCACAGGGGAGGGGACCTCTGTTTATCGACCCTGAGCCTTGGCTCATCTTCAGCTGGTCCGGCTCTGAGAGATGAATGAAGAGGGTGGAAGGGAGCTGTGCCGAGAGTTATGAAAGGTGGCAGCTTCGATTAATGTTAAATGATGAAGAGGAGGGTGATGGTCGAGCTGCAGGGGTGGCTCACCTGTCATGCCCCCAAACCCGTCCCCAGAAACGCAAAAAGGAGTACCAGACAGGCTGATTCATAACCTAGCAAGCAAAAGGTTCTCAGAACAATTTAAGGATAAAGCATTGTCATTTTTAAAGTGCTTGTCGCTCCGCTCTGTCCACTTGACACCACATTATTTCACCTCCAGCATTTGCTTTGTTTTTCTCCCATGTCCCATGGTTAAAGAATTTAATCCTGGGCTTCACAGACTCTTGACTAGACCCTGTTTGTCAGAGCAGAAAGTAAAACTGATAGCAGCATTCTGACACAGAACTCAGGGTTTTGTCATTAATGATGTTTACATGTAAAAACTAAGATGTTCTTCTGAGCCTCGGCTTTGCTTCAGTCCAGAGTCCAGGCAATGTTGATTCTGTGCAGAGTTGCACATCTGTCACCAGCATAAACGACTTGTGGTTTTAGTCCTTTATCCTGCCAAGTTCTGTTTTCCTCTCTGCTTGTTTGCTTGTTAGTGATTTCCCACCACATGTCAGATTGGTGGAGATTTGGGCCTGCAGCCAAAAAACAAGTGATTAGTTTTTGGTTTTGATCCAGAATTTCTTTCTGAAAATGTCAAGGATGAAGTGAGGCTTTTCTCAGTATCTAACATACTTCCAGCATGTGTTCACATTTTCATGCAAATGCAGATTGTTTAGGGTGTGGTAGGTGAAACACTTCAAAAAAATTCTTAAATTTAGTTTTGATATGAATACATGATCTAAATGTGGAAAAAAATACATTAACAACAATAAAATAGACATTGTTAAAATAACACATATTTAAATGCCATACTTTCTAATACACGATACAATTAATATATAAACACATTCAAATTATGAGGTCTGCATATCATAGGGGATGTAACTATACTTATTTGGCTTGGATACAAACATTTTATCCATTGTGGCCACATTTACACATGTGGACCCTATGGATAGGAAATGGGTTGAAAAATACGCCTCAGATGGGACTGTGATTAGGTTACATAATGGCCACATTCTAATTGTCGATGAAGGTTTGCTGCAGGACGAATGGGTAAAATATGGGACCCATATCGGTCCTAAATTTGTTGGGTAGTGAGCTGATTTTCATGGTAGCCATACATAAAGGGTGATGAACGGGTTTGGTCAATGGATGTTGTAGTTAGTCAACTGCAGTGGGTCACACAAGAAACCCCATCCAGTTTAACCCCATCCACCCACTCATCCACCTACCCACTTCTTCTTCCTTTTCCTATCTAAAACTGAGCTGTTTCAGTTCATTGCAATAACACAGTTGAAATTATCTTTGCTAATTAAGCTATTAAAATTCTGGAAGAAATTCACAGTCCGGGAACAAGATAAACCTTGCCCAGCTCCCAAAGATCAGCTCCCAGGCGGGACCAAATTGTTCTCAATAAATAGAATAACGTGTCTGTTTTGAACTTTCTGATGTCAACAAGATGTATGAGTAACTTTGATTACATTTGGTATGAGGAAATTTTCTGAATGCTGCTGTCCAGGTGTGTTTGGTATTGCTTAACTGTCATGTACGAAGGCTGTTGAGGGCCCAAATGGTAACTGGTCATTGGCAGACACATGATGGAGCGTGGAATAATGGATTTAATAACAGGAAAAACTTTGAGAAACATCTAAGGAACATCAACATGGGAACCAGAGGAGGTGTAACAGTAGAAACCAACAGTAAAAAAAGGAAACCAAAGAGCTTAAATTCATGTAAATGTGATGGTGACATGGAAACCAGGTGAGTATAATGTTTGCAAAACAAAAACAAACAGCAATAAAGACCAAAAAATAAAAATAAAGACAGACATGATTTTACATGAATGGACATTTTAGTGTATTGGCAATTTATGCAGGATCCACCCTTCAAATTAATATGTAGGTTTTGAGTTATGAAGGTATTTTTTTAGTTCTGACGACCGATCAAGGTTTGCCTCTTTTATAAGTTATCGTTAGTTATTTAAAAATTCCTTGTAATTTTGGAACCTTTCAAACAAAATGCCATTGTTTCAAGAGGATTTCTTTAATGTCCTTTTTGTGGTGTAGAACACAAAAAACAAGGTCTAATTAATGTTTTGAAGGCTTTAGATAAAGATCTACTTTTAAAATGCATCATAATTTCTGCATATCTTAGCCAGTCCTAGTTTTTTCCTTGAATTTTTGTAACATCTCTTGTTTGCTTTTATCGTATTGTTCTAGAATGTCACAAATTTGTTTAGGTCCAGTGAGTGGGCTTACAGGTAAGCCTTTTTCTGAGGTGGACAGGATGAAAACTTCAAGCACAAAGTAATGTATTCTGATCTGCAGATTTGGAGTAAAGAGAGATAATTGTCCTTTGTGGCCACTTTTATTTCAAGGAATCTAATTTCAAAGATAAAGTGTTAAAATCCTACAAACTCCTACAAAATAATCTATAAACTTTTTCCAAGACATAATAAATGTAATAAAATATTTTTTTGGCGCAATGAGCATAAACTATAATTCTTTTGTTAAAATGGAACAAACTTTAAACCGAAATTAATGTAAACTCTAGGACTTAACTCCAGTGTATATTTTATACATTCTGAACTGTACTATAGAAATGGTTAACATGGTACCATCTCACAAACAGCAAAGAAACTCATCATGGTGAGTGAGTTCGGAAGGACCCCCTCTGAGACTTTTACGACAGCCGTAATTGTCTCTTTTTTCATAGAATAAACCCAACGCAGAAAAAAGACTAATTACAGTGATTGTCACTATGAATCATGAGCTATGTATTTATGTCTTCATTTGATTTAAACAGTCTGAGGCTCACTTAGTGATCCGCTCCATGATTAAAAATCATTATATGACTCATCTTCCTGCTGTGGACAGAATGCTAAATGTGTAAATGTGTAGAAACGTGAAGGAAAACCCTCTCTGCTTGTCTCTTCAGTGGTTTTACCTCAGAGTAATGAACAGCCAATTGCAGAACTTAAAGAAGCAGTAGCATATTGTAAAACAAAATTTATCGTTGGACTGTTTTAATAGAAACTTGCATTAAACAACGTATGACCAGTCTTGCTGTCCCTGAAAGGATGAGCCATTAGTGATGTTGTCACTGAGGATGGACATGAGGAAAAAGAAAGTATCCTTGGTGCATACGAAAGTGAGAAGATGGATAGGGGTGGAGGAGTGCAGGAGATAACAAGTTGCGCCTGTTGCCTGGCGAGAGTTGGAGCAGCAACACGTCTAAAAACGTCTGAACTAAATTAAATTATAAAGAAAAATAATTGGAAAACCTACTATTGAAGTGATAAAGCTGTGGTCTATTTGTACTTGAAAATTGATTTTTCAGAACAAAAGATTGAAACAAAAATAAACAGCAATATTTAATTGTTTCATATACTGTATTAATTAGCCACAGAGCCACTTGCAGCTCTGGAGCTACAGGTTTCAGACCCCTGATCTAACAGATGAAAACTGTGATCCTATATCAATGAGCTAAAACTGAAACAAATTCAATTTTAATTCATTGTTAAAGTAAAACTGTAAAGGTAAAAAATAAACTGGTCCAAGCGAGCAATCAGTTACAGTTCCTTTGCCAGCGAATACATTATAAGAAATGTATTTAGTATTACAGGGGGCCATAACAGGGGCTAGGACCATTTTCTACAGGGGCATTGGCCCCTGTTGACCCTTGTCTAGAACCATTCATGCCAGTGGAATCTCCCATTGGTGTTTCAATGTAGAAAACACAAATATATTGTGAAATTATAATCTTATATAGCATTTTTATAATGAACAAAAACATGGCCTAACATGGTAACATGGCCTAACACTCAAATTTGACGTCATTTGCTGTCTACATCCCCTGATCCTGCAAACACAATTTAAAAGGAAAGGTTTTAAAATAATTATATTACCCTTTAAAATGGAAAGAGACATGGATATGGACAGAAACTTGTGCTTTGAGAAACTGAATTTGAATTACTCAGATTGAATCTGTATTTGTATAATTTGAAAAGAAATGCATTGGCTTGAATTAATTATACTAAACTGAAACTGAATGAAAGGGTTTGAAACTGAATTCATTTGCTCTGAAAATGTATTTTGTCATATTGAAAATTCTGTTTGACTACTTTCACTTTCAGGTCTGAAATTCAACTTCAGTTCCAAAATTCAGTTTTTTGTGTCATTCATCCTGGTTCTTGAGGAAAGCAACAGATTAGTCAAACACAGATTCATCGATTTACATTTCACATCAGGTTCAATTTCCTTTATGGCTCTTGAGCTGCAGCAGTGCAGCTACAAGAGCTTGGCGGATGTCAATCACCAAGTCAAATGAGCATCTACAAGAAGTCATGTAAACAAATGATGGTCAAACAGTAACACTTATGCTACCTGTAGCTATTAGCTAAACAGGCTAGATTAGCATAGTGTGTTACGTCGGTCTGCGTTTCCACCGCCCTTACCTGAGCGTAACTTCTGTTGCCTAGCAACCGTGATGGCATGAAGCACAGAGCTGTGAAGCTGAACAAATGGAGTCTGAAGGTTAATCCCACTGTCTACACTGCATAATTACATGGTTTTTATGTACCTTTTTAGATAGGCTTATAATCCTATTTTGTTTCAAATGTTTTTGTTTTATGATCTTGTTCATTATAGAGCCATTTAAATTAAAGTATTTTTTGTTTTCATAGATATAAAAATCTAACTCTGTAGAAAAAATAGATTGATGACGAATACTTTTGTTTAATTTATTTGTAAAACTTTTGACAACTTAAATACTAAGATTTTAACTTTAGGAACAAAGTTTAAATCAGTTTATTTGTGGAGCATAATAACAATAATAGTAAATAAACCAAACATTAACATTAGAAGTCATCTAACTGAATTATATCTGTGTTTAACTTCCTCCCAATGGGGAAACACAGCGGGAGTTTGAAAACAATGTGCGGGAATCAGCACCTGTTCTCTCGGAGTTTAGCGCATCTCAACCCGCCAGTCAGCTGACAGCAGGCGAGTTGTCTGTTAGCGTAGCTGGAAAGGACACCTCTGAACACGTCGGAGCCCTTTTGCAATTAAACGATATCTTGATTAACCGATCAGATATTTCAGGTTTACACAGCTACATTCTCGTCTGAAAACATTGTAAATGTTCAGTTTGTTTCACAGAATGTGCAATACATTAAATTTTATTCACAGCTTTTCTCTCTCCTCCGGCCTTTCCTACTTTTGCTTGAACAATCTACTTCGACCCTCAATGAAGCATGGGATATGGCGAGCCACAGCGAATACACCATCCTTCAAATCTGGGGAAAATGACACATTCCTTGTCCTCATTTGGAGAAGCCTTCGTCACCTCACCTTGACATATTTGGCCTACAAATGCGACCTTTCAAAGATGCAACCCCTGAATTTGGACCCAACAATAGTGAATGAGATTCTTGAGTCAGTGAATCTGTGTTTAATTAATCTGTGGCTTCAAGGACCCAGATGTGTGACACAAAAAACTGAAATTTGGAACTGAAATTGAATTATAGAACTAAAAGTGAAAGTAATCAAACGAATTTTCAATACAATGACATATATTTTCAAAGCAAACTAATTCAGTCTCAACTTAGTGAAATCAATTTTTAAACCAATGCATTTAATTTCAAAGTACCCAAATACAGATTCAGTCTGAACAATTCAAATTCAGCTTTTTGATGGCACAAGTTTCTGCCCATATATGGACTGCTACAGAAACATGAATCAAAAAAGTAATAAACATGAAGTCATGTCTAGAAATCAAAAGCAAGTTACAACAAAAACTATTTACTATAAATTCTTCAGGATTTATTCTGTAAACACAAAATCACAAACCAATGGATAAAAAACAAACAAACAAAAAACAATATTATACTAAAACTCTAAATAAGAAAAAAAGCTCCTGAGTATACGTTCTCCATATCAGGCATTAACTTTAGCTGGAAGAATTTAAGAATAAAATGATGAAGCTGCACAAACACAGTATGACACAATCAGCGAGATAAAACACTTCAATCTGATGCAAAGCTGGAAGTTCAGTAGAAATGATCCCTGTTCAAACTTCTCCTACAGCCATCCTTGTTTGTAAGTAAAGAAAACGTCTTGCTCACAATTTGATGTAATGAGTATCACAAGCTCACTGTTGGTGGGCTTGTGCACTGTTAGTGTACAAAAACTACAGTGTTGTTTTAGCAAGAATCTCAGAGACAAAGTTCATCATTCAGAACGAAGAAAGAAAAGCTGAAACCGCTACAACTCGTTGCTTGTTATTTCCCTGCAACAGGAAAATAAGACTAGTTCCATTACCAGAAAAGCAGATTTAAAGTTAATGAGAGCATTCAAGATTTTATTTCTTTTTGTATTAATGTTAAGTCACTCCTAACATATACCTTCTTAAAAGGGTAAACTTTCAAAAACGTCTGAATATAGTGGTTTTTTTTTCTTTCTATACCCACCAGTCATTTCATTTCACAACCAGATACATTACCTTTCCTTTGTCTTTCCAGCATTATATTTAAGCATTAGCTTAATAATACATAATTGCATTTTAAAGAGGTAATAGATTATAAATTCACATAATTAGGACTTCCACTTCACTCATGGCATAAATCTCTGTCAGCATAATGTTTATCTTAATAAGGCCTGTTCACAGCCTGTTGAAGTCATTAAAATGAATAGAACCTGTTGAATAAATTAAGGTAATAAATTATTAGATTAAAAGAAATTATTTTATTGTGTCGCTTGATGTCCATACAAGCAGCCGTTACTAAAAGGTTTGTGAACACTGCTTGATGCATTGGAGGGGAAGGTGGTGGAAGAAGTAACCTGTTA
Source organism: Girardinichthys multiradiatus (assembly GCF_021462225.1). Lineage (NCBI taxonomy): Eukaryota > Metazoa > Chordata > Actinopteri > Cyprinodontiformes > Goodeidae > Girardinichthys > Girardinichthys multiradiatus. The sequence goes on along the minus strand of NC_061815.1, from coordinate 33,343,859 downwards.
CTCATAATTCAAATGGAGAATAACAGAGCTGTTAAGTGGTGGAAGTCTATCAGTGATCCGCAACCCAGATGGAAAAGTTTAACTTGAGGAAATGGTAATGACGGATGCAGAAGTGAGAAAATGTGAAAATTAAAATAATTTTCTAAAAAGAATATTAGCCAATAAAGATTGAATATATGTAAATCTGGATTAGCAAGAACATCTAAATTTTGGTTTAAAAGACAAAGAATAGTGTAACAGAATAATTTCATTTCTGTTGTAAATGATTGTTATCGTATTTCAAACCTGGAAAGACTCACATAACGGAGAAACAACAAGAAGACGGTTAAAGAGTGTATTAATGAAAGATTATTTCTTTGGCGCTCGGACCCCTGAGGAAGACGTAAACGCTGAGAATGAAGTGGGTTTGAATAAACATTTTAGGATTATGATTAGGTACGTCTTCCCCCCCTGGGATCCGATCCTGGTGGTGGCGTGGGCCTTGGTATGGAAGGAGTTGGGAGCCTATGGTGGAGAAGGGGTGGAGGAGGGTCGAAGCTCAGCAGAAGAGCGGTGTATTCCATGCAGAAGGTCTTTAAAAGTGAGGCCCTGGGAGATGATTGGCCGAGGAGGAGTGCGGACCTGCCGTTGATTGGAGCAGCCAGTCAGGAGTGATTGGACGTGGCGGGGTGGTGAGTCTTCCATGTTGAAAGACTCATAACGGAGAAACAACAAGAAGACGGTTAAAGAGTTTATTAATGAAAGATTATTTCTTTGGCGCTCGGACACGAGGAAGACGTAAACACTGAGGATGAAGTAGGTTTGAATAAACATCTTAGGATTATGATTAGGTGCCTCTTCCCCCAACAGGGCCGAGGTTATTGATTATCTGAGATGAGCGGGGGATAAAACGCAGACCAAAATTTTATAATGATTAGTCTCGAAGGGGCTTACCCTGAGTTATGACTGATGATGCGTGGATGGCCGATGCCAGGTAGGGTGAAGATGGACTGCACCTGGCAGTGTCAAGGTGGTTAGATGAATGCCTGAAAAGGCTTAGGATTGAGATGCTTGCCAAGGCATGTTTGTAAATGCCTGCCAATGGCGTGTGAGAGCCCGACGGCTGCATGAAACGCCTGTCAATGGTGATTGAGCCCGACCGCTGCATGAAACGCCTGCCAATGGCATGTGAGCCCGACGGCTGCATGAAACGCCTGCCAATGGCGTGTGTGAACCCGACGGTTGCATGAAATGCCTGCCAATGGCATGCGAGCCCAACGGCTGCATGAAACGCCTGCCAATGGCATGAGTGAGCCCGACGGCTGAATGAATCGCCTGCCAATGGCGTAGATAGTGATGAGCCTAAAGAGGCTGGATTGCGATGCCGTCCAAGGCATATTTTGATATGCTTGCCAATAGCGTAGATGGAGATGAGCCTGAAAAGGCTGAATGAGGAACATGACAAGGCTTGGTTGGATATGCCTGCCAGTGGCAAAGATCCAGGAGTGTCTGAAAGAGAGAAAACTAAGAAATAACACTGTCCAGAAATGTGGTAATTGAATTGGAATGGGAGAATAAAACATGTGGATTTAAGAGGTTAGGTGTGAGAACCAGGAATAGAGAAGGAAGATTAATGATAAATCTAGCTAGAGGAAAGGATTGGATAAGGCCGACCACCACAAGTAAGTGTCAGCGTTCTTACCTAAGAACTGATAAATCGTTGTGCGAATAAGACAGATAGGAGGTCAGGACGGACATACAAAGAGAACGCTGAGGAGGACCAGCGGCCGAATTGTTGGAGTGAAGCTGTCGAAACTCCTAGTGAGGCGGCTGTAGTGGCCGCCCCGATTCGAAATGAGTGACCTGAGAACTGACTTGGGGGAAGATTGCATGAACTAAAATTTGTCTTTGATGGTTGAGGAACCAAGAAGCAATCATTGGAACTCCTTCCGCAGTAAGGAAGAGGGGCAAGGAGGTTGGAAAGAATTTGTGGAGTTTGATGGCGAATTTAAACATTACATTAAAAGGGCAGAATGGACCATTTAAACGAGCAATGAAGATGAAGCAAGGACCTTTTCCTTTGGAATGTTAAAGATAAATTTTAAAATGATCGGGATAGAACTTTAGATCAGAAATATTTAGGTCTCTAGCAGGATCGAATGAGCTTGATGGGGTAGTAAATTCCTCTATTCTGAGGAAGCCATAAAACCTAAAAGCCAGGCACTGGAGTGAAGACATTTTAGGTAGGATGAAGAAGGGCCTGAACAGAGCACTAGGAGGAGATCTTTTAAGATGAAAAGAGTCATAAGTCTCCTGGAATCTGGCTCAGGAATGCTATGACTTTTTAGACTTTTGAGTAAAAGTTTGATGGATGATTTGAGAAAAGGCTTGGAGTGGGATCAAAAAGTGGCCTTTAGAAAATGAATTTATGTCAGCTAAGAAACTCTTAATATAAGGAAGTTTGAAATGTCGGATATCAAAGCAGTAAGTAATAAAAGCTAAGACGGTAGGAATGCAAACTGGGTAAAGAGGAGTATTATGAGCGACGCAAATTTTGAAAAGTTGGCCAAGAAAAGAAATAAGACCTGAGAATGGAGGGAGCTAAGCCTGAATTACAATAATAATTGGCTGATTGGACTAAAGGAACGAGGGATGAGTTTAGTTTAGTATCAGGTCTTTGAGAGGTGGTAACTGTGTTGGATGAACGTTGGCTGAAGGGCAGAGACAATGGAAGACCTGGAATTCTGAACGCGAAAGAGCATCGTAAGTGAGTTATGATGACCAGGAATATTGCGGGCAGTAATGATAAAATTGTGAGTTACAGCTTGCCAGGTGATGCGGATGTATGTCGCATACAGCGCTATGCATTTTCTTTTCCATTGGTTGCCCCAGACGCAGCATGCAATAGTGATGGGGATTATTTCATAAGAGGCTGATAATTCGGATTGGGGAAAGAAAGGCGGCCAGATGCCAGCGAAACATGCACCCTGAAGAAATCCCCTCAAAACCCATGGATGGAGCTACGTCCGTGAAAACTGAATGGAATCTGCTGACATGATGACGTCATCATAAAAGAAAGATATACCGTTTCAATTCTGCAGGAGAGAGGACCAGAAAGACAGGTCAGAGTGGCAACCTCATCTAAAGAAACCAAATCTAGCAGAGAGGGGATGGAATTAGCCAGATCCAAAAGGCGAGAAATAAAGGAGCGACCTTGGGGAATTATGCGCAGTGCGGAATGCAATGTTTTGAGATGCCTTTTAGGAGAAGATAACGCGTAATGAGTGAAAAGGCTCGGTGTGGGCTCAGAAAGATGATCTTTCGATGATAATTGATGCCTGCTAAAAGGCTGCGGCTGTAGGGGAGCTTAAAATGATGGTGTTCAAACAATGAGTAATGAAAGCTAGGACTGAATGTAAACCAGGTACAATGATATGTTATTAGCAAGGTAAAATTGTTTCTGCTATATTTGCAGTTTAGAATACCTAGGATGAGTTTTTCTGATATAAATAGTCTCAAAATAACTTAAAGAGTTTGGAATGATCAATGAACAACCTATTTCAGATATCAGAATCAGCTTTATTGCCAAGATTGTGCACACAAACAAGGAATTTGATCACAGTACACTTTGCTTTCAGTAAATATTTCCTTTTACACAAAGGTTATTCTCCCACAACAAACCTGTTCGTGTCATGACGTTCCGACATGCAGAATCACTCAGGAGACACGGAATGTAAACAGACACCAAATTAAATGGATATTGAAATGTTATTGAGGATTCCTGGGAATTCTTTGTAACCATGGACAATGTAACAATGAAGAGCGTTGCAGGGTGAGGTTTGAGATCTGGAAGGAGAATGAACAGCATGCAGGCAGGCAGGCAGGCAGGCAGGCAACTGAGGACCAAGGAGGTACAGAAGATGACCGTGGAGCAATAGAGTTTTCCTGGGAAGAGACTTGTGGAATCCAGGGTTGCCGTGGAAACCAACATGAGGTTCAGCTTAGGAAGGCACAGAGGACAAGAGGAGTGAGTTCAGATCAGTTAAGGTGAAACACATGCAGAGATTAAACTTTCACATACGGAAAGTAAATAATCAATAGATAACCCCAAGAGAAACAAGGGGGCTTGACTCTACCACAAAGGCAGACAGAGTCTGATCATCCAACAGCACCTTAAATCCCCAGCAGTCCAATGATGGGAATTGCAGTCAGGTGTGTGAGCTACAGGAACCCAGCCAGTCCCTCCAGTAGAGATCTTCTGTTCAGGAAAGATACTCACACAAACTCACAATCACACTCCAGGGCACATATTCACAAAAAAATCCTAAGACTAAACCTAGGTCCTAGTGACATCATTTTAAGAAAAATCTTTTTCTTAGTGTTTAACCTTGGCAAGTTCAAAGTGATTCACAAAGCACCTTAGGCGTGCAGAGAACTCCTCTTAGTTTCATCATCATGATTTACACATTTCTTAATCCAGTCTAAATTATATGATGGTTAATATCTTTCCATGATTACTAGGAGTGTATTTTTTATTTATTTTTTTAACAACCAATCACAGCTCTTAGAAGACAGCGTCACACCTAGCAGCGGGGTCAACCACACCTCCTCACTAAGATAGGAATTTCTGTGATCTAGCTCAGAGCCGCTCTAAGCAGTGACCTAAATAACTGTGGAATTTTTAGGCAAAGTTAGGAACTCTCTGAGAGGATGCTGAGAACCTTTGTGAATATGGGTCCAGGATCGTGACATGAAAATAATCAGATCTCAGCAGGTGTAGTTCCCGCACTCCAGTGCTGCTGATAAAAAACATTGCGACACATACGTAGCTGTTAGACCTGGACATTTGTGCTCAGACGGACTTCTGCCTGCTGGCACTGGCTTGGAAAAAAGGTGGCTCCTTCACTTGGCCCTCTAAATTGAATTGTAGGCAATTTGTCAAACTTTGTCATTGAAAGATTAAAAAATGTTAAAGTGTGTAAAAACAACATTCTTAAAATGTGAATCTAATGTGTTTGTTGACTTGTTTGAGCACATCATCTTAGTTCACTGTTGGCTGACCAGTAGCTACATTTTTGTGTCCCTCTCCCTGGATCCCTCCACCATCACTTCATCACTCGAGCTTAAATAACAGAAGAACACAGAAGTCAAGATAATCTTGTTTGACACATCAACCCTAAGGTAGTTGTTAGGAAAAAAACTAACTGGAAGTAAACATCAAGAACTTGAAGTGTACTGAAATATTCTTAGCGGAGAAATGACGAGGTGGCATTTTGTTGACTGAGTTTTAACCTTAGGAGAAAAAGATCATTGCCTTTAAGTAGAATTAGGGTTGACATGTATTCACATGTATTAAAATTGTACTAAACGTTTTAAATATTCTATCATAACTTTGTAGTCATTGCATTTGGAGATTCTCAAGAGCACATTTTGTGCAACAGAAGATACTGTTGCACAAAATAGGAACAGTGTCTTTCAACAGTCTAGGTCAGAATAGTGAAGTGTTTACAACTTTGCAATGTTTAATTCAATGAGAAATACTTTTTAAAATCATTATAAAACCTGTTTCTGTGTTTCAGTTTCTTTGGAAACCAAATGGCCTGGCCAAAATAATTCAACCAGGTCCTTTTTTATTAACCCAACCTTGTGGCAACAATAACATCAGCTCTACATGCGTCACATCAGTGCAAAGGTTTCAAACTGTTAAAGCTGCTCTGGACGTGACAAACCTGCATGTATGAACACATGCAAATACAGAGAAATCTGATATGGCTCAGATCTTTTGGCAACCATATGGGATATTGAAAAATCTGTATCATGAATACTGTATTTTTTCAGTTAAAAGGCAAAGACCAGACAACCATTTACACCTTGGAGGAAGTCATTGACCTACGTTAAGGCACAGGAAGTGAATTTATCAGAAGCACGAGGAAAGAGAAAACAAGAAGACCCAATGGCCAGCGATAAGTTGATTTGTGCAGTAGGATTGATTATAGTGGAATGTCTATTTCTCTGCTGAACACATTAATGTCCCAAGCTCCTCAAGTGGTTCAGCTTCCAGACAAGCACTTGTGTATTGATTTATTACATTGTCTAGGTCTAATTACTAGGGAGTGGAGGGCAGTAGAATGAAGGAAAAAGATGCTGCTTAGTGAATAAAACAAACCGCAGACAGAATTAATTTGCTTTATGCTGAACCAATAAAACCACAGGGAAAAAAAAAAAGTTGCACCTGAGAAGTGTTTTCTCTTGGGTTTATGCAGATGAAGTTCACTCATTAACATATGCAGACCTAAGGCAACAAATGTGCATCTTCCATCATTAGTGGAACTTGCTAATATCTGAGTTCCTCTTCTGCTTTCCACAAAGCTGGAACTTCCACTTTGTCACTGAAATGTTTGGTGGAGTTATTTCTGCACAGAGCTATGTACCTAAGCGTTCTGTATAAATAGAATCACAATTGCTATTTTTACAGGTATGCTCGAAGCATTCTTCATTAGTGTTGTTTTTAGCAAACATAAATAAGGCCAACAAGATCTTTACATGTGAACTTTCTCTGAACTATAAGGAAAATGTGTGAAAAACTTATTTAAAATAAGTTTGTGAACAACCTGTGATGTTTGAAAAAAAGTAGTAAGAAAAGTAATATGCCATAAACAGCACATAGCAACTCCTGTGTCTTCATGTTGTAATTTATATTATCCCTGAAAGGAGAGAGAAACTGGATTTTACAGAGACATTAAACCATGCAAATAGTCCCAATTCAGTGTCAAAACATTCTGTTTTATGAAAATTTGAAGCTAATAAATAAAAGTCATCTTGCAAAAGTTGGAAACATGTGCTTTAGAATTTCTAAGTGGAAAAAAGTATTTAGATGATCCTCAAAATAGCCTATGATTACATTTCATCCACCAACCAAATGTTTCATCTTCTTTAGGTAATCAATGAAAAAAAACTTGGCAAAATCACCAACTTAGACTTCCCAAACCATTCCTGAACCATTTTTGCTTTGTGGACTAAAAAGGCCACAACCAACAGGAATACGGTTTCCATGAAAGGATGCACATGGTCTGTAACAGTGCTTAGGTAGGTGTTATGTATTAAAGTAACATCCACATGGATATCAGGACCCAATGTTTCCAAGCAGAACATTACCAAAAGCATCACACTGCCTCTGCTGTGTTACCTAGGTAAGTTAAGCACATGCACTTGGACATCCTTCATATGTAAATGAGCATGCGATCCATCACAGCAGAAAGCCATTTGCCATGCTCTTTGGTCCAGTTCTGATGCTTGCATGTCCATTGCTGGAAGACAAGGTCAATATGAGCACCCTTGAAGGGTATATGCAAGCCTTCACTTCCCCAATCCATCATTAAAACCTGCTGTCCACAACCTTGTTGCTACTTCCTTGGAACACACTTAGGAGATACTGACCACTGGAGGCTGGGAACACCCCATAAGAGCTTCAGTTTTGGAGATGCTCTCACTCAGTTGACAAATTATCACAATTTAATGACAGACTCGCTCAAATCTTTGAGTTGGACCATTCCTCCTTTTTTTCCTCCTTTTATTGTATGAACTGTATGAGGAAAAAATGTTTACTTGATGCTAAAAATAATACACCTTCTTAAAGGTGTCAGGATAAAGACATAGCATATGGTCACACAGTGGCCATAATGCTACCTCTGATCACTGTATAGAGATGGTCATCCTTGAGTGCTTGTGGCACCCATGCCAAAACATAATACTCTATAGCTATATTGCCCATATCAAAAATCTCCTCTGGCATCGACAGACTGTAACAGCAGCAGCACCACCAGAAATGTTGGAAGAAGATGTGGGTCCAATGGGGTTATAGCCTTGACATGAGCCAAGTCCTACTTTCTTTGACAACCGAACTATGACAGTGCCAAACAACCATGCATTCACAGGCATCATAATAAGAAATTACCACAAATATTTGTACAAACCCTTCATGTCTGTCTGTTTGTCAAGCATAATTGGGAACATACTGTCTTCATACACCTCTGAGGACCTCACCTACCTCACCTCTGGTAATAATGTAAAAAAAACCTTAGTGTTATTTTTGACCAGGACATGTCATTTAAATCCCATATTAAGCAGATTTCTAGGATTTCCTTCTTTCACCTCCGGAACATTGCCAAAATTAGAAATATCCTATCCAGGAGTGACGCTGAAAAATTAGTCCATGCATTTGTTACTTCAAGGCTGGACTATTGTAATTCTTTACTATCAGGATGTCCACAAAATGGAGTTAAAAGCCTTCAGCTGATTCAAAATGCTGCAGCAAGAGTTCTGATGAAAATTAAAAAGAGAGATCATATTTCCCCTACTTTAGCTTCCCTTCATTGGCTCCCTGTTAAATCCAGAATAGACTTTTAAATTATCCTCCTCACATATAAAGTCCTTAATGATCTAGCTCCATCATACATCAGAGATCTGATTGTTCCATATATTCCTAACAGAGCACTTTGTTCTCAGACTGCAGGTTTACTGGTGGTTCCTAGAATTTCTAGAAGTAGAATGGGAGGAAGATCCTTTAGTTATCAGGCTCCTCTCGTGTGGAACCAGCTCCCATTTTTAGTCCGTGAGGGAGACACCCTGTCTACTTTTAAGGCTAGGCTTAAAACTTTCCTTTTTGACAAAGCTTATAGTTAGAGTGGCTTAGGTCATCCTGAGCTATCTCTGTAGTTATGCTGCTATAGGCTTAGGCTGCTGGAGGACATAATGACCACTTTCACTCTCTTCGCTACATTCTCATACTACTCTCCAATTTTGCATTATTTGCTGTTATTTCAGCTTTTAACTTTATGTTCTCTCTCTTTTCTCTTCCTAGAAGCTACACCTGGCCTGACTCTGTGTCTACCGGTGACACCTTCATTGAGGGGGGCACCGTCCAAGCTTCTGCTGGCAACAACTTAATGCTCATCTTCTACTGATGATACACTTGGGCCTGTCTTTCAGTGTTTAACTCTGTCTCTCTCCTACTGACTGAGCTTTTACAGTGACTAACTGTATGTACTCGCTTTCATACTCTAACCTTGAAAACTGGCTCGGAGTTTATCTGTTCTTTCTTCCTAGATGAAACGACTAAAGGAGCTACATCCATTAACATTTACTTTTCCTTCCCATAGAAAGTACTCCTAGATCAGTGCTTCTATGTTCTGCTTCTGTGTTCTTTTTCCTTCTCTGCTCTGTTCTCTCAAATCCCCATTCGGTCGTGGCAGATGGTCACTCACACTAATCCTGGTTTGCTGGAGGTTTCTTCCTGTTAAAAGGGAGTTTTTCCTCTCCACTGTCGCTACATGCATGCTCAGTATGAGGGATTGCTGCTAAGTCAATGCAGATGGATGAGCATGTCCACTGTTGCTACATGCTCATCCAGGAGGAGTGACTGCTACAAGTCACTGACTGGATGCAGTCTGCTGGGTTCCCTTAGATAGAAAAACTTTTTATCCAATTTGAATAAATAACTGAATCTGACTGTACTGTTCAATCGTTAGTTATTAATTGGAATGCATGTGCCTGACTTGAAATCTACATGATTCAATTGAATTGACTTAGCCCATTTTAAAGTTACCCACCTTTCACACAATGCAACAGGAAACAACACTCTCCAATTATTTTTACGCTGCCTTACTCCCTCTTTGTTGGATGGAATAAGGGGGAGTCAGGTTTAGCCTAAACCGTCTCAGTTATGGTTGAGGTGCAAACACACCCTCCATTTCTGCTACCTGTATGACCCCTTCTCTTTTTCAATGGTTATAATCAGTCTGACAGAGAGAAGTACCCCCAATCCTTGTGGTTTTTAGTATAACAATGGCCACCAGTGGGCTCTACATGGACACATTTTATCAGTTTATAATTTTACTTAGTACCCCTATACATAACCCATTCTAAAATGGCCAAACTCTAGCACTCAGTAGTTTAATCTAACCTCCACAACAACCCCGCACCATTCCAAACCCTTTGTGAAGGGCCTGGAGACAACATGTGTTGTGAATTGGCGCTATATAAATAAAACTGATTTGAATTGAACTTAGGCTCTGGTGTTCATCCAGGGTAAGGAGGAGATTTGTAATATTGGACCACTTTAACATTCCCATTATTTCACAAACCACTGCTTGACAATATTTTTTCATTTTTGCTCAACAAGAACTTATCATGGCTCAAGTTAAGACTTTATACAAGTGTCACCAGACATTATCCATAGCTTAAAATACATTTTGACCTGTTGTGATCAAGAAACTTTGACCAAGAAACTGACCAAGAAACTTTGATCTGCCTTATTAAATATGCAGTAAAGTTCATCAACCCATCACTTTGGGAATTTCTGCACTGACTGAGACTCTATTTAATGTTCTCAATTATAATATGGTCATTATTTGAAAAGATAGCAGGGAGGGTTTTCACAAATAATCACAATAAATTAAGCACCAAGGTCATCAAAAGGCAATTTACACAGTTTAAAGACATCTGGAGCTATATTGTAGATGAAAAGCTGTAGAGACACAGAACATAAAATAGCACATTTAATGCAATAATTTCTAAACTCCTCATTCACCAGAAAAGGTTGTTTGCCTTCTGAAGCACAAACATTTAAACAAAAAGCAGCATATTGAAGTGAAGCTATTTAAGAAATGAATTAAATTAAAACAGCTCTTTAGAAGCTGCCTCTATGGAATTTCTGTCAAACATGCCTTCAGGCAAATAGCTTCATTCAAACTGCATCAAACTGGTTAAATAAAAAGGACCATTTTGTTCCAATTAAATTTCAGTATTTTGAAGGTTTATTACTTCTTTTCTTTATTATTGATCCTGATCAGAGAACCAATAAAGAACAAATAAGTTATTTGCTGTTTTCTCTTTTTGTGGGGACCTTCTGCTAAAAGGATAAATGAGCTTCATCTCATAAGGGATGGATGCAATAACAGATGTGTCAATGAGTTAAAGTCAGTGCTCTCAGGTGGCCAAGTGCAGAGAAAAAGAGAAGCAACAAGCAGCAAATTCCACGCAGATGCTAATAAGATTTAGCATGGGAGCAGATTAGCTGCTTGTAGTTTTGGTCACAGATGCACCGTCATGGATGAGCTGCTTTGATGGACAAGCGGAGCATGAACTGTAGACTCTGTGCACGTATGTTCATGAATAACACACTCAGAGTGTCTGCGGGGGCCGTCACAGTTTCCTCATTAATCTTCACAGCCAGCTGCCCCCAGCCTGTTTAAAGCTGAATTCTTTCACCGTAAGTCCAATTCAGCACTTTATAAAAGATGCAATAACAAGGTATGGGAGGGCATCATTTTTCTGCAGCAAAGACTTTAAAAACATGAAATGACACAGCTATAAAATGTCCAATAGCTGAAACTATTCACAACACTTAACACTGCTGTTTTAAATAGAGAAAGAAATTACACAAAATATCTGCATCTAAAAAATAGCACTGAGCAGTTAAAAAACATGACCCTAACCATTCATCTTCTGAGATCAGGTTGTAGCAGCTAACGTTTTAGCAGGGATATTCAGATCTTTCTTTCCCCAGCTACCTCCTACAGTTCATTCTGACTGCATTCTAAAGAGTTCTCAACCCAGCTGTGGGACAAAGTATCTAGCAAACCCTTTAACAGTCCCAAGTTCTCCTGTCAGTTTTTTTTAAAAGTACTTCGGAGAAATTCATTAACTTAATGTGCAGTAGCTCTGGCTAAGAAACTATTTGTAACCTCCATGTGAACTCCTGAAAGGTATCCTAAAAGTTGCAAGTACTTGTAGGAGGAAAAAAACTCTTTACCAAAAACAAAAAAAAATCCTTCGACTTCTTTAACCCATTCAACAATACATTTAACATGCAATGTAGTAAAACAAAGTACCCTGATTTTTGTAGAAAATAAATGTGTAAATAATAGTTTTAGAACATAAAAAAGTCTGACCAAAGGACAGGCATACATTTTCTAAAATCTTTGTCAATTCTTGCAACAAGGTGTTATGGGTCTCTTTTTCTTTAATAATGCTTGCTCTGTTTAGCCAAGTTTAGTGAATGGGTGCAATTCTGCTTTTGAGTAAAAGTTGCTGGATGTTTGTGGGAATATTTAGTTTGAAATTGAAATAAAAGCAAGAAAATTGTGCAGTTTGCGATGGAGAAGGACAAAAACGGCAGCTGGATAAACAGACAACCAGACAATAAGGGAAAGGAAACAAACTTAAATACAACAGGATTAACATAAATCATGTGAGTGCAATTTAACAGAAACACAGGTGTGGATCATGACAGAAAACATGGCTAATAAAAGATAAATACTTTGTGTTGGACCAAACATTTTTTATATGATTCAGAAGATGATTTTCTTTTGTCATTGAAAATCTCAATCCAATCCATCCATCCATTGTCTACACCTGCTTATTCATGCAGGGTCATGGGTAGGTTGGTGCCTGTCTCCAGCAGTCATTGGGAGATAGGTGGGGTACACCCTGGGCAGGTTGCCAGTCCATCGCAGGGCAACAAGGGGACCAACAACTGTGCACAAACAAGCAAATATCTAATGGCTACTTAAATAGACCAATGAACCCAACAGTCATGATTCTGGACTGTGGAAGGAAGTCAGAGCAATTAAAAATCTCCCCCTAGGATAAAAAATAAAATTTCCATTTGCGTCAACTGCATTATACTGATGTGTCACGATCTGAGATCACAGACCACACATAATCAGTCTTTAGTTGTTAAGCTTAAATTGTTAGGTCTGAATCAGGGCTACATATAGACTTAACTTTGAGTCAAATCTAAATGAGGTCTGCATGTGATCTTGAAATTAAAATCATTATTATGTTTTGCTCACTGGGTTACGACATTAGGTTGTAATTATAAGATAGGGAGAAAAGTATCAAAATTCAAACACTGCAGATGCTATTTCTTAGATGACAAATATAACTATTATGACATTCTGGCAATTTTAGTTATATTCATTCCAAAGAGAGGAAGAGAACATTAGACTCCTATCATTTATCTGATTTTCAAAAATCTCAAGTCATTTTTATAAGTATTCCTGACTTAGAGGAGATTAACAGTTTTCCTTTCTTTTCTCTAAAAGATCAATGTTTATTGTAATATTGTCATCTTAAGTTAGGAGTTAAACCTTAAATTATTTCACACCTGCTGACATCTTTGTCTATTTGTTGCTGTATCCACTTTGAACTTCAGATGGTTGTGTTTCAATGCAATGCGAAGGCAGAATGTGATAATCTCCTCTTAGCTCATATTTTAGGGATAATCTCCTGCAATTCTGTCTTAATCAGACAGCTATCTTCTTCTCTACTGACCCAGAGGTCTTTGTTTCCTTTTGTAGCTGAGCTCCAATAAAAACTGCCTGAAAAAAATGACAAAGACACCCATCTTATCTAAAGAGTTCGGCTTTAGGCGTATCAATCTCCAAATCCCCCTGAAAGAGAAAAAAAGAAGAACAAGAAATCATTGGTGTTTTTTTCTGCTTTACGGAGAAAACATCTGAGATGAGGTGTGGAAAAAAAAAGAAATCTGGTGAGGAATTTGAACTGGTCAGGAGAAACAATGACACTTTAATTGTTACCTTTGGGATTTACTGTTTGCAGTGGATTTCTGCCCAGCAGGCACCTTCATTACGATGCATTTTCTCCTAAAAAAAAGATTTCTGGCACTTGTTGACGTGGGCACCATGCATCCATCTCCTCCTCCTTTCTTCCCTTCTATCCTTCTTTCTTCACCCACCTCCTCCCAATACCTCTCTCTCACTCTCCTCATCCCCTTTCAAATTAGAGCTCGCTCACCCAGATTGGCACAGATGGTGAATCCGGCAGATGTTTTATCAGTTTGTGTCTTTTTGTTACCATCCCATCTTTCCCTTCCCTTCCTCCCATTTGTTGGTCTCTCCTGCTGCAGAATGGATTTAGGCTGGGGAGTTAATGAGGCGATTTGCATCTGTCCAAAGCTGTTTGCTGTTGATTGTTTTGAGGGGAGAACAACAGCGGAAAGAAAGATGCTACCTTCCCCTGTCTGTAACAAAACAACACAAGCAGATCCACAAAAATGTCTCAGTCCTTCAAAAGTTATTGTTAGAAAACAGGAGGAATGTTGGCAATACATGACATCCTTCAAGGTGCAAGTAATTTATATAACATGTATTATACTACAAAAACAAATTGCCTTGATTAGAACCAAAATATCCATATCCAGTTTAGCTTGTGTAGTTGGCTCACAAGTGGAACTGTAAGGTTTACCTATTTAAATTTGTTGGGATTTTTTGTTTTGTTTTTTGAATGCAATTTAAAGATATCCTTAATTAATTAAGAAAGTCACACTGCACACCATGGTATAGCTCTGTGAATTTAGGGTTAACTACTTCTTCAGACACAAAATGTTCATTTGTTTGTTGTTTTTCAGAAAGTTAGGAGAGACGGATCCATACTAACACCTGCATTAAATCTACTATGATTATTCAATTAAAAAATACTAATAATTTTTTAAGCTTTCACTAGCATAACCTTATTGTAGTAACATTACATTTCTTTGGCTGTGAAAGCAGCAGTAAATTTAACAGTCTCTTGTTAGTGTCAGATAATATAACAGGTAAATGGACTGAACTTATTTGGCACTTTTCCAGTCATGCAGACCACTCAAAGCACTAGAGCCACATTCACCCAATTGCACTCACTAGCGCTCACACATTCATACACCAATCAGTAGGCAACTTGAGGTTAAGTGCCTTGCCCAGGGGCACATCGACATGTAGCAGGAGGAATCTGGAATCAAACCCACAACCTTCTGATTGCAAGACAACTACTCTTCCTACTGAGCCACAGTCGCCTCAGGTATGGAGTCTGTTGTTGGATTAACTTTGTTCTGTAAAGATCAGAGAAGCTAGGAGGTCTGCAACAGGTGATGTGCTTCCTGCCTTTGTTAAATCCAGTCTGAACCTTATTGGCATATAGTACATGTTTATATTTGATTAAATTTACACAAGTTACAAGAGTTTTGACAAAACTGGGCTGAATTTCAAAGCTTACAATATGCTACTTAATAAACAAAAATATTCCTGGTTACACAGTCTATACATTGATTGGCTATGTATTAATTAGCATGTTTGCTGTAACATAGCACAATGGGAATCCCATCAAATAGCAACTGAGGTAGCAGGTTGATCATCATTATTCAGCACACCTTTACTGATTTCTTCTATGCATGCCAGGAGCTACACTACCAATCATATGTTTTAGAAACACTTCCTCATTGGTTTTCACTGGTTTTCTTTATGTTTATGATTATTTACATTGTAGGTTGAATCTCACAGGAAGGCATCAAAACTGTGTGTGAACACATATGGAATTATGTAGTAAACAAAAAATTGCAAAATAACTTTAAATATGTTTTTATTTTAGATTCCTTAAAGTAGCCGCCCTTTGCTGTGATGACTGAAATATTAACCTTTGGCCGTTTCTCAGTGAACCTCTGGGACGTTCTTTCAAGACTCTTTTGAAAACCATTTAAGGTGACCACCTCATGAAGCTCATGGAGAGCAAATCAGTAATCAGAGCAAAGGTTGGCTATTTTGAAAAAATCTAAATACAAAAATGTTTCGTTATTTCACACTTTTTGTTTACTATATAATTCCATGTGTGTTCTTTAACAGTTTTAAAGCCTTTGGTGAGAATCTACACTGTAAATATTTATGGAAATAAAGAGACCCATTAAGCGAGAAAGTGTGTCTAAAACTTTTGACCAGTAATATATATAAATAAACCCTATATAAAGTCAGTCTTTAGGTCAAACATAAAGAGATGATATTAAGTCAAGACAGTAGCTTTCTGAGAATGGGGCATTGCGCAGCTATTATCAATATGAAATGTCTATAGACCACATATTTGTAATCAAATCATTCTTTATCACTCAGTAACCCTTGAAGAACAAGAGTCAGCCTGGAACAGGTATTGTGATCTAGTTAAACTAGTCTTATCACAAGAGCCTGACTGTCTCCAACGAGCATTCTTGGCATGGACTTGATTTCCCTATGGGGCTTGAAGTAAACTACAAAGTTTTGTTTTTTTTGAGCCAAATTTGGTATGAAACAAATGAGAAATTCAATAATAAAAAATAAATATGGCAAAATACTCGTGTGTGTCACAACAGCATTATATCTGACAGGTTTAAACATTTTCATTGTGAGGTCTTTAATTTGTCTAAAACAGGGTCAATCATTGGACTGTCTGCTAGCCTTCCACAGCTATGATGATTTTGTCACTTTCCTATACATTTATTGCAATATGATATATTTCTACTACAGATAAGGGAACTATGTTTAGGTGTTGAGCAGAATGAACTTAAGAATGTGATTGTACCTAAAAAACAAATATTCTACTGCTTGCTGTGGCTTTTTTAGTAGGGTAAACTTTGATAAAGTAGTCTGAAAAGTTGTTAATTCCAGGATTAAAATTACTTGATAATGTGTGGTGCCTTTCTGACGTTATGAATTATTTATGGGTAGAAGTGGCTTTACATGGTGTATTCCTTACAGACTAAACACCACATATCTAAATAGTGAGTTTACTATTTCATTCAATGGAAGAACATAGCAAACACATACACATACACACACACACACACACACACACCCAGGCACCAACATGAATAACACATATGGCTGAAGGTCAGACATACACAGGTTACTATTGAATCAATATGGCCTGCCTACTTTGATGCTGGATGCCGTCTTGATTTAATATAGTCAATCAGGTCCTGGCATATGGAGGCCAACCAGTCCCTCTATGTAATCCCTGACATGGACAGGGGAAAAAAGAACACTGTAAGTATTAAAATAAATCTCTTATTTTAAAATGTTGCTCCTGAAATTTTTGTTCATATGCGGTGCCATGAAAAAATATTTGCCCCCTTACAGATGCCTTCTGTTTTTGCTTTTTTGTCACATTTAAATATTTCAGATCATCTATAAAATTTTTATATCAGTTAAAGATAACTACAGTAAGTACAAAATTCTTTTTTAAAATGATGACTTCATTTACTAATGGAAAAAAATCCAACCTGGCCCCATGTGAAAATAGCCCCTAAACGTGCTGACTGCTTGTGCCACCCTTGGAAGGAATGTTTGACCACTTGTTCTTGCACAATTGCTTTTTCTGCCACACTGTCGAGCCTCTGAGCAGGAATGGCCAGTTTTAAGTCATACCAAAGCATCCAAATCAGACTTAAGTCCAGACTTTGACTAGGCCATGCCAAAACCTTCATTTAAATTTATTTGAGGCATTCAGAGATGGATTTGCTTATGTGCTTTGAAATACTAGGTTTATTTTAGCTTACTTCATGTTGTCATACAGGTTCTTTTCAATTTATTTCTTGATTCTACAGATCTAGTAGTAAAAGGCCAGGGTGTTGCTAGTGACATTGTTTTATCAAAGTGAATTTGTCATTTTACAGGATGGGAAATTTTATATTGTTTTTCATATATGGTCAGCTTGATTTGGATAGGTTTCTAATCATCATTTATAAACTGCTTTATGTATTTACTAAGGTAATTTTGATACAATATTGAATGTTGTGTTATGATGTAAAACATCTGAGTTGGACAAAAAAATCATAAACAGAAGAAATCTGTAAGGGGGAGTATACTGTTTTTTAGCACTGTATTACCACAAATATCGCAGCATATTTTGGAATTAAAAACCAAATGAAAACTATGTTGACTTTTTTCTATTACACAAAACCTGCAATCAGACTGACTGTATGGAATGACCTAGACCCAGTATGTATATTATAAAGTATTTAATAATCAGTCATCTTCTCACCAACAGAATTAACCTGTTTTATAGATGACCTTCATTTTGAATAGAAAACAGCAAATACAACAGTAAGTACAATGCATTTTTGAGGGCTTAAATCTGAGATTGACTGTTTTCTGGACGTTGGAGACACTTTTCACATTTTTATGATTTCTGCATGTCTGGCTGTGTAATTAATCTGGCTGACAGGTGTCTGCTGCGCAGGTACAAGCAGCCAAATAATGGGGTCTGTTCAGGATGTGACGACACCTGCTGTGCTGCGGAGGGGAGAAAAAAAAGTCAGCAGGTGTTCACTAAACATGAAACTGAGTGGAATTAACAGTTTACAGCAGTTCATTCTGTGGCAGCAGACCGACTGAGCAAAGAGAGCTTTTATTATTCTTATCCTGTTTCTGTTTTCTTCTGCAGCACAGCTGAGACCTGGCTCAGATTCAGAATGAGGCTCTGCAGGGCAAATGCTGTTTATTGTGCCACCTGCTTGTAAGACTTAACAGTTTCATTTTATTTTCTATACAATAATTAAACTCTTTCATAATTTTATGTTAACATAGATTATTAACATCAGACACAGAGGTGGAGGAATCATTTCTGTAAAGCTTGAAAAGGACAACACAAACACTTTTCTTAAAGTAGTATGTACTTTTATTTAGTAATAATGGTCCTGTGTTTTTTTACTAAACAATTTGGATATCAAATGACAGGAAGCATGGTTTCACTGTAGTGGAGACCCTGGGTGAAAGCTGATGTCTTTTCTCATGTGTTTCTAACTTTCTGGTCAATTCCAGCTGCTTCTGTTATACTGTTTTCTGAAACAAATAATACAAATTTAAAGCAGATTATACAAACACCCGATTTAATTCTAAACACAGTAGAAAAATATTTACTGCTTTTTATTCTAGGTCCAACATGAGCCTATAATCTCAAAATGTAATCTAAAGCAAGTTTTACTTTTTCTTTTCACTTTAGTTTCATAGCAGACTGTATAAAAAATAAGTCTTGCTATGTCCAAGCTGAATTTATTTTCTTTATATGCATCCGCTGAGCCTGCAACACAATCTAAAACCTATGTTTCAACTAAGTCCTTCCTACTCTATAATGTTTACATTCCCTCTCACAACACAAGTTCAGGATATTTTAATATGTGAGGTTCTGATAAAAGTTTATAAACAGTTAATATCTTACCTTCACCAAATAACTATATTGGCATATTTAGTGTAAATCCACTATAGTTCGTCCTGGAGGCTAAAGCTAACAGCTAGCACTAGAGGGGCTGAGACCAAAGCAGCTTGCACCACTTTAAAACAACTCCGATCTCAAAAATTGCAAAGCAGATGATGCAAATTTATTGTTATTTAGTTTTAAACTATTATTACACCTGCATTAGTTACACATAAGCCTGATATTTATACAGGAAATAAAGCTTGAAGAAGGTGAACTACAAATGAGCTTCCTTAGTAAAACACATACTGAGAAAAAAAAACACATGAAATGTTTTTTTTTTCTGATTTAAAAGTAGATATATATGTCTATATATATATCTATATGTTTATTTATATATATGTATATATATATATATATATATATATATATATATATATATATATATATATATAGTTTGTGTTTTTTTTGTTGTTGTTTTTTCTCATTTAACTTCATCAACTTAGACAATTTTGTTCAGCTCCATCACATAAAATATGGTTAATAAACATCAGAATTACCGATTGGAATGTGACAAAATTTGATAAAATGCCAAGGGGTGTGAATACCTTTGCAACCCTATATTGTTCCTCCCTTTTCTGATTTTTAGCTGTTTCCTGTTGTTCCAAATGGTTTTGTAATCCTAAAAATTAAACGTCTAAATAAGATTTCCACGCTTCCACCCCATTAAAGCCTCTCGTTTCCGTTGGTAAATATTACAATTATTTCCATAGAGATGTGTTTACATTTACAGAAGAAATAACTCTTCTTTTTTAAGACTAACATGTAGTAAATCTGCTCATTAGTTGATCATTCCTGTTGACACATTGGAGGATTTATTTCCCGCAGCCGCTCAGGCCGGCAATGACCTCAGCTCACACAATGAGGAAGTGACATTTTAATGTAGTGGATAGATCAAAATGGCTAATGTTTTATTTGCAGCCTGCCACCGGCTGCAGGTGAAAGCTGCTTTCACTGGAGCTCTTCCTTCTGTGTAGAGATAAATGAATGCATTAACATTAAGCACCTCTCCCATTGAGGCGCCAGGTCCTTTTGTGCCCGCTCTTATGTCCTCCGGTCAGAATTTGCCCACACAGACACCGTTCACCTGCTATTTCCACAGCCTTCAGCGAGCTGAATCAAATCACTCCTTAGTAATGGTTACAGCTGTTGTAAGTTCATATTTGAGAATGATGTTGAAATGAGTCAGAGGTGTCGACTCCACATTGATGTCAGCTGCTACAGCTACCTGTGTTTTCAGAAAAGAATGAAACAGAAGGTAAAGCACTAGTATGAACACAGAATCCATACATACTGCCTAGAGCTATACATATTACAGCATTTCACATCACTGACACCTTCAGAGGTCCCTGACTAAGATCATGACTGAGATAAAATTGGGCAATGTTTAGGCCTTTGTAAGACCCTATCTAATACTAAGCTCAAAATTATTTACACCCCTGGCAGATGTAGATTTAGAATGATTTTCTTTAAACCAAAAAGTTTCTTTCTAAAGGTAATGAGACATGCATCTCTCAAAAGATAAAAAAAACAATGTGCCAGCAGCAACAATGATAACAAAAACATTATACTTTTCTCAATAATCAATGGAAATCAGTGGAATTGTCTGCAGTTCCAATGTAACCATGCAGCAGACAACAGTAATCTGCTCCACCTTTTCTGGGCAATATAGAAGGGCTCAGTGCATCCAGCTGACATAAAGCAGTCGTCCAATAAAGTAATGGTGTGCTGGAATTTTAATGCTGCAACTCCAAAATGGCATTGCTGGATAGTTGAAATTTCTACTATTTTTATTTCTGAAAGGCAAAATATGTTGAGATGCGCACAGAAGGTACTCTGTCTCTGTCATCTGACACTGGACCTTTGCTTCCTTCTCGCCACAATGACCGCAGACATTTTGTGTGCCAGTTTGCATCTGCCTTTTTCATTGTGCTAAATATAGAACAGAAGCTGCAATAATTTATTAGTATGGTGCAGGGCCTCCTTTTGCGGCCAATACAGCATCAGTTCATCTTGGGAATGACATATACAAGTCCTGCACAGTGGTCAAAGGGATTTTAAGCCATTCTTCTTGCAGCATAGTGGCCAGGTCACTACGTGATATTGGTGGAGGAAAACGTTTCCTGACTTGTTCCTCCAAAACACCCCAAAGTGGCTCAATAATATGTAGATCTGTTGACTGTGCAGGCCATGGGAGATGTTCAACTTCACTTTCATGTTCATCAAACCAATCTTTCACCAGTCTTGCTGTGTGTATTGGTGCATTGTCATCCTGATACACAGCACCGCCTTCAGGATACAATGTTTGAACCATGGCACATGGTCCTCAAGAATGGTTCGGTAGTCCTTGGCAGTGACGCGCCCATCTAGCACAATTATTGGGCCAAGGGAATGCCATGATATGGCAGCCCAAACCATCACTCTGGGCATCCAATAGTCTGGGTGGTACGCTTCTTTGGGGCTTCTCCACACCATAACTCTCCTGGATGTGGGGGAAACAGTAAAGGTGGACTCATCAGAGAACAATACATGTTTCACATTGTCCACAGCCCAAGATTTGCGCTCCTTGCACCATTGCAACCGACGTTTGGCTTTGGCATGAGTGACCAAAGGTTTGGCTATAGCAGCCCGGCCGTGTATATTGACCCTGTGGAGCTCCCGACGGACAGTACTGGTGGAAACAGGAGAGTTGAGGTGCACATTTAATCCTGCCGTGATTTGGGCAGCCGTGGTTTTATGTTTTTTGGATACAATCCGGGTTAGCACCCGAACATCCCTTTCAGACAGCTTCCTCTTGCGTCCACAGTTAATCCTGTTGGATGTGGTTCATCCTTCTTGGTGGTATGCTGACATTACCCTGGATACCGTGGCTCTTGATACATCACAAAGACCTGCTGTCTTGGTCACAGATGCGCCAGCAAGACGTGCACCAACAATTTGTCCTCTTTTGAACTCTGGTATGTCACCCATAATGTTGTGTGCATTTCAATATTTTGAGCAAAACTGTGCTCTTACCCTGCTAATTGAACCTTCACACTCTGCTCTTACTGGTGCAATGTGCAATCAATGAAGACTGGCTACCAGGCTGGTCCAATTTAGCTATGAAACCTCCCACACTAAAATGACAGGTGTTTCAGTTTCATTGTCCAACCCCTGTAGAGTGACACAGGAGCAATACTAAAGTAGAGAGCCAATTAAAAAAATTATATTACTATTATTTTTCTGAAATATTTCCTCTACATTAGAGAAAGACCAAATATGTTACTCATCTATTACTGCAGCCATAATAGTATTCAGGGCTGTTTTCATATTCAAAGTTTTTAACATGTGACCATTTCAATTAATAAAAGACTGGTTCACATTCATTGTTCAACATTAAAAGGCATTTAAAGCCATGGCAAACTGTGGATTATTTAAAAGGTTTCTTGGACTTACTAAACAAGCATTACAATACCATTCAAATAGAAGAAACATTGCCTTTGACATGTATTCAGACAAACCATTTCATTTAGCATAACTGTTAAATCATAAAACCATTTATTTTTTGCAGATTCCAGTATGCAATCTGCATGGATATGATGGTATTTGGGCATATCCTAATGTCCTGGAAATAAATGTTTTAAGGGACCTGAAGAAAACCGTTAAGTATGATTATTTTGCAAAATAACAAAGATGCAAATTTTCTACATTAGCATTTTTCATGTACATTTTATACAAACATTATCACAGGAGATATTTTTAGTCCTGTCTATGTAGTCTTGGCCACCAGATTTTAGAAACGAAACATGGAATTGTTTTCATAACATTCTGGATAATCTGCTGTTCATTGAACTTCAAACATGTACTGTAAAGTTTTGTGAGTTAATGGTAAACAGTCGACCCAGGTTATTTCTTTTAGTCTAGATATCTCTAGCATGATGCTGGGAGTTGACACAGGCAGGCATTTCCCTGCCATCCAGCCGTTACACTGAACATTGATATCCCTCTCTGTTGTGACTCCAGATGGAGTTTCCTGTAGCTTTTATGGGCTGGATCATATAGTCAAGTCTCAGGAGCCAAAGGCCTTTCCTCCAGGCAATATATCCCATTTTTTGTGGCTTCATTGGAGACTTTGATCATAGGGACAATCAAGCCCTGACTTTATGACAATTTGGAAGTACTGCGGAGGACATACAAGAAGTTAAATGGAGCTTCCTGTGTATGTGTGCCTGGGATCTGTCGTAGAGATAAAACCTAACCCCAGTAAAATTTTAGGGTAATATATTCAGACAAATCATGCAAAACAAAATTTGCATAATACAATTCATGCAAGACAATGCATTTCCACTGTGTGAAAGATTTTGTTTTACAGCAGCAGAGAAGTTGTTGAAATCTGTGCAGGTGTAAGCAACAGCAGCCTGCACCTCAGGCTACTTTCCAGAAGTACGTATATTATTTGAGATTCAGTTTGCCCAGACAGCCTGTCACAGATTGTGTCAGCTGACGAAGCTTTTAAACAGTAGCTGTAGCTAACTGGGGACGGCTGGACAGTCTATTCCACAAAAGTACCTTAAAGGGAAACTTAAATATCTTTTAAAATGTCTAGTTAGGCTTTTTTTGATTAGTTTGAGCCCAACTTGATTATTTTTGAAATGTCAAAAATAAAATCATAAAATAGCACATTATATTATCAGGTCCAAATTTGTTTTTGTTGTTTTCATATAAATGTTAGATAGATAGATAGATAGACAGATAGACAGACAGACAGACAGACAGACAGACAGACAGACAGACAGACAGACAGACAGACAGACAGACAGACAGACAGACAGACAGACAGACAGATAGATAGATAGATAGATAGATAGATAGATAGATAGATAGATAGATAGATAGATAGATAGATAGATAGATAGATAGATAGATAGATAGATAGATAGATAGATAGATAGATAGATAGATAGATAGATAGATAGATAGATAGATAGATAGATAGATAGATAGATAGATAGATAGATAGATAGATAGATAGATAGATAGATAGATAGATAGATAGATAGATAGATAGATAGATAGATAGATAGATAAATAGACAGACAGACAGACAGACAGACAGACAGATAGATAGATAGCAACACTCTCCAGCACCCATACATGTTGATTGCATTTGTAACTGTTTGTTAAACTTTAGATTTGTTGATCCTTATCCTAAGCAGCAGTTTGATTAAGAGTTCACATGGCATTCCTTCATTGTTGGCTCATTAAAGGCATCAGATAGATGTAAAAAGTGTCTCACCTGTCAGAGCTACAAAATACTGCCTGAAACTTCTTTTTGTTACAATGAATGTCAGAACACCTTCATAACATTGCTATATAACTGTTTTTTTTGTTACCTATGTATTTCAAAATGTCTTTATGTCAGCTATATGTTTGTCTATGTATAGCACCTTACCACCAAAGCCAAATCCTCGTACATGTGAAACACTACTTTGCAATAAAGTTTTTTTCTGATTCTGATTCTGATCTTAAAGTTTGCAAGAAGGAATGGGATTATGATACAATGTTGCTTTCCTTTTAACAACGCATTACAGTCCGAAATGCAGAAACAGAATAATTTATTAAAAATGTTGGATTTTCTCCCTCCAGTGGTATAAAAGTCAGAGTAATTAAACAATTATTAACAACTGAAACCTTCAAAACACCTTTTTCTGATTTGAGGTTGAAACTTCCCATCATTTGTGTGGAAATTGTACTTAAATCTGGTCTTCAGAAGTGCTTAATCTGTCTTTAATTTTCAGCAGATGTAACTCTTGAATAAAAGTGCTGAAGGAGTGTGTGCATGCAGATGTTGCGAGCAGCTGAGTCCTATTGCTGACGGCGGTTGTCTTGTGCTGTAAATCTCAGCTCTGGCTCTGCAGATGCCTTTTGTTGTCCCCTCTTAACTTTGCGCAGCAGGAGCCTGACACTTAGCAATCTGCAGCTCATAAAGCGTGGTGGAGAGGAGCCCAGCTTCCAGTCTCTGTTCTACCCTGCTCCGGTCCCTGCCCTGGAGGAATGGGATAACGACTCACAAAAAGAGTTGTGTTGAGGTTTTATTATTTTTTTATCTGAGCTCGTCTCTGGAACTTAACTCCTTCTCCTGACAACCTGTCAGTTTGATTTCATTTTGCTTGGTAACTTGTTTCTTTCAGACATATAAAAAGCATTAAGGAAGTTTTTCAAGTTTGTCTAGAGTTACAGCTGAATCGCTGAGGAAGTCAGAAAGTTTGATTATGGCCTGCTGCATTGTGCAGTGTGGTTGAACTGATTATTTTTGGTAAGTTTTCAGTTTTTTATCCGGCAGCATGAAGTGGAACATTTCATCTTCCGGGCTTTCTTACAGCAAAGATGTGCTGAGGTTGGAGTCCCTCTTTTGCAGCTCAGCAGAGAAAAATGGTTAGCAAAAAAAAAAAAAAAAAAAAAAACAGAAGAAAAGTGTCCTGCTTCAAAAGTTGGTGACACATTTGGCTCACTGGAAGAATGACAACTGTGAATTCAAAGCCATTACGTTCTCCGACAGTGGGTCCAAACTCTCGGTGAAATCACAGTTTGATTTCCTGAGAGTTTGAGTCACAAGACATTATCCCAGCACTTCTAGGTATCATCTCTTTCGCTGTAATCATATAAAAGAGGAAACAAGGACAAAATCTGCTGCTAAAGCAAAGATTCTAAGGAATGTATGAGATCGATGCATAGCTGCTCAGGATTCCTGTCACTGTAAACAGCAGATCAAGGTAGATAGAGATGACACTTCGTGTCAATTTTGTCTTCAATGGGCCTAGACCTTCTTAGAAAACCTGTTTTCTATAAACATTTTTAAGTTTAAATATTCTGTAATGATGGCCTTGTTTGTGCAGATTAACAAAGGAAAGGGCTATTGCTCCAGAGTCTGATCAGTTCACCTGAAGGCATTTTGCTTTAAAAGTCCATTCCAAAGCAGTTTTCTCTTCAGCTTTTATTGGTCTTTCAGAACATGACCTCCACTGTTTGTGTTTGTCTTTTTTAAACTAAGTCTCAAGAGCTGAAAGTTTTAAAGAAGAAAGTTTTATGTGGTCAGAATAAGCCTTGACATTTGTATCAATAGACCTTTCTAAATGATGATTGTGGATAAACCATAAACCCAAGTAGATGAATACAGGTGGTCTTCAATTAATGTCTCTTTAGGTGCTTGGATGTTTCAAAGGTATGATTTTCATTTATGCATCCCAAATTTATGAAAAGATCCAAAAACGGTGCCTGCAAATTTTCATTATTTTACAATAGCTTGCTAAAGTATTTATACAACTTGAACTTTTTCTCTACATTTTGTAACATCACAACCATAAAAATGCCAATTACTTCAGTTTCAGGGCACTGATAGTGAGAGTGTCATCACTTTACAGTTTGTAGGGTTTTGCAGGTTTTTTCCTACTTTTTTAAGTAAAAAAGAACTTTACCAATAAAGTATATGAAACATATGACATCAGGTTGACTATTTCAGGTCTCACAGTACTTTACTTGAACATCATTCACATTTACCATGTTCTTTATAAACAGTGCCTTGTAAACATATTTATGCTGCTTGATTTTTTTACACCTTTTGTCACATGAACTTGAATGTATGTTATTGGAATTTTATGTTAAAACCAACACAAAGTAGCAGACAATTTTGAAGACGGAAAATAATAAAGAGTTTAAATGTTTTAGATAAATAAAATCAGAAAAATCTTTGGCACTTCTAGAGACTAAAATTATATGTATAAGAGTATTTGAAAAATCCCTTAAGGTCAGATTAAATCAATAGAATCTGTGAATACCAGTTTTCAAGTTGATTTAGGTCAGTGCTTTGACTATACCATTCTAAGAATATACTTTGATCTTAACCATTTCAGTATATCTTTGGTTGTATGTTTAGGGTCCTGTTAAAAAGTGAACCTCTCCCACAGTCTTTAACTTTTTGCAGACTCTAAAAGGGTTTTCCTCCAGGATTGCCCAGCTCCAGTCATCTTTCCACCAGCTCTGACCAGCTATTCTGTCCCTGCTGAAGAAAGGCTTCCCCACTAAATGATGCTGCCATCACTTTATTTCATGGAGGTCATGGTGTTCAGTGAGATGTGCAGTGTTAGATTTCTTCTACACATAAGGTTTCGTATATCAGAATCAGAATCTGAATCAGAAAAGCTTTATTGCCAAGTACGTTTTTGGACATACAAGGAATTTGTTTTGGCGTAGTCAGTGCAATACAATACAAATTAAACAGTATAAACATATCTACAATATAATATAAATATATGTGCACAGTTTTAAGTGAGTGAGAGTAAATGTGGGGGGGGGGGGAGTGTCAGGGTGGTTTCCGGGCTTTGTTAACAAGGCTGGTGGCAGATGGGAAAAAACTGTTCTTGTGGCGTGAGGTTTTGGTCCGGATGGACCGCAGCCTCCTGCCAGAGGGGAGAGTCTCAAAGAGTCTGTGACCGGGGTGGGAGGGATCAGCCAGAATCTTCCCTGCCCGCTTCAGGGTCCTGGAGGTGTACAGTTCCTGGAGCGACAGTAGACTGCAGCCAATCACCTTCTCAGCAGACCGAATGACACGCTGCAGCCTGCCCTTATCCTTGGCTGTAGCAGCGGCATACCAGATGGTGATGGAGGAGGTGAGGATGGACTCAATGATGGCTGTGTAGAAGTGCACCATCATAGTCTTTGGCAGGTTGAATTTCTTCAGCTGCCGCAGGAAGAACATCCTCTGCTGGGCTTTCTTGATGAGGGAGCTGATGTTTGGCTCCCACTTGAGGTCCTGGGAGATGATGGTTCCCAGGAAGCGGAAAGATTCCACAGTGTCAATTGTGGAGTCACAGAGGGTGATGGGGGCAGGTGGGGCTGGGTTCTGCCTGAAGTCCACAACCATCTCCACTGTCTTTAGAGCGTTGAGCTCAAGGTTGTTCTGGCTGCACCAGTCCAACAGATGGTCCACCTCCCATCTGTACGCGGACTCGTCACCATCAGAGATAAGTCCGATCAGGGTGGTGTCGTCCGCAAACTTCAGAAGCTTGACAGACTGGTGACTGGAGGTGCAGCTGTTGGTGTACAGGGAGAAGAGCAGAGGAGAGAGAACACAGCCTTGGGGGGCCAGAAATGTCAATTGTGGTCTAATCTGACCAGAGCATTTTCTTTTTACATGTTGCATCTCTGACATGACTTATGGGAAACTGCTAATGAGAGTTCAAATGGCATTCTTTCATCATTGGCTTTTTTCTTGAGACTCATTCTTACCTCATTAAAGGCAAATTTGTTGAGTGCATTACTTATAGTTGTCTTATCAACAGATTCCCCTACCCAAGCTTTGGATCTCTGCTGCTCCTCATGAGGTACAACGGACTCTTTCGATGCTTCTCTGCTTAATGCTCCCAATGTCTGGCCTTTCAGTTTAGGGGGACATTTATGTCTTAGTAGGTTTGCTGTTGTGCTATACTCTTTCCATCTTTAGATAAGGGATAAGGCAGTGCTCTGTAAGATCTTCAAAGCTTGGGCTATTGTTTTAACCCTCCCTTATTAGGCTTTAAAATTCTCTCCATTCTCCCTGACCTTTCCGCTGTGGTCGATGGTCTTCCTGATGCTGTTTGTTCAATAAGTTTCTCTAACAAATGTCTAAGACCTTCACAAGACAGCAACAGTTAAACTGAGAGTAAATTAAACACAGGTGGACTATAAGTGCTCATTAGGTAACTGGTCTCAGATTATAAACAATTGGATACACATGCACACCACACCTTTCAGATTTTTATTTGTATAAAATGTTAAAATGATGTATTATTTTCTTTGCATTTCATGATTATGTGATACTTTCTGCTGGTCTATCACTTAAAAGCTGTATGAAATACATTGAAGTTTGCGGTTGCAAACTATGAAAAAGTTTAAGAAGTATGATGAGGTTTGCAAGTCACTGCATAGTCACAATAGATCTAATGTCTCAAACCAAACCATCTAGGCTTATGAACACACAACTTGCTGATGTGCAATAGTCACAGTTGCACAGAAATGCACACTAATCTGCAAGCAAAACAAAACTGAAAACACAGCAAAGAAGATGTTCCAAAACATAAAGGACAGGAATTTAGAACAACTATTTGGCAGATATTAGAGTAAATTATGCTCGTCCTCCTGGATTGCTGGATATCGAAAAGCATGAACACCCATAACTAGCTGATCCTCTAAGAATTATGGAAAATTGTGAGTAACAATTACTAACAAAAATGATGATGTGAATCTTTATGTTTGCTGGAAGAAAAACCAAAGACAGAAACTAAATTTAGAAATTGGAACTAACAAACCATTTGTGATAACAACCCAAAGAACTAAAAGAAATTGAGAAATTACCAAAACAATAGACCTAACAAAAGTCAGAGGCTATGGCATGTGCTCTTTTTAATGTTCAAATAATGGAATTATTAAGATCCTATAACAAAGCTATATATTGACTGGTATATACACTCCCAGAGAGAATAATAAGCAGGCAGACTCAGTGATGGAAATAAAATGAAACTGCATGTATTGAAAGTCTATATGACTGCATTGCAGTTATTACCATATCAGATGAAATGGTTGAGAAAGTTGTCAAACTGATGGTCTTCTGACAGTGATCACACCCACCCCCCATTAGGCCTGGATATAAGCAGCAATTTGAAGTGGAATAATGACATACGTTTGTTGTATCCTCACTGAAAGCAAGTCAGTTCACATGCATCCCCTGCTGCAGATACAGTGTGTCCCTCCCAGCTGTGGGATCACTCCATATGCAGCTGCCTCAACTCTGGTGTTGATGGCAGCCTTCACATTGGATCAAGTATGGGATGATGTGTTTGTCAAGTGATTGCTGTGTCTGGATGGAAAGAGCAAATGCCATGGGATTTTGTAATGTTTGGCACACAATACGACGACCCTCCCTTGGCATGGTCTTTCTATGGCAACTGGAGCCTACATTGTGACTGTGGGTTCACTCAAATAACCCTCTACGCCCAACATATACAGTTACATTTGTACATTTCTACATGCTGAATATTTTCACCCACAATGTGACTCCTATAAAATGGCAACAAGTGCTGGTAGTTTGTCTATAGTGCCAAGCGCTACCATCCTCTGTTTCTGTTGTTTCATCTGACTCTCAGTTGCTTCATTTGGGATTTCACAATCAATAGTAGCATCCTGGAAATGTCCCTCTTATTTCCTATGGAAGCAAGAAGTCATGTGTTTTTATTCATCTAAAGTTGGTGACCTAATTTTAAAACTTAGAAAGCAAAACTTTTTGTTATGCTCTGATACATAAAACTTTATTTTTTGGCATAACTTTGTGTAATATATGAGCCTATTACTGTCGTTATTTGGATTTTTATTGTGAAATTTCCATTGTGCTTTTATTGCGCTGGTCCTCTTCATAATGGTTCAGAAACAGTTTATGTAAATACAGATAAAGCTCAGTCTGCTGAGATTTTACTGGTTAAAGCGGTACATAAAAGGAAGCAATACAGTCTGAGACACAGCGGAGCTTCTTCAGTTCTGACATTAATTCATTTTCTACAGAAAGCTGTTTTAATAGGCTCTTATAGGAGCTTCCAGAGAAGTGAACACAGTCACGTCTGGAGCAACATTAATCCATAAACTTGTACAGTATGTAATTTAACGCTTCAGAGTCATTTCATGTCTCCGTGAATTTAATGGCTCTGAAAGATAAACAGGAGTGAACGCTGCTTTTCTCAGAGCTTATGAAGGTTTGGAGTCGAGGCCGTTCGCGGATCCAAATTTAAATCCGAGGCATTACTTGAGACGTAGAGAGCGATAAGAGCAGGGCGATGATTAAGGATTTTCCTTTTTGGTAATTAAACAATCTCATTACGCTTAGGATCAGATTAAGCAGAGGACTTTTCACACCACTTCTGGGAATCTTCTTCATCGTACAGCTGACAGATTCTAATTTGAAGTGAGCAGTGACACAAACAGGAATCATTAACCACCAACATTACCTGTAAACGTGCCAGAGCTGAAAAACAGCCAAGACTTTGCTGGGTGTCACTAGCTTCTTGCTTTCATCAAGTCAGAGCTTAGTTGAAAGGATCAAAGCTGCTTGTCTATTCTTAAATACAAAGTTCTAGTACATATTTCATGTATTTTTAGCTGCTCTGTACTGGAAATGAAAATTATGCAAAGTATGTTCATTTTTTTAATGACTAACTCCTAAAACACTACAATTATCATCTACAGTTATAAACCTCTGACATTCTTAGCACTACATTAAATGGCCCTTTCTGTGTTACATAATATAATTAGACGTAACTCCCCTTTAATGAGCAAAGTGTGACATTATAACTGACCTATCAGACACTGTATGCAAACAACATTTTTACTGTGTCTTGGGGCATGCTGCTGTCTTAATGCCTGAAACAGAAGTGTACACTTTAACCTTAATAAGACTGTTATATTCGAAGAACTGAAATGCAGCCCATTTAGCTGACACTGTTCTAGTCCTAGAGGACATGTTACAGTAATATTGAATTTTTTCAGTATACTGAGTTATGGCAGCATGCATGTTTCTACATGCATCCAATGAAAGCCTTCTCTGGTCCAGACCTCATCATACAGGTGATAGAGAAAAGCAAAGAATATTTAAGGGGCTTAAAGAGACGGTGC
The DNA here is from genome assembly GCF_021462225.1 of Girardinichthys multiradiatus. NCBI lineage: Eukaryota > Metazoa > Chordata > Actinopteri > Cyprinodontiformes > Goodeidae > Girardinichthys > Girardinichthys multiradiatus. Next base: position 33,312,152 of record NC_061815.1, on the reverse strand, counting down.
TGCTTCTAATATTTTCTCTTGAAATATTGCAGCTGAAAACAGTGCAGACCTTTGAGGTTGTTCCTTCAAAGCCTCAAAGGGACCATGATTTAATTTATATTGCTAATGGGGAACATTTTTGAAACAGAAAAATACATGAGGACATGCCAACATATAGATAACGCACAGAGAATAGGAGAAAAACAAACAGATCTAAATGAACTGAGACACCAGATTAGATACTGTGTGATGATTTGACACGAGATTATCACCCAACCAAGTTATTATTGGACTTTATTTGTAGAAATGTTGATAAATGTGAACTATTCCATTTTAAGAGGTATTGATTTTAGCTTAGAATATTTAGATGGTGAACTTTGAACATAAATGATTCAGTTTTAATCTGACCAAAGTAAACCAAAAGTTAGCCATTAGCAGACCCTAGTTCTGATCCAGACCGAAAAGCAATTGTATACTGAATCCATACTGATTCTTAGATTTCATTCAATTGTAAAATTCCCTTTTGTGTCTGTATAGTGGAAGAGATGTTAGCATTGTTGCTTTGCAGTTAGAAGGTCCTGGGCGACAATCCTGGCTGGTGTCTTTCTGTGCTGAGCGTAGTTGTTGTCCGCTTGTATGGTTGGGTTCGCTTCATCTTGACCGACTTTTTTCTCGGTCCAAAAACATGCATGCTGGGGTCATTTGGCTGCTCTAAAGTCACCCTTAAGTGTGTGTGTGTCCATGGTTCTGTCTTCTGTGGTTCTGTGTGTACTTGTGATGGACTGGCAACCTGTCCAAGGTGTACCCCACTTCTCACCTATTGACATCAGATGGCAAGTATTGCGTTAGTTCAAATTTTGAATCAATCTCTGTTTTCATCCCTACACATCTCTAAATTTATAAACATCATTGTTAGGCAGTGCGAGTTTTACTGTCTTGGTGTGATGTTTCTGTTTGTTTAGTTATCAGCAGGACACCACCAGTATTTCAATACATCTGATTTTATTTTTTGTTCATCCTAATCTTACCATAGATTGTAACTACTTCATAAAAATATGACCAAATTATTAATAGTGTGTCGGTCCCCCTTTTGCTGCTAAACCAGCCCTGACTAGATGAGGTATGGCCTCCACTAGATACCTGAAGGTGTGCTGTGATCCTTGACACCAACATGTTAGCAGCCACTCCTTGAAATCCAGCAGCTTTTTAGCTTGGGCCACAAGGGACTGTATTTATTTTCACAGCACATTCAACAGATGCTCAGTTAGATTGAGATCTGGTGAATTTGGAGGCCAAGTCAAAACCTGAAACACATTACAGTGCTCCTCAAACCATCCTAAACCATTTTTGGTATGTGGCATGGGGCATCATCCAGTTGAAAAAGGCCACAGCCATAAGAGAAAACTGTTTGCTGAAGAGATGCATACCTGTCTATCAAAGTGATTTATCAAGCTAGGCCACCTTCTTCCACTGCTCCGTGGTACAGCTCTGATGCCCATTGTTGTTGCTTTTATTAGTGGGCAGGGGTCAACGTGGGTATCCTTACTGGTATGCAGCTATGCAGGCCCATTAGTTATAATCTGCATTACTCAGTGTATACTGACACATTTCTCTCAGACCCACACTAACTTATTTCAGCTCATTTATTACATTGGAATACACGGGCCAGCCTTCACTCTTCACATGCATCAGTGAGCATGTTGACCACCATTCCTTAAGATACCGACCAGTAAAGATCAGGCACACTCCAAAAGAGGTGCTGACCCAGTCACCTAGTCACCTAGTCATCAGCGCTTTGAGTGTCTCGTTGCTGAAAAGCGCTATATAAATAAACTTACCTTACCTTACCTTACCTAGCCATCAAAACTTGGTCTTTGTCAAACTTTCACAAATTCACATGCTTGGCCAGTTTTCTTTCTTCTAATGACAGCTTTGAGGACATAATGTTCTGTTGCTAACAGATCCATGACACAGAGATAATCAGAGTTTTCCCCTCACATATTCATATTGTTCTGTAAAACATGATTCATTTTCAGTCATCATATGTTGACAGCTGGATTTGTTCATGGAAATCTGGTGGGGAACAGCTTTACCAGACCGACTATACTAAAAAAAACAATAACTTTGAGTCCATGTTTGAGCAAACAGCTGCTTAGCCGTTGTGCTGTAGCACAGGAAGCCAGCTTTTACATTAGCGCTGGAAGATGTGAGGCATAGCCGGCAGAGTTGGATGCTGTTGCCATCTCCACGTTTCCAATTGCTGTTTCTCCACACACGCCGGGGAAAACAGGAAATGCAACAGGGAGTAATGTGGAACAGATTTGACTATTCTGTGGCCAACTGCTTCGCTCTGCCAAGCACAGTGGCTGACCAACATGCAGCCCAGGATATAGTTTCATGGAGAGGGAAGGAGTGGTCCAACTGGACGGCGCTGCGGCCAGAAAACTCTGCAGGGGCTCGCAACATGGAGAGATGCTGCTGCAGATTAGACTGGCAGGGAAATTGTGGGAAAACTGTGGAAAACTACCACAGCTGTGGCATTCTACTGAAACAGAAATGTACAGCTTATAAAAAAAAAATCAAGCGGGTAGTTTTTAACAAACAGAAGGAAAAATTACAAACCCAGAAAAAAACATGAACAGATTGCTTACAAAGGCAATCTATGAATCTCTGTTCCTGTTTGTTATCAAGCCACCACTAATTAAAAGTGGAGGCTTCCAAGCCAGGCTCTTAAGATCGATAGCTGCCTCAGCTCCCCACAGAGGGGTGAGAGGGGTCCTAACGAGTGAGGCGGGGAGAGGGGGAGGACAGCAGTGCATTTACCTTCATTTATCGAATTTCCACTTGCTTTACAACATCGAGCTAAGCAGAAGCACGAACAGCCTGCAGCTGTGAGCAGTTAACCAGGCTTAAAAACACACACACAGAAACAAGTTTTCTCATCTGTGTAAAAATATTAACCACATTGCTTTAACTTTAATTTGTTTTATCCATATAAGTCCCAAAGGCTCAATAAAAAAAACTTATTAGATTTATTTGAATGTGGGTAATTTTAAATTCTGGTGGGGTGAGACATAGAGATGATAGAGATGAAAAAGGGCTGACAAACCAGGTAGCTGACACCTTGTTGACCCGGTTTCAAACACTAAGCGCAGCCTCCATTGCTGACTATTCAAATAAAAAGGAAGTCTAAAAGGCCATCCATGTTCTTCTGATACTTTGATTACCCCAAGGCCCACAGCTGCTACTCTGTCTAGTTAGTGTTAAAGGTGAGTTTAGGGCCACAGTGTTGTGGCCTGCCTTCGCTCCCTGCAGCCTAATTCAGCCAAAAAAGACAAACCTTTGGAATCAGGCA